>NC_135813.1:53131117-53469524 GCF_964213995.1 Mustelus asterias | reverse complement strand
TTTAGGGTCTGGAATGCACTGCCTGAGACTGTGGTGGGGACAGATTTACACAGCGAGTGTTTAGGGTCTGGAATGCGCTGTCTGAAAGTGTGGTGGATACAGATTCACACCGCGAGTGGTTAGGGTTTGGAATGCACTGTCTGAGAGTGTGGTGGAGACAGATCCACACAGCGAGTGGTAAGGGTCTGGAATGCACTGTTTGAGAGTGTGGCACAGGCAGGTTCACACAGCAAGTGGTTAGGGTCTGGAATGTACTGTCTGAGAGTGTGGTGGAGACAGGTTCACACAGCGAGTGGTAAGGGTCTGGAATGTACTGTCTGAGAGTGTGGTGGAGACAGATCCACACAGCGAGTGGTAAGGGTCTGGAATGCACTGTTTGAGAGTGTGGCACAGGCAGGTTCACACAGCAAGTGGTTAGGGTCTGGAATGTACTGTCTGAGAGTGTGGTGGAGACAGATCCACACAGCGAGTGGTAAGGGTCTGGAATGTACTGTCTGAGAGTGTGGTGGAGACAGATCCACACAGCGAGTGGTAAGGGTCTGGAATGCACTGTTTGAGAGTGTGGCACAGGCAGGCTCACACAGCAAGTGGTTAGGATCTGGAATATACTGTCTGAGAGTGTGGTGGAGACAGGTTCACACAGCGAGTGGTAAGGGTCTGGAATGCACTGTCTGAGAGTGTTTTGGAGACAGATTCACACAGCGAGTGGTTAGGGTCTGGAATACACTGTCTGGAAGTGTGGTGGAGACAGGTTCACACAGCGAGTGGTTAGGGTCTGGAATGCACTGTCTGAGAGTGTGGTGGGCACAGATTCACACAGCGAGTGGTTAGGGTCTGGAGTGTGCTGCCTGAGAATGTGGTGGAGACAGATTTACACAGCGAGTGTTTAGGGTCTGGAATGCACTGTCTGAGAGTGTGGTGCTGGCAGGTTCACACAGCGAGTAGTTACGGACTAGAATGTGCTGCCTGAGAGTGTGGTGGAGACAGGTTCACACAGCGCGTGTTTAGGGTCTGGAATGCGCTGTCTGAGTGTGTGGCGCAGGCAGGTTCACACATTGAGTGGTTAAGGTCTGGAATACACTGCCTGGAAGTGTCGCGGAGGGAGGTTTACACAGCGAGTGGTTCGGATCTGGAATGCACTGCCTGAGAGTGTGTTAGAGATAGATTCACACGGCGACTGGTTAGGGTCTGGAGTGCATTGTCTGAGATTGTGGCACAGGCAGATTCACACAGAGAATGGTTAGGGTCTGGAATGCACTGTCTGGGTGTGTGGTGGAGATAGATTCACAAGCGAGTGGTTAGGGTCCAGAATGCACTGAGAGTTTGATGCAGACAGATTCACACAGCAAGTGGTTAGGACCTGGAATGCACTGTCTGAGTGTGTGGCACAGGCAGGCTCGCACAGCAAGTGTTTAGGATCTGGAATGTGTACTGTCTGAGAGTGTGGTGGAGACAGGTTCACACCACGAGTGGTTCGGGTCTGGGATGCACTGTCTGGGAGTGTGATGGAGACCGATACACACAGCGAGTGATTAGGGCCTGGAATGCGCTGTCTGAGAATGTGGTGGAGACAGATTCACACAGCGAGTGGTTAGGGTCTGGAATGCACTGTCTGAGAGTGCGATTGAGTCAGAAACACAGCGAGTGGTTAGGGTCTTGATGCACATCAATTTGGACACGAGACTCGAAGCTTCAGTAAAAGGCGGCTTTTATTAACTATTAATGAAGCTATCAGAACTTTAACACACTATCCCAGACTGAAGGGGTCCCGTCAGAGCAGGGACTCTTATACCTCTCCCAGGAGGCGGAGCCCGACTGGGATGTGCCACAACAGTAACAAACACAGGTGTAACAACCCCACCCTAACCCAACAGCAACAGTAGTACAATCCCACAGTAACGTATATACATCTCTGTAGTACTGGCCAGCCCTGGCTCAGTACTATCCAGTGGGAACCAACGATGGTTCACCACATTCACCCCTCCTTTGAGAACAAAGGCCGGCGGGGTACAAAAACAGAATAAAGTGTCAGCAGTTTATAAGTTCAGACGGTCTGGAGGACCGCACCGTCGTTGTGACCTCCTCAATACCGGCGGTGACACCGGAGTAGGCACTTGCGGTGGCGTTCTTCCCAAAACGACGTCCAGCTGTTCTTCCACGGACTCACAGGCCGGTTGACCCTGATGAGACGGTAGTGCAGGGGATCCTGACACGTCCTGCGGTGGCAACCATCTTCGGGGCTCAGGCAAGCTGTGCATTGGAGTAAAACTGTTAAGCAATGGTCCCGATGCTGCCCGCGCCATGTCCGGGGAAGAAATGAGAGATAATGGATTTGTTACTGGGGGTATGGGAGTGACAGGAGTTGCTACGTCCCCTGCAGGCGCCAGGTCTCGGATCGAGACCGTGTCCTCTCGCCCGTCAGGGTATGCCACATAGGCATACTGAGGGTTGGCGTGGAGGAGGTGGACCTGTTCGACCAAGGGGTCGGACTTGCGGGCCCTTACATGTCGCCGCAGGAGGACGGGTCCTGGGTACGTCAACCAAGCTGGTAAAGATATCCCCGAGGAAGACTTCCGAGGGAATGAGAACATCCTCTCGTGGGGAGTAGCATTGGTTGCCGTACACAGGAGGGAGCGAATAGAGTGAAGCGCATCAGGGAGGACCTCCTGCCAACGGGAGACTGGAAGACAAAGAACAAAGAACAGTACAGCACAGGAAACAGGCCCTTCGGCCCTCCAAGCCTGTGCCGCTCCTTGGTCCAGCTAGACCAATCGTTTGTATCCCTCCATTCCCAGGCTGCTCATGTGACTATCCAGGTAAGTCTTAAACAATGTCAGCGTGCCTGCCTCCACCACCCTACTTGGCAGCGCATTCCAGGCCCCCACCACCCTCTGTGTAAAAAACATCCCTCTGATATCTGAGTTATACTTCGCCCCTCTCACCTTGAGCCCGTGACCCCTCGTGATCGTCACCTCCGACCTGGGAAAAAGCTTCCCACCGTTCACCCTATCTATACCCTTCATAATCTTGTACACCTCTATTAGATCTCCCCTCATTCTCCGTCTTTCCAGGGAGAACAACCCCAGTTTACCCAATCTCTCCTCATAGCTAAGGCCACCCCATACCAGGCAACATCCTGGTAAACCTTCTCTGCACTCTCTCTAACGCCTCCACGTCCTTCTGGTAGTGCGGCGACCAGAACTGGAAGTGTAGATCAAAGGCAAAAAAGGTAGCAGAAGTGATTTTTCAAAATCTTGGCAAATACTTCTGAAACAGTGAACATGTTCTCAGAACAAACCCTGTGAGTGGAAGCCTTTCACTTGGGGGAAAGTGATAGCCAGATCTCCAGCCCATCAAGTGCTCAGTCATCAATTCTTACTGTCTACACATTTGAACCAGCCCCTGGCCAGTATCAACCGCTTGGGAAAGCTCTGTCCCAGGACACCGAGTAACATCTGTAAATCTCAGACTCACCTGCCCCACACACCAACCAACAGCTTTGGATTCAATGCAGCAGTCAGCATGCTCCTATAGAGCCTTGACCTTTCAACCTACTGCTCACACCTGCCAAATATTAACCTCCTCGTGTTACTATGGCTTTTCCCTGAAAAAACATTCAACTTGCTGCTCAGTTTTCTCAAACCAGACCTCACCAGAGTTAAATCCGGTTCTCTTGTCCATGTTTTAGTCAAATTTATGTGCAGCCACTATGGAATTCTGTATGGGGATGGTCAGATCACTAATGGTTTTACTGAGTGGCTCGGAGTTGGGATGCTGTCAGCTTCCTCCCTGTATCTCAGTATTACTGCTTGAGTGTATTCGACTCATTGACTGAATGTGCTTGTTTGCCAATGTCATGGTAATGGATGTATGAAGTATCGCTCACTGGCCTCATTCTCTCCTGGTTGGGGAGTTATTGTGGCTTTCCTTTGGTTCTCATTGATCTACTTGGTGGAAAAGTGACAAATGTAACAAACGACCCTTGTTCTCAAACTTTCCCTCAGGATCAAAGCTACAAACCCACTTGCAGCAGCAATCTCAGTTAGCCTGCATCCTTTCTGAGGATTCACACACTTTCCCCATTACATTACAGCTAAATCCTGCCAATGTGGGAAATCTGAAATAAATCCAAAAGATGTCGGATAAACTCAGCAGGTCTGGCAGCATCTGCGGAGAGAGAAACCGATCTAACGATCACAATTCTCCAGAAAAAAACAAAGTTCTGTTCTCGTGACGTGTGGTCACTGTTGGCCTTTAGGCAACTTCAGCAGGTAATTTGCACACAGCAACATTCCATAAACAAGAGTGAGATAATCACGGGAGCTTGCAGTACAGAAGGAGGCCATTTGACCCTTTGGCCTGGATGTTATTGTCCCACCAGCCACAGGAATTGGGGCGGCCGAGGGGGGGACCGTGGAAAGGACCGTTGACCTTGGGTGGGATTTTATGGTTTTGGCATGAGCGTAGCCGGAAAATCCCACCCTTCGTGGCTTTGCTGCTTCTTTGCAGGAACTGTTCAATTTCCCTATTGAGAAACAGGATAATTCGATGTCAATTACTGGCCAGGGTAAAATGAGGAATGGGGCAAATATCACGACATAGGGAGGATAGGGGAAGGGGATATTAGGCAGGGATTTATGGAGTTGGGGTGGAAACTAAAGGCCAAGACTGACAGAGTGGTTATCTCTGGACTCTTGCCTGTACCACGGGGTAGTTTAGAGAGGAATAGGGAGAGGGAAGGTTTGAATTCATGGCTGAGGGGATGGTGCAGGAGGGAGGGGTTCAGGTACTTAAGCAATTGGGGCTCGTACTGGGGAAGGTGTGACCTCTATGAGAAGGATGGTCTACACCTTAATCAGAAGGGGACCAATATCCTGGGGGGTAAATTTGCTAAGGCCATGCAGGGAGGTTTAAACTGATTCGGGGGGGGGGGGAGGGATCCTGAGTAGTGGGGCTGAAAGTGAGGGATGCATGGATGGGGACTGCAATGCACGGCATTGCAGAGGTGGGGTGGAGCAGGGTTTGAAATGTGTATACTTCAATGCCAGGAGTATTCGCAATAAAGTGGGTGAACTTGCAGCGTGGATCAGTACCTGGGACTTCGATGTTGTGGCTATTTCAGAGACATGGATAGAGCAGGGGCAGGAATGGATGCTGCAGGTCCCGGGGTTCAAATGTTTTAGTCGAAGTAGGGAAGGAGGTAGAAGAGGGGGAGGGGTAGCATTATTGGTCAGAGATTGTATCACAGTGTCAGAGAGGAGGTTTGATGAGGACTTATCTGTTGAGGTAGTATGGGCGGAGATTAGAAATAGGAGAGGAGAGGTCACCCTGTTGGGAGTCTTTTATAGACCTCCTAAAAGTTCTAGAGAGGTTGAGGAAAGGATTGCGGAGTCAATCCTGCTTAGGAGTGAAAGTAATAGGGCAATTGTTATGGGGGATTTTAACTTGACTAATATTGACTGGAATTGTTATAGCTCTAGCTCGTTAGAGGGGTCAGTTTTTGTTCAAAGCGTGCAGGAAGGTTTTTTGACTCAGTATGTAGACAGGCCAACTAGAGGTGAGGCTATATTGAATCTGGTGCTGGGAAATGAGCCAGACCAGGTGCTAGACTTGGAAGTTGGTGTGCATTTTGGTGATAGTGACCACAATTCGGTTACGTTCACCTTAGTGATGGAAAGGGATAGGCATGAACCTCGGGCCAGTGGTTTTAGCTGGGGGAAGGGTAATTATGAGGCTATTAGGAGAGAATTAGGAAACATAGGTTGGACTAGGAGATTACAGGGACTGGGAACGTCCGACATGTGGAGTTTTTTCAAGGAGCAGCTACTGCGAGTCTGTGATAGGTATGTCCCTGTCAGGCAAGGAGGAATTGGTAGGGCTAGGGAACCGTGGTGCACCAAAAAAGTTTCTTTGTTGGTTAAAAAGAAAAAGGAGGCTTATGTTCGGATGAGACGTGAGCACTCGGGTAGTGCACTAGAAAGCTTTAGATTGGCTAAGAGGGAGTTGAAGAGCGAGCTTAGAAGGGCTAAAAGGGGACATGAGAAGACTTTGGCGGATAGGGTTAAAGAGAATCCTAAGGCGTTCTATAGGTATGTCAAGAACAGAAGGTTGGTTAGGGCAAGTTTAGGGCCAGTTATAGATGGCAGAGGGAAGTTATGTGTGGAACCGGAGGAGATTGGTGAAGCATTGAACCAATATTTCTCTTCGGTGTTCACGCAAGGGGACATGAATATAGCTGAGGAGGACACTGGGTTGCAGGGGAGTAGAATAGACAGTATTACAGTTGATAAGGAGGATGTGCAGGATATTCTGGAGGGTCTGAAAATAGATAAATCCCCTGGTCCGGATGGGATTTATCCAAGGATTCTCTGGGAGGCAAGAGAAGTGATTGCAGAGCCTCTGGCTCTGATCTTCAGGTCGTCGTTGGCCTCTGGTATAGTACCAGAAGATTGGAGGTTAGCGAATGTTGTCCCATTGTTTAAGAAGGGGAACAGAGACTTCCCCGGGAATTATAGACCGGTGAGTCTCACTTCTGTTGTCGGCAAGATGTTGGAAAAAATTATAAGGGATAGGATTTATAGTTATTTGGAGAGTAATGAATTGATAGGTGATAGTCAGCATGGTTTTGTGGCAGGTAGGTCGTGCCTTACTAACCTTATTGAGTTTTTTGAGAAAGTGACCAAGGAGGTGGATGGGGGCAAGGCAGTGGACGTGGTATATATGGATTTTAGTAAGGCGTTTGATAAGGTTCACCATGGTAGGCTTCTGCAGAAAATGCAGATGTATGGGATTGGGGGTGATCTAGGAAATTGGATCAGGAATTGGCTAGCGGATAGGAAACAGAGGGTGGTGGTTGATAGTAAATATTCATCATGGAGTGCGGTTACAAGTGGTGTACCTCAGGGATCTGTTTTGGGGCCACTGCTGTTTGTAATATTTATTAATGATCTGGATGAGGGTATAGTTGGGTGGATTAGCAAATTTGCTGATGACACCAAAGTCGGTGGTGTGGTAGACAGTGAGGAAGGGTGTCGTAGTTTGCAGGAAGACTTAGACAGGTTGCAAAGTTGGGCCGAGAGGTGGCGGATGGAGTTTAATGTGGAGAAGTGTGAGGTAATTCACTTTGGTAGGAATAACAGATGTGTTGAGTATAGGGCTAACGGGAGGACTTTGAATAGTGTGGAGGAGCAGAGGGATCTAGGTGTATGTGTGCATAGATCCCTGAAAGTTGGGAATCAAGTAGATAAGGTTGTTAAGAAGGCATATGGTGTCTTGGCGTTTATTGGTAGGGGGATTGAATTTAGGAGTCGTAGCGTTATGTTGCAACTGTACACAACTCTGGTGCGGCCGCACTTGGAGTACTGTGTGCAGTTCTGGTCCCCACATTACAGGAAGGATGTGGAGGCTTTGGAGAGGGTGCAGAGGAGGTTTACCAGGATGTTGCCTGGTATGGAGGGGAGATCCTATGAGGAGAGGCTGAGGGATTTGGGATTGTTTTCGCTGGAAAGGCGGCGGCTAAGAGGGGATCTTATTGAAACATATAAGATGATTAGAGGTTTAGATAGGGTGGATAGTGATAGCCTTTTTCCTCTGATGGAGAAATCCAGCACGAGGGGGCATGGCTTTAAATTGAGGGGGGGTAGTTATAGAACCGATGTCAGGGGTAGGTTCTTTACCCAGAGGGTGGTGAGGGATTGGAATGCCCTGCCAGCATCAGTTGTAAATGCGCCTAGTTTGGGGGCGTTTAAGAGATCCGTAGATAGGTTCATGGACGAAAAGAAATTGGTTTAGGTTGGAGGGTCACAGTTTTTTTTTAACTGGTCGGTGCAACATCGTGGGCCGAAGGGCCTGTTCTGCGCTGTAATGTTCTATGTTCTATGTTCTATATTTGTGATTATTGTTAAGAAAAAAGTGAATTGTCATTTGGAGAAATGTGACTGTATAAACAAAAGGATTTGTTCAAGGCATAATGTCTGCTTACTCTGATTGGATCTCTGACAAAGCTTCTGAAGGTGGTGATATATATATATATGGACTTTCAATTAGAATTTAATAATCTATTGCATATTACTGCCAATTTATTCAGCAAATAGAAGCAGTTGGAAAGGGCAGTGATAACTTGAGTGTGTAACTGGCTAAGAGATAGGGATAGACAGTTGTGGCGAATGGGTGTTTTATACCTGGAGAAAATATGGAGTGGGATTTCCCAGGGGTCCCTATTAGACATACACAACAGTATTTCAGCAAGAGAAACAGTTACCCCTTCAGGTCAGTGACCTTTCATCAGAATGGCTCTAACGCAAGGTAATTGACCTGAAACATTAACTCTCCACAGATGCTGCCTGACCTGCTGAGTATTTCCAAGGTTTTCCGCTTTTTAAAATATTTTAGGTGGAAGGATTAGGTGCTGCAACTCCTGTAGGTGCAGTGGGACGGGGAGGGATGTTGTTGGGGGTGACAGAGAAGTGGACAAGAGTGTCATGGAGGGAACTATCCTCTACAGCTTTCCTGAGTTCAGCTCCTTTGTCCATGTTTTAATCAAGGAACAAAGGTCAGGAGCTGAGGCGCTCCGGCGGAATCCAAACTGATCATCAGTGAGGTATTCTGGAGTGTCACCTAAAGCACTGTTGGTGACCCCTTCCATCACTTAGCTGGTGAGTCGACTGATGGGGCAGTAATTGTGCAGATTAGATTTGTCCTGCTTTTTGGGCACAAGATATACTTGGGCAATGCTCCATGTTGTTGGGTAGATGTCAGTGTTATAGTCATTTTGGAGCAGCTTGGCTAGGGGCGCGGCTAGCTCTGGAACAGGCGTCTTCATTAGTGCAGCCAGGATGTTGCTGGAGCATTTGCTGTATCCAGCGTGTTTGACCATTTCACTAATCTGTCAAAGCTAACAGGCTAAGGTTTCGCAGGAGGTGCTGAAAGCAAGCAGCGTGCCAACGGTGCTGGTCTCATGGCCAATTATTATGCAAACCCATCCAAACATTTCATCCAATCATCACCTTCTGGCTTCATTCATGTTTCCAAAGCTTTGTTGTTTATAATGGCAGTACTCCAGCAGAGAACACATCCACCCGAAACTGCTCCCTTGCTGAAATACTGAGGGGTTGGCATCCAACAAACACACTCCCAATGTCTGACTGGTGCTTGCGCGTCACGTCAGTGGATGTTTACAAATCTGGCCAACAAATCTGACTGATACTAAACAGCCCAAATATAGACTTTCCATTGACTTAGTGATTAAATGTTACCAAGTAGGTGGTTCAATATCACAGCTAAAGGGTTAAAGGGTTAGATGTCACATGTTAAGGGTTAGAAGTCACACGTTAAGGGTTAGAAGTCACACGTTAAGGGTTAGAAGTCACACGTTAAGGGTTAGAAGTCACACGTTAAAGGTTAGATGTCATATGTTAAGGGATAGATGTCACACGTTAGGGGATAGGTGTCACACGTTAAGGGTTAGGTGTCACACGTTTGGGGTTAGATGTAATACATTGGGGGTTAGATGTCACATGTTGAGGGTTAGATGTCACACATTTGGGGTTAGATGTCACATGTTAAGGGTTAGATGTCACACATTGAGGGATAGATGTCACATGTTGAGGGATAGATGTCACACGTTGAGGGATAGATGTCACACGTTGAGGGTTAGATGTCACACGTTAGGGGTTAGATGTCACACGTTGAGGGTTAGATGTCATACATTCGGAGTTAGATGTCACACGTTAAGGGTTGGATGTCAAACGTTTGGGGTTAGATGTCACACGTTAAGGGTTAGATGTCACACGTTAAGGGTTGGATGTCATATGTTTGGGGTTAGATTCACACGTTGGGGGTCAGATATCACACATTGGGGATTAAATATCACACATTGAGGGTTAGATGTCACACGTTGAGGGTTAGATGTCATACATTCGGAGTTAGATGTCACACGTTAAGGGTTAGATGTCACACGTTAAGGGATAGACGTCACACGTTAAGGGATAGACGTCACACGTTAAGGGATAGACGTCACACGGTAAGGGTTAGATGTCACGTGTTTGGGGTTAGATGTCACGTGTTTGGGGTTAGATGTCACACGTTGGGGGTCAGATTCACACGTTTGGGGTCAGATATCATACATTGGAGATTAAATATCACACGTTCGGGGTTAGATGTCACACGTTATGGGTTAGATGTCACACGTTTGGGGTTAGATGTCACACGTTATGGGTTAGATGTCACACGTTTGGGGTTAGATGTCACACGTTAGGGTTAGATGTCACACGTTTGGGGTTAGATGTCACACGTTTGGGGTTAGATGTCACACGTTTGGGGTTAGATGTCACACGTTCGGGGTTAGATGTCACACGTTCGGGGTTAGATGTCACACGTTCGGGGTTAGATGTCACACGTTCGGGGTGAGATGTCACACGTTTGGGTTAGATGTCACACGTTAAGGGTTAGATGTCACACGTTCGGGGTTAGATGTCACACGTTAACGGTGAGATGTCACACGTTTGGGTTAGATGTCACACGTTAAGGGTTAGATGTCACACGTTCGGGGTTAGATGTCACACGTTCGGGGTTAGATGTCACACGTTCGGGGTTAGATGTCACACGTTTGGGGTTAGATGTCACACGTTCGGGGTTAGATGTCACACGTTCGGGGTTAGATGTCACACATTAGGGGTTAGACGTCACACGTTCGGGGTTAGATGTCACACGTTAGGGGTTAGACGTCACACGTTAGGGGTTAGACGTCACACGTTCGGGGTGAGATGTCACACGTTAAGGGTTAGATGTCACACATTAAGGGTTAACAAAGAACAAAGAACAATACAGCACAGGAACAGGCCCTTCGGCCCTCCAAGCCCGCGCCGCTCCCTGGTGAAAACTAGACCATTCTTTTGTATCCCTCCATTCCCACTCCGTTCACGTGGCTATCTAGATAAGTCTTAAACGTTCCCAGTGTGTCCGCCTCCACCACCTTGCCTGGCAGCGCATTCCAGGCCCCCACCACCCTCTGTTTTAGGAACGTCCTACTGATATCCGTGTTAAACCTGACCCCCTCACCTTGAACCTATGACCCCTCGTGAACGTCACCACCGACCTGGGAAAAAGCTTCCCACCGTTCACCTTATCTATGCCTTTCATAATTTTATACACTTCCATTAGTTCACCCCTCATCCTCCGTCTTTCCAGTGAGAACAACCCCAATTTACCCAATCTCTCCTCATAACTAAGCCCTTCCATACCAGGCAACATCCTGGTAAACCTCCTCTGCACTCTCTCTAAAGCCTCCACGTCCTTCTGGTAGTGTGGCGACCAGAACTGGGCACAGTATTCCAGATGCGGCCGAACCAACGTTCTATACATCTGCAACATCAGACCCCAACTTTTATACTCTGTGCCCCGTCCTATAAAGGCAAGCATGCCATATGCCTTCTTCACTACCTTCTCCACCTGTGACGTCACCTTCAAGGATCTGTGGACTTGCACACCCAGGTCCCTCTGCGTATCTACACCCTTTATGGTTCTGCCATTTATCGTACAGGTCCCCCCAAAATGTTCTACCAAAATGCATCACTTCACATTTATCTGGATTGAACTCCATCTGCCATTTCTTTGCCCAAATTTCCAGCCTATCTATATCCTTCTGTAGCCTCTGACAATGTTCCTCACTATCTGCAAGTCCAGCCATTTTCGTGTCATCCGCAAACTTACTGATCACCCCAGTTACACCTTCTTCCAGATCATTTATATAAATCACAAACAGCAGAGGTCCCAATACAGAGCCCTGCGGAACACCACTAGTCACAGGCATCCAGCCGGAAAAAGACCCTTCCACTACCACCCTCTGTCTTCTGTGACCAAGCCAGTTCTCCACCCATCTAGCCACCTCCCCCTTTATCCCATGAGGTCCAACCTTTTGCACCAACCTACCATGAGGGACTTCGTCAAACGCTTTACTAAAGTCCATATAGACGACATCCACGGCCCGGGTTGGATGTCATACATAAAGGGGTAGATGTCACATGTTAAGGGGTAGATGTCACACATTGAGGGTTAGATGTCAATCGTTAGGGGTTAGATGTCACACGTTGAGGGATAGATGTCACACATTGAGGGTTAGATGTCACACGTTCGGGGTTAGATGTCACACGTTAAGGGATAGATGTCACACGTTGAGGGTTAGATGTCACACATTCGGGGTTAGATGTCACACGTTAGGGGTTAGATGTCACATGTTAAGGGATAGATGTCACACGTTCGGAGTGAAATGTCACACGTTAAGGGTTGGATGTCACACATTGAGGGTTAGATGTCACATGTTAAGGGGTAGATGTCACATGTTAAGGGGTAGATGTCACACATTCGGGGTTAGATGTCACATATTAAGGGATAGATGTTACACGTTAGGGGATAGATGTCACATGTTAGGGGTTAGATGTCACATGTTAAGGGATAGATGTCACACGTTCGGGGTGAGATGTCACACGTTAAGGGTTGGATGTCACATGTTAAGGGATAGATGTCACACGTTGTGGCTTAGATGTCACACATTCAGGGTTGGATGTCACACGTTCGGGGTGAAATGTCACACGTTTGGGGTTAGATGTCACATGTTCGTGGTTAGATGTCACACGTTAAGCGTTAGGTGTCACACGTTAGGGGTTAGGTGTCACACGTTAAGGGTTAGGTGTCACACGTTAAGGGTTGGGTGTCACACGTTTGGGGTTAGATGTTATACATTGGGGGTTAGATGTCACACGTTCGGGGTGAGATGTCACACGTTAAGGGTTGGATGTCACATGTTAAGGGATAGATGTCACACGTTGAGGGTTAGATGTCACACATTCGGGGTTAGATGTCACACGTTAAGGGTTAGATATCACACGTTAAGGGTTAGATGTCACACGTTAAGGGGCAGATGTCACACGTTAGGGGTTAGATGTCACACATTAAGGGTTGGATGTCACACGTTTGGGGTTAGATGTCACACGTTAGGGGTTAGGTGTCACACGTTAAGGGGTAGTTGTCACACGTTAAGGGGTAGATGTCACACGTTAAGGGGTAGATGTCACACGTTAAGGGGTAGATGTCACACGTTAGGGGCAGATGTCACACGTTAAGGGGCAGATGTCACACATTAAGGGTTAGATGTCACACGTTTGGGGTTAGATGTCACACGTTAGGGGTTAGGTGTCACACGTTAAGGGGTAGATGTCACACGTTAAGGGGCAGATGTCACACGTTAAGGGGTAGATGTCACACGTTAGGGGCAGATGTCACACGTTAAGGGGCAGATGTCACACATTAAGGGTTGGATGTCACACATTAAGGGTTGGATGTCACACGTTTGGGGTTAGATGTCACACGTTAGGGGTTAGGTGTCACACGTTAAGGGGTAGATGTCACACGTTAAGGGGTAGATGTCACACGTTAAGGGTTGGATGTCACACGTTAAGGGTTGGATGTCACACGTTCGGGGTTAGATGTCACATGTTAAGGGATAGATGTCATACGTTCGGAGTGAAATTTCACACGTTTGGGGTTAGATGTCACACGTTAAGGGGTAGATGTCACACGTTAAGGGGCAGATGTCACACATTAAGGGTTGGATGTCACACGTTTGGGGTTAGATGTCACACGTTAGGGGTTAGGTGTCATACGTTAAGGGGTAGATGTCACATTAAGGGGTAGATGTCACACGTTAAGGGTTGGATGTCACACGTTAAGGGTTGGATGTCACACGTTAAGGGTTGGATGTCACATGTTTGGGGTTAGATGTCACACGTTCGGGGTTAGATGTCACATGTTAAGGGATGGATGTCATACGTTCGGAGTGAAATTTCACATGTTTGGGGTTAGATGTCACATGTTCGTGGTTAGATCTCACGTGTTCACGGGTAAATGTCACACGTTAGGGGTCAGATGTCACATGTTAAGGGATAGATGTCACACGTTGTGGGTTAGATGTCACGCATTGAGGGTGAGATGTCACATGTTAAGGGGTAGATGTCACACGTTAAGGGATAGGTGTCACACATTGAGGGTTAGATGTCACACGTTCGTGGTTAGATGTCACACGTTAAGGGGTAGATGTCACACGTTGAGGGATAGATGTCACACGTTAAGGGATAGATGTCACACGTTAAGGGATAGATGTCACGCGTTGTGGGTTAGATGTCATGCATTGAGGGTTAGATGTCACATGTTAAGGGAATGATGTCACACGTTGAGGGTTAGATGTCACACGTTCGGGGTTAGATGTCACATGTTAAGGGGTAGATGTCACGTGTTAAGGGATAGATGTCACACATTGAGGGTTAGATGTCACACGTTAGGGTTAGATGTCACATGTTAAGGGATAGATGTCACACCTTCGGGGATAGATGTCACACGTTAAGGGATAGATGTCACACATTGAGGGATAGATGTCACACATTGAGGGTTAGATGTGACACGTTTGTGGTTAGATGTCACACGTTAAGGGGTAGATGTCACACGTTCGGGGTGAGATGTCACATGTTAAGGGATAGATGTCACACGTTCGGGGTGAGATGTCACACGTTCAGGGTTGGATGTCACACATTGAGGGTGAGATGTCACATGTTAAGGGGTAGATGTCACACGTTAAGGGATAGATGTCACACATTGAGGGTTAGATGTCACACGTTCGTGGTTAGATGTCACACGTTAAGGGGTAGATGTCACACGTTGAGGGATAGATGTCACACGTTAAGGGATAGATGTCACACGTTAAGTGATAGATGTCACACGTTAAGGGTTAGATGTCATGCATTGAGGGTTAGATGTCACATGTTAAGGGAATGATGTCACACGTTGAGGGTTAGATGTCACACGTTCGGGGTTAGATGTCACATGTTAAGGGGTAGATGTCACGTGTTAAGGGATAGATGTCACACATTGAGGGTTAGATGTCACACGTTAGGGTTAGATGTCACATGTTAAGGGATAGATGTCACACGTTCGGGGTTAGATGTCACACGTTAAGGGATAGATGTCACACATTGAGGGATAGATGTCACACATTGAGGGTTAGATGTGACAAGTTTGTGGTTAGATGTCACACGTTAAGGGATAGATGTCACACGTTCGGGGAGAGATGTCACACGTTAAGGGTTGGATGTCACGCATTGAGGGTTAGATGTCACACATTAAGGGGTAGATTTCACATGTTAAGGGATAGATGTTACACGTTAGGGGATAAATGTCACACGTTAGGGGTTAGATGTCACATGTTAAGGGATAGATGTCACACGTTCGGGGTGAGATGTCACACGTTAAGGGTTGGATGTCACATGTTAAGGGATAGATGTCACACGTTGAGGGTTAGATGTCACACATTAAGGGGTAGATTTCACATGTTAAGGGATAGGTGACATATGTTCGGGGTTAGATGTCACACGTTGTGGCTTAGATGTCACACATTCGGGGTTAGATATCACACGTTAAGGGGCAGATGTCACACGTTAAGGGGCAGATGTCACACGTTAAGGGTGAGATGTCACACATTCAGGGTTGGATGTCACACATTCAGGGTTGGATGTCACACGTTTGGGGTTAGAGGTCACACGTTCGGGGTTAGAGGTCACATGTTAAGGGATAGATGTCATACGTTCGGGGTGAAATGTCACACGTTTGGGGTTAGATGTCACATGTTCGTGGTTAGATGTCACACGTTAACGGTTAGATGTCACACGTTAGGGGTTAGGTGTCACACGTTAGGGGTTAAGTGTCACACGTTAAGCGATAGGTGTCACACGTTAGGGGTTAGGTGTCACACGTTAAGGGTTAGGTGTTAAACATTAAGGGTTGGGTGTCACACGTTTGGGGTTAGATGTTATACATTGGGGGTTAGATGTCACATGTTAAGGAATAGATGTCACGTTCGGGGTGAGATGTCACACGTTAAGGGATAGATGTCACACGTTGAGGGTTAGATGTCACACATTCGGGCTTAGATGCCACACATTAAGGGGTAGATTTCACATGTTAAGGGATAGATGACATATGTTCGGGGTTTGATGTCACACGTTAAGGGGTAGATGTCACACGTTAAGGGGCAGATGTCACACGTTAAGGTGCAGATGTCACACATTAAGGGTTGGATGTCACACATTTGGGGTTAGATGTCACACGTTAGGGGTTAGGTGTCACACGTTAAGGGGTAGATGTCACACGTTAAGGGATAGATGTCACACGTTAAGGGTTGGATGTCACACGTTAAGGGTTGGATGTCACACGTTAAGGGTTGGATGTCACACGTTAAGGGTTGGATGTCACACGTTAAGGGTTGGATGTCACACGTTCGGGGTTGGATGTCACACATTCGGGCTTAGATGTCACATGTTAAGGGATAGATGTCATACGTTCGGAGTGAAATTTCACATGTTTGGTGTTAGATGTCACATGTTCGTGGTTAGATGTCACACGTTAATGGTTAGATTTCACACGTTAGGGGTTAGATGTCACATGTTAAGGGATAGATGTCACACGTTGAGGGATAGATGTCACACGTTGTGGTTTAGATGTCACGCATTGAGGGTGAGATGTCACATGTTAAGGGGTAGATGTCACACGTTAAGGGATAGATGTCACACATTGAGGGTTAGATGTCACACGTTCGTGGTTAGATGTCACACGTTAAGGGGTAGATGTCACACGTTGAGGGATAGATGTCACACGTTGAGGGATAGATGTCACACGTTAAGGGATAGATGTCACACGTTAAGGGATAGATGTCACACGTTGTGGGATAGATGTCACGCGTTGAGGGTTAGATGTCACATGTTAAGGGAATGATGTCACACGTTGAGGGTTAGATGTCACACGTTCGGGGTTAGATGTCACATGTTAAGGGGTAGATGTCACATGTTAAGGGATAGATGTCATACATTGAGGGTTAGATGTCACATGTTAGGGGTTAGATGTCACATGTTAAGGGATAGATGTCACACGTTCGGGGTTAGATGTCACACGTTAAGGGATAGATGTCACACATTGAGGGATAGATGTCACACATTGAGGGTTAGATGTCACACGTTCGTGGTTAGATGTCACACGTTAAGGGGTAGATGTCACACGTTAAGGGGTAGATGTCACACGTTCAGGGTGAGATGTCACATATTAAGGGATAGATGTCACACGTTCGGGGTGAGATGTCACACGTTAAGGGTTAGATGTCACACGTTAAGGGGTAGATGTCACACGTTAAGGGGTAGATGTCACACGTTAAGGGGCAGATGTCACATGTTAAGGGGCAGATGTCACATGTTAAGGGGCAGATGTCACACGTTAAGGGGCAGATGTCACACGTTAAGGGTTGGATGTCACACGTTTGGGGTTAGATGTCACACATTCGGGCTTAGATGTCATATGTTAAGGGATAGATGTCATACGTTCGGGGTGAAATGTCACACGTTTTTGGTTAGATGTCACATGTTCGTGGTTAGATGTCACATGTTAATGGTTAGATGTCACACGTTAGGGGTTAGGTGTCAAGTGTCACACGTTAGGGGTTAGGTGTCACACGTTAAGGGTTGGGTGTCACACGTTTGGGGTTAGATGTTATACATTGGGGGTTAGATGTCACACGTTTGGGGTTAGAGTTCACATGTTCGGGGTTTGATGTCATACGTTAAGGGGTAGATGTCACAGGTTAAGGGTTACAAGTCACACATTAAGGGTTAGAGTTCACATGTTAAGGGTTGGATGTCACACCTTTGGGGTTAGATGTCACACCTTTGGGGTTAGAGTTCACATGTTCGGGGTTAGAGTTCACATATTCGGGATTAGATGTCACACGTTGGGGGTTAGGTATCACATGTTGAGGGTTAGATGTCACACATTCGTGGTTAGATGTCACACGTTAGGGGTCGGATGTCACATGCTAAGGGATAGATGTCACACGTTGAGGGTTAGATGTCACACGTTGAGGGTTAGATGTCACACGTTGAGGGTTAGATGTCACACCTTCGCGGTTAGCTGTTACACATTAACGGTGAGATCTCACACGTTCGGGGTTAGATGTCACATGGTAAGGGATAGCTGTCACACGTTAGGGGTTAGCTGTTACACGTTAATGGTGAGATGTCACATGTTCGGGGTTAGACATCACATGTTAAGGGATAGATGTCATGCGTTCGGGGTGAGATGTCACACGTTCGGGGTTAGATGTCATATGTTCGGGGTTAGATGTCACACGTTCGGGGTTAGATGTCACACGTTCGGGGTTAGATGTCACACGTTAACGGTTAGATGTCACACGTTGGGGGTTAGATGTCACACGTTAGGGGTTAGATGTCACACGTTGAGGGTTAGATGTCACACGTTGAGGGTTAGATGTCACACGTTCGGGGTTGGATGTCACACGTTAAGGGGTAGATGTCACACGTTAAGGGGTAGATGTCACACGTTAAGGGGTAGATGTCACACGTTAAGGGTGAGAAGGCACATATTAGGGGTTAGATGTCACACGTTAAGGGCTAGGTGTCACACGTAAAGGGTTAGGTGTCACACGTTGGGGGTTAGATGTCACACGTTAGGGGTTAGATGTCACACGTTGAGGGTTAGATGTCACACGTTGAGGGTTAGATGTCACACGTTGGGGGTTAGATGTCACACGTTAGGGGTTAGATGTCACACGTTGAGGGTTAGATGTCACACGTTGAGGGTTAGATGTCACACGTTCGGGGTTGGATGTCACACGTTAAGGGGTAGATGTCACACGTTAAGGGGTAGATGTCACACGTTAAGGGGTAGATGTCACACGTTAAGGGTGAGAAGGCACACATTAGGGGTTAGATGTCACACGTTAAGGGTTAGGTGTCACACGTTAAGGGTTAGATGTCTCACGTTTTGGGTTAGATGTAATACATTGGGGGTTAGATGTCACACGTTAGGGGTTAGATATCACTCGTTTGGGGTTAGAGTTCACATGTTCGGGGTTTGATGTCACACGTTAAGGGGTAGATGTCACATGTTAAGGGGTCCAAGTCACACATTAGGGGTGAGATGTCACACGTTGGGGGTTAGATGTCACACGTTGGGGGTTAGATGTCACACATTCGGGCTTAGATGTCACATGTTAAGGGATAGATGTCATACGTTCGGGGTGAAATGTCACACGTTTGGGGTTAGATGTCACATGTTCGTGGTTAGAGGTCACACGTTCGGGGTTAGATGTCACACGTTAGGGGTTAGGTGTCACACGTTAGGGGTTAGGTGTCACACGTTAAGCGTTAGGTGTCACACGTTAGGGGTTAGGTGTCACACGTTAAGGGTTAGGTGTCACACGTTAAGGGTTGGGTGTCACACGTTAAGGGTTGGGTGTCACACGTTTGGGGTTAGATGTTATACATTGGGGGTTAGATGTCACATGTTAAGAAATAGATGTCACACGTTCGGGGTGAGATGTCACACGTTAAGGGTTGGATGTCACATGTTAAGGGATAGATGTCACACATTCGGGGTTAGATGCCACACATTAAGGGGTAGATTTCACATGTTAAGGGATAGATGTCACACGTTAAGGGTTAGATGTCACACGTTAAGGGTTAGATGTCACACGTTAGGGGTTAGATGTCAAACGTTCAGGGTTAGATGTCACACGTTAAGGGTTAGATGTCACACGTTTGGGGTTAGATGTCACATGTTAAGTGTTAGATGTCACACGTTGAGGGATAGATGTCACACGTTGAGGGTTAGGTGTCACACATTCGGGGTTAGATGTCACACGTTAAGGGTTAGATGTCACACGTTAGGGGTTAGATGTCACACGTTAAGGGTTGGATGTCATACATTAAGGGTTAGATGTCACACGTTAGGGGTTAGGTGTCACACGTTAGGGGTTAAGAGTCACACGTTAAGCGTTAGGTGTCACACGTTAGGGGTTAGGTGTCACACGTTAAGGGTTGGGTGTCACACGTTAAGGGTTGGGTGTCACACGTTTGGGGTTAGATGTTATACATTGGGGGTTAGATGTCACACGTTAAGGAATAGATGTCACACGTTCGGGGTGAGATGTCACACGTTAAGGGTTGGATGTCACATGTTAAGGGATAGATGTCACACATTCGGGGTTAGATGCCACACATTAAGGGTTAGATTTCACATGTTAAGGGATAGATGACATATGTTCGGGGTTAGGTGTCACACGTTGAGGCTTAGATGTCACACATTCGGGGTTAGATGTCACACGTTAAGGGTTAGATGTCACACGTTAAGGGTTAGATGTCACACGTTAAGGGGTAGATGTCACACGTTAGAGGTTAGATGTCACACGTTAAGGGTTAGATGTCACACGTTTGGGGTTAGGTGTCACACATTTGGGGTTAGATGTCACACGTTAAGGGTTAGATGTCACATGTTAGGGGTTAGATGTCACACGTTAAGGGTTGGATGTCATACATTAAGGGTTAGATGTCACGCGTTAGGGGTTAGATGTCACATGTTAAGGGTTAGATGTCACACGTTGAGGGATAGATGTCACACGTTGAGGGTTAGGTGTCACACATTCGGGGGTAGATGTCACACGTTAAGGGTTAGATGTCACACGTTGAGGGTTAGATGTCACACGTTGAGGGTTAGATGTCACACGTTCGGGGTTGGATGTCACACGTTGAGGGTTAGATGTCACACATTCGGGGTTGGATGTCACACGTTAAGGGGTAGATGTCACACGTTAAGGGTTAGATGTCACACGTAAAGGGTTAGGTGTCACACGTATGGGTTAGATATCACTCGTTTGGGGTTAGAGTTCACATGTTCGGGGTTTGATGTCACATGTTAAGGGGTCCAAGTCACACATTAGGGGTTAGATGTCACACATTCGGGCTTAGATGTCACATGTTAAGGGATAGATGTCATACGTTCGGGGTGAAATGTCACACGTTTGGGGTTAGATGTCACAAGTTCGTGGTTAGATGTCACACGTTAACAGTTAGATGTCACACGTTAACAGTTAGATGTCACACGTTAGGGGTTAGGTGTCACACGTTAGGGGTTAAGTGTCACACGTTAGGGGTTAAGTGTCACACGTTAGGGGTTAAGTGTCACACGTTAGGGGTTAAGTGTCACACGTTAGGGGTTAAGTGTCACACGTTAGGGGTTAAGTGTCACACGTTAGGGGTTAGGTGTCACACGTTAATGGTTGGGTGTCACACGTTCGGGGTTAGATGTTATACATTGGGGGTTAGATGTCACACGGTTGGGGTTAGAGTTCACATGTTCGGGGTTTGATGTCACACGTTAAGGGGTAGATGTCACACGTTAAGGGGTAGATGTCACAGGTTAAGGGTTACAATTCACACATTAAGGGTTAGATGTCACACGTTAAGGGTTGGATGACATACGTTAAGGGTTGGATGTCACACCTTTGGGGTTAGATGTCACACCTTTGGGGTTAGAGTTCACATGTTCGGGGTTAGAGTTCACATATTAGGGATTAGATGTCACACGTTGGGGGTTAGGTATCACATGTTGAGGGTTAGATGTCACACGTTAAGGGTTAGGTGTCACACGTTAAGGGTTAGATGTCTCACGTTTTGGGTTAGATGTAATACATTGGGGGTTAGATGTCACACGTTAGGGGTTAGATATCACTCCTTTGGGGTTAGAGTTCACATGTTCGGGGTTTGATGTCACACGTTAAGGGGTAGATGTCACATGTTAAGGGGTCCAAGTCACACATTAGGGGTTAGATGTCACACGTTGGGGGTTAGATGTCACACGTTGGGGGTTAGATGTCACACATTCGGGCTTAGATGTCACATGTTAAGGGATAGATGTCATACGTTCGGGGTGAAATGTCACACGTTTGGGGTTAGATGTCACATGTTCGTGGTTAGAGGTCACACGTTCGGGGTTAGATGTCACACGTTAGGGGTTAGGTGTCACACGTTAAGCGTTAGGTGTCACACGTTAGGGGTTAGGTGTCACACGTTAAGGGTTAGGTGTCACACGTTAAGGGTTGGGTGTCACACGTTTGGGGTTAGATGTTATACATTGGGGGTTAGATGTCACATGTTAAGAAATAGATGTCACACGTTCGGGGTGAGATGTCACACGTTAAGGGTTGGATGTCACATGTTAAGGGATAGATGTCACACATTCGGGGTTAGATGCCACACATTAAGGGGTAGATTTCACATGTTAAGGGATAGATGTCACACGTTAAGGGTTAGATGTCACACGTTAAGGGTTAGATGTCACACGTTAGGGGTTAGATGTCAAACGTTCAGGGTTAGATGTCACACGTTAAGGGTTAGATGTCACACGTTTGGGGTTAGATGTCACATGTTAAGTGTTAGATGTCACACGTTGAGGGATAGATGTCACACGTTGAGGGTTAGGTGTCACACATTCGGGGTTAGATGTCACACGTTAAGGGTTAGATGTCACACATTCGGGGTTAGATATCACACGTTAAGGGGCAGATGTCACACGTTAAGGGGCAGATGTCACACGTTAAGGGTGAGATGTCACACATTCAGGGTTGGATGTCACACGTTTGGGGTTAGATGTCACACGTTAGGGGTTAGAGGTCACACGTTCGGGGTTAGAGGTCACATGTTAAGGGATAGATGTCATACGTTCGGGGTGAAATGTCACACGTTTGGGGTTAGATGTCACATGTTCGTGGTTAGATGTCACACGTTAACGGTTAGATGTCACACGTTAGGGGTTAGGTGTCACACGTTAGGGGTTAAGTGTCACACGTTAAGCGTTAGGTGTCACACGTTAGGGGTTAGGTGTCACACGTTAAGGGTTAGGTGTCACATGTTAAGGGTTAGGTGTTAAACGTTAAGGGTTGGGTGTCACACGTTTGGGGTTAGATGTTATACATTGGGGGTTAGATGTCACATGTTAAGGAATAGATGTCACGTTCGGGGTGAGATGTCACACGTTAAGGGTTGGATGTCACATGTTAAGGGATAGATGTCACACGTTGAGGGTTAGATGTCACACATTCGGGCTTAGATGCCACACATTAAGGGGTAGATTTCACATGTTAAGGGATAGATGACATATGTTCGGGGTTTGATGTCACACGTTAAGGGGTAGATGTCACACGTTAAGGGGCAGATGTCACACGTTAAGGTGCAGATGTCACACGTTAAGGGTTGGATGTCACACATTTGGGGTTAGATGTCACACGTTAGGGGTTAGGTGTCACACGTTAAGGGGTAGATGTCACACGTTAAGGGGTAGATGTCACACGTTAAGGGTTGGATGTCACACGTTAAGGGTTGGATGTCACACGTTAAGGGTTGGATGTCACACGTTCGGGGTTGGATGTCACACATTCGGGCTTAGATGTCACATGTTAAGGGATAGATGTCATACGTTCGGAGTGAAATTTCACATGTTTGGGGTTAGATGTCACATGTTCGTGGTTAGATGTCACACGTTAATGGTTAGATTTCACACGTTAGGGGTTAGATGTCACATGTTAAGGGATAGATGTCACACGTTGAGGGATAGATGTCACACGTTGAGGGATAGATGTCACACGTTGAGGGTGAGATGTCACATGTTAAGGGGTAGATGTCACACGTTAAGGGATAGATGTCACACATTGAGGGTTAGATGTCACACGTTCGTGGTTAGATGTCACACGTTAAGGGGTAGATGTCACACGTTGAGGGATAGATGTCACACGTTGAGGGATAGATGTCACACGTTAAGGGATAGATGTCACACGTTAAGGGATAGATGTCACACGTTGTGGGTTAGATGTCACGCATTGAGGGTTAGATGTCACATGTTAAGGGAATGATGTCACACGTTGAGGGTTAGATGTCACACGTTCGGGGTTAGATGTCACATGTTAAGGGGTAGATGTCACATGTTAAGGGGTAGATGTCACATGTTAAGGGATAGATGTCACACATTGAGGGTTAGATGTCACATGTTAGGGGTTAGATGTCACATGTTAGGGGATAGATGTCACACGTTCGGGGTTAGATGTCACACGTTAAGGGATAGATGTCACACATTGAGGGATAGATGTCACACATTGAGGGTTAGATGTCACACGTTCGTGGTTAGATGTCACACGTTGAGGGTTAGATGTCACACGTTCGGGGTTAGATGTCACATGTTAAGGGGTAGATGTCACATGTTAAGGGATAGATGTCACACATTGAGGGTTAGATGTCACATGTTAGGGGTTAGATGTCACATGTTAAGGGATAGATGTCACACGTTCGGGGTTAGATGTCACACGTTAAGGGATAGATGTCACACATTGAGGGATAGATGTCACACATTGAGGGTTAGATGTCACACGTTCGTGGTTAGATGTCACACGTTAAGGGGTAGATGTCACACGTTCGGGGTGAGATGTCACACGTTAAGGGTTAGATGTCACACGTTAAGGGGTAGATGTCACACGTTGAGGGGTAGATGTCACACGTTAAGGGGTAGATGTCACATGTTAAGGGGCAGATGTCACATGTTAAGGGGCAGATGTCACACGTTAAGGGTTGGATGTCACACATTCGGGCTTAGATGTCACACATTCGGGCTTAGATGTCACATGTTAAGGGATAGATGTCATACGTTCGGGGTGAAATGTCACACGTTTTTGGTTAGATGTCACATGTTCGTGGTTAGATGTCACACTTTAACGGTTAGATGTCACACGTTAGGGGTTAGGTGTCAAGTGTCACACGTTAGGGGTTAGGTGTCACACGTTAAGGGTTGGGTGTCACACGTTTGGGGTTAGATGTTATACATTGGGGGTTAGATGTCACACGTTTGGGGTTAGTGTTCACATGTTCGGGGTTTGATGTCATACGTTAAGGGGTAGATGTCACAGGTTAAGGGTTACAAGTCACACATTAAGGGTTAGAGTTCACATGTTAAGGGTTGGATGTCACACCTTTGGGGTTAGATGTCACACCTTTGGGGTTAGAGTTCACATGTTCGGGGTTAGAGTTCACATATTCGGGATTAGATGTCACACGTTGGGGGTTAGGTATCACATGTTGAGGGTTAGATGTCACACATTCGTGGTTAGATGTCACACGTTAGGGGTCGGATGTCACATGCTAAGGGATAGATGTCACACGTTGAGGGTTAGATGTCACACGTTGAGGGTTAGATGTCACACGTTGAGGGTTAGATGTCACACCTTCGGGGTTAGATGTTACACATAAGGGGTTAGCTGTTACACATTAACGGTGAGATCTCACACGTTCGGGGTTAGATGTCACATGGTAAGGGATAGCTGTCACACGTTAGGGGTTAGCTGTTACACGTTAATGGTGAGATGTCACATGTTCGGGGTTAGATGTCACACGTTCGGGGTTAGACATCACATGTTAAGGGGTTAGATGTCACACGTTAAGGGTTGGATGTCATACATTAAGGGTTAGATGTCACACGTTAGGGGTTAGGTGTCACACGTTAGGGGTTAAGTGTCACACGTTAAGCATTAGGTGTCACACGTTAGGGGTTAGGTGTCACACGTTAAGGGTTGGGTGTCACACGTTAAGGGTTGGGTGTCACACGTTAAGGGTTGGGTGTCACACGTTAAGGGTTGGGTGTCACACGTTTGGCGTTAGATGTTATACATTGGGGGTTAGATGTCACATGTTAAGGAATAGATGTCACACGTTAAGGGTTGGATGTCACATGTTAAGGGATAGATGTCACACATTCGGGGTTAGATGCCACACATTAAGGGTTAGATTTCACATGTTAAGGGATAGATGACATATGTTCGGGGTTAGGTGTCACACGTTGAGGCTTAGATGTCACACATTCGGGGTTAGATGTCACACGTTAAGGGTTAGATGTCACACGTTAAGGGTTAGATGTCACACGTTAAGGGGTAGATGTCACACGTTAAGGGGTAGATGTCACACGTTAGGGGTTAGATGTCACACGTTAAGGGTTAGATGTCACACGTTTGGGGTTAGGTGTCACACATTTGGGGTTAGATGTCACACGTTAAGGGTTAGATGTCACATGTTAGGGGTTAGATGTCACACGTTAAGGGTTGGATGTCATACATTAAGGGTTAGATGTCACGCGTTAGGGGTTAGATGTCACATGTTAAGGGTTAGATGTCACACGTTGAGGGATAGATGTCACACGTTGAGGGTTAGGTGTCACACATTCGGGGGTAGATGTCACACGTTAAGGGTTAGATGTCACACGTTGAGGGTTAGATGTCACACGTTGAGGGTTAGATGTCAGACGTTCGGGGTTGGATGTCACACGTTGAGGGTTAGATGTCACACATTCGGGGTTGGATGTCGCACGTTAAGGGGTAGATGTCACACGTTAAGGGGTAGATGTCACACGTTAAGGGTTAGATGTCACACGTAAAGGGTTAGGTGTCACACGTTTTGGGTTAGATATCACTCGTTTGGGGTTAGAGTTCACATGTTCGGGGTTTGATGTCACATGTTAAGGGGTCCAAGTCACACATTAGGGGTTAGATGTCACACGTTGGGGGTTAGATGTCACACGTTGGGGGTTAGATGTCACACATTTGGGCTTAGATGTCACATGTTAAGGGATAGATGTCATACGTTCGGGTTGAAATGTCACACGTTTGGGGTTAGATGTCACAAGTTCGTGGTTAGATGTCACACGTTAACAGTTAGATGTCACATGTTAGGGGTTAGGTGTCACACGTTAGGGGTTAAGTGTCACACGTTAGGGGTTAAGTGTCACACGTTAGGGGTTAGGTGTCACACGTTAAGGGTTGGGTGTCACACGTTTGGGGTTAGATGTTATACGTTGGGGGTTAGATGTCACACGGTTGGGGTTAGAGTTCACATGTTCGGGGTTTGATGTCACACGTTAAGGGGTAGATGTCACACGTTAAGGGGTAGATGTCACAGGTTAAGGGTTACAATTCACACATTAAGGGTTAGATGTCACACGTTAAGGGTTGGATGACATACGTTAAGGGTTGGATGTCACACCTTTGGGGTTAGATGTCACACCTTTGGGGTTAGAGTTCACATGTTCGGGGTTAGAGTTCACATATTAGGGATTAGATGTCACACGTTGGGGGTTAGGTATCACATGTTGAGGGTTAGATGTCACACGTTAGGGGTCGGATGTCACATGCTAAGGGATAGATGTCACACGTTGAGGGTTAGATGTCACACGTTGGGGGTTAGATGTCACACGTTGGGGGTTAGATGTCACACGTTGGGGGTTAGATGTCACACGTTGGGGGTTAGATGTCACACGTTGGGGGTTAGATGTCACACGTTGGGGGTTAGATGTCACACATTGGGGATTAAATATCACACGTTGGGGATTAAATGTCACACGTTGGGGGTTAGATGTCACACGTTGGGGGTTAGATATCACACGTTGGGGGTTAGATATCACACGTTGGGGGTTAGATGTCACACGTTGGGGGTTAGATGTCACACGTTGGGGATTAAATATCACACGTTCAGGGTTAGATGTAACACATTAGGGGTTCGCTGTTACACATTAACGGTGAGATGTCACACGTTCAGGGTGAGATATCACGTTAGGGGTTAGATGTCACGTGGTAAGGTATAGCTGTCACACGTTAGGGGTTAGCTGTTACACGTTAAGGGTGAGATGTCACATGTTCGGGGTTAGCTGTCACACGTTAGGGGTTAGCTGTTACACGTTAACGGTGAGATGTCACATGTTCGGGGTTAGACATCACCTGTTAAGGGATAGATGTCATGCGTTCGGGGTGAGATGTCACACGCTCGGGGTTAGATGTCTTATGTTCGGGGTTAGATGTCACCTGTTCGGGGTTAGATGTCACACGTTCAGGGTTAGATGTCACACGTTCGGGGTTAGATGTCACACGCTCAGGGTTAGATGTCACACGTTCAGGGTTAGATGTCACACGTTCGGGGTTAGATGTCACACGTTCGGGGTTAGATGTCACACGTTGAGGGTTAGATGTCACACGTTAAGGGTTAGATGTCACACGTTAGGGTTAGATGTCACACGTTCGGGGTTAGATGTCACACGTTCGGGGTTAGATGTCACACGTTGAGGGTTAGATGTCACACGTTGAGGGTTAGATGTCACACGTTAAGGGTTAGATGTCACACGTTAGGGTTAGATGTCACACGTTCGGGGTTAGATGTCACAACTTCGGGGTTAGATGTCACGCGTTCGGGGTGAGATGTCACGCGTTCGGGGTGAGATGTCACGCATTCGGGGTGAGATGTCACGCGTTCGGGGTGAGATGTCACACGTTAACGGTTAGATGTCACACGTTCGGGGTTAGATGTCACACGTTCGGGGTTAGATGTCACACGTTCGGGGTTAGATGTCACACGTTCGGGGTTAGATGTCACACGTTCGGGGTTCGATGTCACACGTTCGGGGTTCGATGTCACATGTTCGGGGTTCGATGTCACATGTTCGGGGTTCGATGTCACATGCTAAGGGATAGATGTCACACATTGGGGGTTAGATGTCACACGTTGGGGGTTAGATGTCACACGTTGGGGGTTAGATGTCACACGTTGGGGGTTAGATGTCACACGTTGGGGGTTAGATGTCACACGTTGGGGGTTAGATGTCACACGTTGGGGGTTAGATGTCACACATTGGGGGTTAGATGTCACACATTGGGGATTAAATATCACACGTTGGGGATTAAATATCACACGTTGGGGGTTAGATGTCACACGTTGGGGGTTAGATGTCACACGTTGGGGGTTAGATGTCACACGTTGGGGGTTAGATGTCACACGTTGGGGGTTAGATGTCACACGTTGGGGATTAAATATCACACGTTCAGGGTTAGATGTAACACATTAGGGGTTCGCTGTTACACATTAACGGTGAGATGTCACACGTTCAGGGTGAGATATCACGTTAGGGGTTAGATGTCACGTGGTAAGGTATAGCTGTCACACGTTAGGGGTTAGCTGTTACACGTTAAGGGTGAGATGTCACATGTTCGGGGTTAGCTGTCACACGTTAGGGGTTAGCTGTTACACGTTAACGGTGAGATGTCACATGTTCGGGGTTAGACATCACCTGTTAAGGGATAGATGTCATGCGTTCGGGGTGAGATGTCACACGCTCGGGGTTAGATGTCTTATGTTCGGGGTTAGATGTCACCTGTTCGGGGTTAGATGTCACACGTTCGGGGTTAGATGTCACACGTTCGGGGTTAGATGTCACACGTTCGGGGTTAGATGTCACACGTTCGGGGTTAGATGTCACACGTTAAGGGTTAGATGTCACACGTTAAGGGGTAGATGTCACACGTTGAGGGGTAGATGTCACACGTTAAGGGGTAGATGTCACATGTTAAGGGGCAGATGTCACATGTTAAGGGGCAGATGTCACACGTTAAGGGTTGGATGTCACACATTCGGGCTTAGATGTCACACATTCGGGCTTAGATGTCACATGTTAAGGGATAGATGTCATACGTTCGGGGTGAAATGTCACACGTTTTTGGTTAGATGTCACATGTTCGTGGTTAGATGTCACACTTTAACGGTTAGATGTCACACGTTAGGGGTTAGGTGTCAAGTGTCACACGTTAGGGGTTAGGTGTCACACGTTAAGGGTTGGGTGTCACACGTTTGGGGTTAGATGTTATACATTGGGGGTTAGATGTCACACGTTTGGGGTTAGTGTTCACATGTTCGGGGTTTGATGTCATACGTTAAGGGGTAGATGTCACAGGTTAAGGGTTACAAGTCACACATTAAGGGTTAGAGTTCACATGTTAAGGGTTGGATGTCACACCTTTGGGGTTAGATGTCACACCTTTGGGGTTAGAGTTCACATGTTCGGGGTTAGAGTTCACATATTCGGGATTAGATGTCACACGTTGGGGGTTAGGTATCACATGTTGAGGGTTAGATGTCACACATTCGTGGTTAGATGTCACACGTTAGGGGTCGGATGTCACATGCTAAGGGATAGATGTCACACGTTGAGGGTTAGATGTCACACGTTGAGGGTTAGATGTCACACGTTGAGGGTTAGATGTCACACCTTCGGGGTTAGATGTTACACATAAGGGGTTAGCTGTTACACATTAACGGTGAGATCTCACACGTTCGGGGTTAGATGTCACATGGTAAGGGATAGCTGTCACACGTTAGGGGTTAGCTGTTACACGTTAATGGTGAGATGTCACATGTTCGGGGTTAGATGTCACACGTTCGGGGTTAGACATCACATGTTAAGGGGTTAGATGTCACACGTTAAGGGTTGGATGTCATACATTAAGGGTTAGATGTCACACGTTAGGGGTTAGGTGTCACACGTTAGGGGTTAAGTGTCACACGTTAAGCATTAGGTGTCACACGTTAGGGGTTAGGTGTCACACGTTAAGGGTTGGGTGTCACACGTTAAGGGTTGGGTGTCACACGTTAAGGGTTGGGTGTCACACGTTAAGGGTTGGGTGTCACACGTTTGGCGTTAGATGTTATACATTGGGGGTTAGATGTCACATGTTAAGGAATAGATGTCACACGTTAAGGGTTGGATGTCACATGTTAAGGGATAGATGTCACACATTCGGGGTTAGATGCCACACATTAAGGGTTAGATTTCACATGTTAAGGGATAGATGACATATGTTCGGGGTTAGGTGTCACACGTTGAGGCTTAGATGTCACACATTCGGGGTTAGATGTCACACGTTAAGGGTTAGATGTCACACGTTAAGGGTTAGATGTCACACGTTAAGGGGTAGATGTCACACGTTAAGGGGTAGATGTCACACGTTAGGGGTTAGATGTCACACGTTAAGGGTTAGATGTCACACGTTTGGGGTTAGGTGTCACACATTTGGGGTTAGATGTCACACGTTAAGGGTTAGATGTCACATGTTAGGGGTTAGATGTCACACGTTAAGGGTTGGATGTCATACATTAAGGGTTAGATGTCACGCGTTAGGGGTTAGATGTCACATGTTAAGGGTTAGATGTCACACGTTGAGGGATAGATGTCACACGTTGAGGGTTAGGTGTCACACATTCGGGGGTAGATGTCACACGTTAAGGGTTAGATGTCACACGTTGAGGGTTAGATGTCACACGTTGAGGGTTAGATGTCAGACGTTCGGGGTTGGATGTCACACGTTGAGGGTTAGATGTCACACATTCGGGGTTGGATGTCGCACGTTAAGGGGTAGATGTCACACGTTAAGGGGTAGATGTCACACGTTAAGGGTTAGATGTCACACGTAAAGGGTTAGGTGTCACACGTTTTGGGTTAGATATCACTCGTTTGGGGTTAGAGTTCACATGTTCGGGGTTTGATGTCACATGTTAAGGGGTCCAAGTCACACATTAGGGGTTAGATGTCACACGTTGGGGGTTAGATGTCACACGTTGGGGGTTAGATGTCACACATTTGGGCTTAGATGTCACATGTTAAGGGATAGATGTCATACGTTCGGGTTGAAATGTCACACGTTTGGGGTTAGATGTCACAAGTTCGTGGTTAGATGTCACACGTTAACAGTTAGATGTCACATGTTAGGGGTTAGGTGTCACACGTTAGGGGTTAAGTGTCACACGTTAGGGGTTAAGTGTCACACGTTAGGGGTTAGGTGTCACACGTTAAGGGTTGGGTGTCACACGTTTGGGGTTAGATGTTATACGTTGGGGGTTAGATGTCACACGGTTGGGGTTAGAGTTCACATGTTCGGGGTTTGATGTCACACGTTAAGGGGTAGATGTCACACGTTAAGGGGTAGATGTCACAGGTTAAGGGTTACAATTCACACATTAAGGGTTAGATGTCACACGTTAAGGGTTGGATGACATACGTTAAGGGTTGGATGTCACACCTTTGGGGTTAGATGTCACACCTTTGGGGTTAGAGTTCACATGTTCGGGGTTAGAGTTCACATATTAGGGATTAGATGTCACACGTTGGGGGTTAGGTATCACATGTTGAGGGTTAGATGTCACACGTTAGGGGTCGGATGTCACATGCTAAGGGATAGATGTCACACGTTGAGGGTTAGATGTCACACGTTGGGGGTTAGATGTCACACGTTGGGGGTTAGATGTCACACGTTGGGGGTTAGATGTCACACGTTGGGGGTTAGATGTCACACGTTGGGGGTTAGATGTCACACGTTGGGGGTTAGATGTCACACATTGGGGATTAAATATCACACGTTGGGGATTAAATGTCACACGTTGGGGGTTAGATGTCACACGTTGGGGGTTAGATATCACACGTTGGGGGTTAGATATCACACGTTGGGGGTTAGATGTCACACGTTGGGGGTTAGATGTCACACGTTGGGGATTAAATATCACACGTTCAGGGTTAGATGTAACACATTAGGGGTTCGCTGTTACACATTAACGGTGAGATGTCACACGTTCAGGGTGAGATATCACGTTAGGGGTTAGATGTCACGTGGTAAGGTATAGCTGTCACACGTTAGGGGTTAGCTGTTACACGTTAAGGGTGAGATGTCACATGTTCGGGGTTAGCTGTCACACGTTAGGGGTTAGCTGTTACACGTTAACGGTGAGATGTCACATGTTCGGGGTTAGACATCACCTGTTAAGGGATAGATGTCATGCGTTCGGGGTGAGATGTCACACGCTCGGGGTTAGATGTCTTATGTTCGGGGTTAGATGTCACCTGTTCGGGGTTAGATGTCACACGTTCAGGGTTAGATGTCACACGTTCGGGGTTAGATGTCACACGCTCAGGGTTAGATGTCACACGTTCAGGGTTAGATGTCACACGTTCGGGGTTAGATGTCACACGTTCGGGGTTAGATGTCACACGTTGAGGGTTAGATGTCACACGTTAAGGGTTAGATGTCACACGTTAGGGTTAGATGTCACACGTTCGGGGTTAGATGTCACACGTTCGGGGTTAGATGTCACACGTTGAGGGTTAGATGTCACACGTTGAGGGTTAGATGTCACACGTTAAGGGTTAGATGTCACACGTTAGGGTTAGATGTCACACGTTCGGGGTTAGATGTCACAACTTCGGGGTTAGATGTCACGCGTTCGGGGTGAGATGTCACGCGTTCGGGGTGAGATGTCACGCATTCGGGGTGAGATGTCACGCGTTCGGGGTGAGATGTCACACGTTAACGGTTAGATGTCACACGTTCGGGGTTAGATGTCACACGTTCGGGGTTAGATGTCACACGTTCGGGGTTAGATGTCACACGTTCGGGGTTAGATGTCACACGTTCGGGGTTCGATGTCACACGTTCGGGGTTCGATGTCACATGTTCGGGGTTCGATGTCACATGTTCGGGGTTCGATGTCACATGCTAAGGGATAGATGTCACACATTGGGGGTTAGATGTCACACGTTGGGGGTTAGATGTCACACGTTGGGGGTTAGATGTCACACGTTGGGGGTTAGATGTCACACGTTGGGGGTTAGATGTCACACGTTGGGGGTTAGATGTCACACGTTGGGGGTTAGATGTCACACATTGGGGGTTAGATGTCACACATTGGGGATTAAATATCACACGTTGGGGATTAAATATCACACGTTGGGGGTTAGATGTCACACGTTGGGGGTTAGATGTCACACGTTGGGGGTTAGATGTCACACGTTGGGGGTTAGATGTCACACGTTGGGGGTTAGATGTCACACGTTGGGGATTAAATATCACACGTTCAGGGTTAGATGTAACACATTAGGGGTTCGCTGTTACACATTAACGGTGAGATGTCACACGTTCAGGGTGAGATATCACGTTAGGGGTTAGATGTCACGTGGTAAGGTATAGCTGTCACACGTTAGGGGTTAGCTGTTACACGTTAAGGGTGAGATGTCACATGTTCGGGGTTAGCTGTCACACGTTAGGGGTTAGCTGTTACACGTTAACGGTGAGATGTCACATGTTCGGGGTTAGACATCACCTGTTAAGGGATAGATGTCATGCGTTCGGGGTGAGATGTCACACGCTCGGGGTTAGATGTCTTATGTTCGGGGTTAGATGTCACCTGTTCGGGGTTAGATGTCACACGTTCGGGGTTAGATGTCACACGTTCGGGGTTAGATGTCACACGTTCGGGGTTAGATGTCACACGTTCGGGGTTAGATGTCACACGTTCGGGGTTAGATGTCACACGTTCGAGGTTAGATGTCACACGTTGAGGGTTAGATGTCACACGTTCGGGGTTAGATGTCACACGTTCGGGGTTAGATGTCACACGTTCGGGGTTAGATGTCACACGTTGAGGCTTAGATGTCACACGTTGAGGGTTAGATGTCACACGTTCGGGGTTAGATGTCACACGTTCGGGGTTAGATGTCACACGTTCGGGGTTAGATGTCACCTGTGAAGGGTTAGATGTCACACGTTAGGGGTTAGATGTCACACGTTAAGGGTTAGATGTCACACGTTAGGGTTAGATGTCACACGTTCGGGGTTAGATGTCATAACTGCGGGGTTAGATGTCACGCGTTCGGGGTGAGATGTCACGCGTTCGGGGTGAGATGTCACGCGTTCGGGGTGAGATGTCACGCGTTCGGGGTGAGATGTCACACGTTAACGGTTAGATTTCACACGTTCGGGGTTAGATGTCACACGTTCGGGGTTAGATGTCACATGTTCGGGGTTCGATGTCACATGTTCGGGGTTCGATGTCACATGTTCGGGGTTCGATGTCACATGTTCGGGGTTCGATGTCACATGTTAAGGGATAGATGTCATACGCTCGGGGTTAGATGTCACACGTTCGGGGTTAGATGTCACACGTTCAGGGTTAGATGTCACATGTTCGGGGTTCGATGTCACATGTTCGGGGTTCGATGTCACATGTTCGGGGTTCGATGTCACATGTTAAGGGATAGAACATAGAACATAGAACATAGAACATTACAGCGCAGAACAGGCCCTTCGGCCCACGATGTTGCACCGACCAGTTAAAAAAAAAAAAAAAACTGTGACCCTCCAACCTAAACCAATTTCTTTTCGTCCATGAACCTATCTACGGATCTCTTAAACGCCCCCAAACTAGGCGCATTTACTACTGATGCTGGCAGGGCATTCCAATCCCTCACCACCCTCTGGGTAAAGAACCTACCCCTGACATCGGTTCTATAACTACCCCCCCTCAATTTAAAGCCATGCCCCCTCGTGCTGGATTTCTCCATCAGAGGAAAAAGGCTATCACTATCCACCCTATCTAAACCTCTAATCATCTTATATGTTTCAATAAGATCCCCTCTTAGCCGCCGCCTTTCCAGCGAAAACAATCCCAAATCCCTCAGCCTCTCCTCATAGGATCTCCCCTCCATACCAGGCAACATCCTGGTAAACCTCCTCTGCACCCTCTCCAAAGCCTCCACATCCTTCCTGTAATGTGGGGACCAGAACTGCACACAGTACTCCAAGTGCGGCCGCACCAGAGTTGTGTACAGTTGCAACATAACGCTACGACTCCTAAATTCAATCCCCCTACCAATAAACGCCAAGACACCATATGCCTTCTTAACAACCTTATCTACTTGATTCCCAACTTTCAGGGATCTATGCACACATACACCTAGATCCCTCTGCTCCTCCACACTATTCAAAGTCCTCCCGTTAGCCCTATACTCAACACATCTGTTATTCCTACCAAAGTGAATTACCTCACACTTCTCCGCATTAAACTCCATCCGCCACCTCTCGGCCCAACTTTGCAACCTGTCTAAGTCTTCCTGCAAACTACGACACCCTTCCTCACTGTCTACCACACCACCGACTTTGGTGTCATCAGCAAATTTGCTAATCCACCCAACTATACCCTCATCCAGATCATTAATAAATATTACAAACAGCAGTGGCCCCAAAACAGATCCCTGAGGTACACCACTTGTAACCGCACTCCATGATGAATATTTACTATCAACCACCACCCTCTGTTTCCTATCCGCTAGCCAATTCCTGATCCAATTTCCTAGATCACCCCCAATCCCATACATCTGCATTTTCTGTAGAAGCCTACCATGGTGAACCTTATCAAACGCCTTACTAAAATCCATATATACCACGTCCACTGCCTTGCCCCCATCCACCTCCTTGGTCACTTTCTCAAAAAACTCAATAAGGTTAGTAAGGCACGACCTACCTGCCACAAAACCATGCTGACTATCACCTATCAATTCATTACTCTCCAAATAACTATAAATCCTATCCCTTATAATTTTTTCCAACATCTTGCCGACAACAGAAGTGAGACTCACCGGTCTATAATTCCCGGGGAAGTCTCTGTTCCCCTTCTTAAACAATGGGACAACATTCGCTAACCTCCAATCTTCTGGTACTATACCAGAGGCCAACGACGACCTGAAGATCAGAGCCAGAGGCTCTGCAATCACTTCTCTTGCCTCCCAGAGAATCCTTGGATAAATCCCATCCGGACCAGGGGATTTATCTATTTTCAGACCCTCCAGAATATCCTGCACATCCTCCTTATCAACTGTAATACTGTCTATTCTACTCCCTTGCAACCCAGTGTCCTCCTCAGCTATATTCATGTCCCCTTGCGTGAACACCGAAGAGAAATATTGGTTCAATGCTTCACCAATCTCCTCCGGTTCCACACATAACTTCCCTCTGCCATCTATAACTGGCCCTAAACTTGCCCTAACCAACCTTCTGTTCTTGACATACCTATAGAACGCCTTAGGATTCTCTTTAACCCTATCCGCCAAAGTCTTCTCATGTCCCCTTTTAGCCCTTCTAAGCTCGCTCTTCAACTCCCTCTTAGCCAATCTAAAGCTTTCTAGTGCACTACCCGAGTGCTCACGTCTCATCCGAACATAAGCCTCCTTTTTCTTTTTAACCAACAAAGAAACTTTTTTGGTGCACCACGGTTCCCTAGCCCTACCAATTCCTCCTTGCCTGACAGGGACATACCTATCACAGACTCGCAGTAGCTGCTCCTTGAAAAAACTCCACATGTCGGACGTTCCCAGTCCCTGTAATCTCCTAGTCCAACCTATGTTTCCTAATTCTCTCCTAATAGCCTCATAATTACCCTTCCCCCAGCTAAAACCACTGGCCCGAGGTTCATGCCTATCCCTTTCCATCACTAAGGTGAACGTAACCGAATTGTGGTCACTATCACCAAAATGCACACCAACTTCCAAGTCTAGCACCTGGTCTGGCTCATTTCCCAGCACCAGATCCAATATAGCCTCACCTCTAGTTGGCCTGTCTACATACTGAGTCAAAAAACCTTCCTGCACGCTTTGAACAAAAACTGACCCCTCTAACGAGCTAGAGCTATAACAATTCCAGTCAATATTAGTCAAGTTAAAATCCCCCATAACAATTGCCCTATTACTTTCACTCCTAAGCAGGATTGACTCCGCAATCCTTTCCTCAACCTCTCTAGAACTTTTAGGAGGTCTATAAAAGACTCCCAACAGGGTGACCTCTCCTCTCCTATTTCTAATCTCCGCCCATACTACCTCAACAGATAAGTCCTCATCAAACCTCCTCTCTGACACTGTGATACAATCTCTGACCAATAATGCTACCCCTCCCCCTCTTCTACCTCCTTCCCTACTTCGACTAAAACATTTGAACCCCGGGACCTGCAGCATCCATTCCTGCCCCTGCTCTATCCATGTCTCTGAAATAGCCACAACATCGAAGTCCCAGGTACTGATCCACGCTGCAAGTTCACCCACTTTATTGCGAATACTCCTGGCATTGAAGTATACACATTTCAAACCCTGCTCCACCCCACCTCTGCAATGCCGTGCATTGCAGTCCCCATCCATGCATCCCTCACTTTCAGCCCCACTACTCAGGATCCCTCCCCCCCCCCGAATCAGTTTAAACCTCCCTGCATGGCCTTAGCAAATTTAGGGATAGATGTCATACGCTCGGGGTTAGATGTCACACGTTCGGGGTTCGATGTCACACGTTCGGGGTTAGATGTCACACGTTCGGGGTTAGATGTCACACGTTGAGGCTTAGATGTCACACGTTGAGGGTTAGATGTCACACGTTCGGGGTTAGATGTCACACGTTCGGGGTTAGATGTCACACGTTCGGGGTTAGATGTCACCCGTGTAGGGTTAGATGTCACACGTTAGGGGTTAGATGTCACACGTTAAGGGTTAGATGTCACACGTTAGGGTTAGATGTCACACGTTCGGGGTTAGATGTCACAACTTCGGGGTTAGATGTCACGCGTTCGGGGTGAGATGTCACGCGTTCGGGGTGAGATGTCACGCGTTCGGGGTGAGATGTCACACGTTAACGGTTAGATGTCACACGTTAACGGTTAGATGTCACACGTTCGGGGTTAGATGTCACATGTTCGGGGTTCGATGTCACATGTTCGGGGTTCGATGTCACATGTTCGGGGTTCGATGTCACATGTTCGGGGTTCGATGTCACATGTTCGGGGTTCGATGTCACATGTTAAGGGATAGATGTCATACGCTCAGGGTGAGATGTCACACGCTCGGGGTTAGATGTCACACGTTAACGGTTAGGTGTCACACCTTAAGGGTTGCATGTGATACATTTGGGGTTAGATGTCACAAGTTAAGGGTTACAAGTCGCACGTTAAGGGTGAGAAGTCACACGTTAGGCGTTAGGTGTCAGACGTTAAGGGTTAGGTGTCACATGTTAAGGGTTAGGTGTCACACATTTGGGGTTAGATGTAATAATTTGGGGGTTAGATGTCACACGTTAGAGGTTAGATATCACACGATTGGGGTTAGAGTTCACATGTTCGAGGTTTGATGTCACACGTTAGAGGTTTGATGTCACACGTTAAGGGGTAGATGTCACACTTTAAGGGGTAGATGTCACAAGTTAAGGGTTAGAAGTCACACATTAAGGGTTAGAGTTCACACGTTTGGGGTTAGAGTTCACATGTTCAGGGTTAGAGTTCACATGTTCAGGGTTAGAGTTCACATGTTCAGGGTTAGATGTCATACATTAGGGGTTCGCTGTTACAGGTTAACGGTGAAATGTCACACGTTCAAGGTTAGATATCACGTTTGGGGTTAGATGTCACATGGTAATGGATAGCTGTCACACGTTAGGGGTTAGACATCACATGTTAAGGGATAGATGTCACACGTTCGGGGTTAGAGGTCACATGGTAATGGATAGCTGTTACACGTTCGGGGTTAGACATCACATGTTAAGGGATAGATGTCACACGTTCGGGGTTAGATGTCACACGTTGGGGGTTATATCTTACACGTTTGGGGTTAAAAGTCACACGTTCAGGGTTAGATGTCACACGTTCAGGGTTAGATGTCACACGTTCGGGGTTAGATGTCACACGTTCGGGGTTAGATGTCACACGTTCGGGGTTAGATGTCACCCGTGAAGGGTTAGATGTCACACGTTAGGGGATAGATGTCACACGTTAAGGGTTAGATGTCACACGTTAGGGTTAGATGTCACAACTTCGGGGTTAGATGTCACGCGTTCGGGGTGAGATGTCACGCGTTCGGGGTGAGATGTCACGCGTTCGAGGTGAGATGTCACACGTTAACGGTTAGATGTCACACGTTAACGGTTAGATGTCACACGTTCGGGGTTAGATGTCACACGTTCGGGGTTAGATGTCACACGTTCGGGGTTAGATGTCACACGTTCGGGGTTAGATGTCACATGTTCGGGGTTCGATGTCACATGTTCGGGGTTCGATGTCACATGTTCGGGGTTCGATGTCACATGTTCGGGATAGATGTCATACGCTCGGGGTGAGATGTCACACGCTCGGGGTTAGATGTCACACGTTAACGGTTAGGTGTCACACCTTAAGGGTTGCATGTGATACGTTTGGGGTTAGATGTCACAAGTTAAGGGTTACAAGTCGCACGTTAAGGGTGAGAAGTCACACGTTAGGCGTTAGGTGTCACACGTTAAGGGTTAGGTGTCACATGTTAAGGGTTAGGTGTCACATGTTAAGGGTTAGGTGTCACATGTTAAGGGTTCGGTGTGACACATTTGGGGTTAGATGTAATACATTGGGGGTTAGATGTCACACGTTAGAGGTTAGATATCACACGATTGGGGTTAGAGTTCACATGTTCGAGGTTTGATGTCACACGTTAGAGGTTTGATGTCACACGTTAAGGGGTAGATGTCACACGTTAAGGGGTAGATGTCACAAGTTAAGGGTTAGAAGTCACACATTAAGGGTTAGAGTTCACACGTTTGGGGTTAGAGTTCACATGTTCAGGGTTAGAGTTCACATGTTCAGGGTTAGATGTCATACATTAGGCGTTCGCTGTTACAGGTTAACGGTGAAATGTCACACGTTCAAGGTTAGATATCACGTTTGGGGTTAGATGTCACATGGTAATGGATAGCTGTCACACGTTAGGGGTTAGACATCACATGTTAAGGGATAGATGTCACACGTTCGGGGTTAGAGGTCACATGGTAATGGATAGCTGTTACACGTTCGGGGTTAGACATCACATGTTAAGGGATAGATGTCACACGTTCGGGGTTAGATGTCACACGTTGGGGGTTATATCTTACACGTTTGGGGTTAAAAGTCACACGTTCAGGGTTAGATGTCACACGTTAAGGGTTAGATGTCACATGTTAAGGGTAAGATGTCACACGTTAAGGGTTAGATGTCACACGTTAAGGGTTAGATGTCACACGTTAAGGGTTAGATGTCACACGTTAAGGGTTAGATGTCACATGTTAGAGGAAATCATAGAAACCCTACAGTACAGAAAGAGGCCATTTGGCCCATCGAGTCTGCACCGACCACAATCCCACCCAGGCCCTACCCCCATATATTTTACCCGCTAATCCACACATCCCAGGACACTAAAGGGCAATTTTACCATGGCCAATCAACCTAACCCGCACATCTTTGGACTGTGGGAGGAAACCGGAGCACCCGGAGGAAACCCACGCACACACGAGGAGAATGTGAAAACTCCACACAGACAGTGACCCAAGCCGGGAATCGAACCCGGGACCCTGGAGCTGTGGAGCAGCAGTGCTAACCACTGTGCTACCGTGCCGCCCTAAGAGGTAAGATGTCACACGTTAAGGGTTAGATGTCACACATTAAGGGTTAGATGTCACACGTTCGGGGTTAGATGTCACATGTTGAGGGTTAGATGTCACACGTTAGGGGTTAGACGTCACACGTTAGGGGTTAGACGACACACGGTAGGGGTTATAGGTCACACGGTAGGGGTTATAGGTCACACGGTAGGGGTTATAGGTCACACGGTAGGGGTTATAGGTCACACGTTCGGGGTTAGAGGTCACACGGTAGGGGTTAGATGTCACACGTTCGGGGTTAGATGTCACATGGTCAGGGTTAGATGTCACACGTTCGGGATTAGATCTCACACGTCAAGGGTTAGATCTCACACGTTCGGGGTTCGCTGACGCACGTCCGGGGTTAGATGTCACACGTTCGGCGTTAGATGTCACACGTTCGGGGTTAGATGTCACACGTCAAGGATTAGATCTCACACGTCAAGGGTTAGATCTCACACGTCAAGGGTTAGATCTCACACGTTCGGGGTTCGCTGACGCACGTCCGGGGTTAGATGTCACACGTACGGCGCTAGATGTCACACGTTCGGGGTTAGATGTCACACGTTAGGGGTTAGATGTCACACGTTCGGGGTTAAATGTCACACGTTCGGGGTTAGATGTCACACGTTCGGCGTTAGATGTCACACGTTAGGGGTTAGAGGTCACACGTTCGGTGTTAGGTGTCACGCATTTGGGGTTAGATGTTACACGTCCGGTGTTAAATGTTACACATTCGGGGTTAGATGTCACACGTTAGGGGTTAGAAGTCACACGTTAGGGGTTAGAAGTCACACGTTAGGGGTTAGAAGTCACACGTTAGGGGTTAGAGGTCACACGTTTGGGGTGAGAGGTCACACGTTCGGGGTGAGAGGTCACATGTTCGGTGTTAGGTGGCACGCATTTGGGGTTAGATGTTACATGTCCAGCGTTAAATGTTACACGTTCGGGGCTAGCTGTCACACGTTAAGGGTTAGATGTCACACGTTAAGGGTTAGATGCCACACGTTAAGGGTTAGATGCCACACGTTCGGGGTTAGACGTCACACGTTAACGGTTAGATGTCACACGTTCGGGGTTAGATGTCACACGTTCGGGGTTAGATGTCACATGTTCGTGGTTAGACGTCACACGTTCACGGTTAGATGTCACACGTTAAGTGTTGGAAGTCACACGTTAAGGGTTAGATGTCACACGTTGAGGGTTAGTTGTCACACGTTTGGGATTAGAAGTCACATGTTAAAAGTTAGATGTTACACGTTAACGGTGAGATGTCACACATTCGGGGTTAGATGTCACACGTTCGGGGTTGGATGTCACACGTTCGGGGTTAGATGTCACACGTTCGGGGTTAGATGTCACACGTTCGGGGTTAGATGTCACACGTTAACGGTTAGATTTCACACGTTGACGGTTAGATGTCACACGTTCGGGGTTGGATGTCACACGTTCGGGGTTAGATGTCACGCGTTCGGGGTTAGATGTCACACGTTCGGGGTTAGATGTCACACGTTAAGGGGTAGATGTCACACCTTAAGGGTTAGATGTCACACGTTAGGGGTTAGATGTCACACGTTAAGGGTTAGATGTCACACGTTAAGGGTTAGATGTCACACGTTAGGGTTAGATGTCACACATTAGGGGTGAGATGTCACACGTTAGGGGTGAGCTGTCACACGTTCGGGGTTAGATGTCACACGTTCGGGGTTAGATGTCACACGTTCGGGGTTAGATGTCACACGTTCGGGGTTAGATGTCACACGTTCGGGGTTAGATGTCACACGTTAACGGTTAGATGTCACACGTTCGGGGTTAGATGTCACACGTTCGGGGTTAGATGTCACACGTTCGGGGTTAGATGTCACACGTTAAGGGTTAGATGTCACACGTTCGGGGTTAGATGTCACACGTTCGGGGTTAGATGTCACATGTTCGGGGTTAGATGTCACATGTTCGGGGTTCGATGTCACATGTTCGGGGTTCGATGTCACATGTTAAAGGATAGATGTCATACGCTCGGGGTGAGATGTCACACGCTCGGGGTTAGATGTCACACGTTAACGGTTAGGTGTCACACCTTAAGGGTTGCATGTGATACATTTGGGGTTAGATGTCACAAGTTAAGGGTTACAAGTCGCACGTTAAGGGTGAGAAGTCACATGTTAGGCGTTAGGTGTCACACGTTAAGGGTGAGGTGTCATACGTTAAGGGTTAGGTGTCACACGTTAAGGGTTAGGTGTCACACGTTCGGGGTTAGGTGTCACATGTTAAGGGTTAGGTGTGACACATTTGGGGTTAGATGTAATACATTGGGGGTTAGATGTCACACGTTAGAGGTTAGATATCACACGATTGGGGTTAGAGTTCACATGTTCGAGGTTTGATGTCACACGTTAAGGGGTAGATGTCACATGTTAAGGGTTACAAGTCACACATTAAGGGTTAGAGTTCACACGTTTGGGGTTAGAGTTCACATGTTCGGGGTTAGAGTTCACATGTTCAGGGTTAGAGTTCACATGTTCAGGGTTAGAGTTCACATGTTCGGGGTTAGAGTTCACATGTTCAGGGTTAGATGTCACACATTAGGGGTTCGCTGTTACACGTTAACGGTGAAATGTCACACGTTCAAGGTTAGATATCACGTTTGGGGTTAGATGTCACATGGTAATGGTAGCTGTCACACGTTAGGGGTTAGCTGTTACACGTTCGGGGTTAGACATCACATGTTAAGGGATAGATGTCACACGTTTGGGGTTAGATGTCACACGTTCGGAGTTAGAAGTCACAGGTTCGGGGATAGATGTCACACGTTCGGGGATAGATGTCACACGTTCGGGGATAGATGTCACACGTTAACGGTTAGATGTCACACGTTAACGGTTAGATGTCACACGTTAACGGTTAGATGTCACACGTTCGGGGTTAGATGTCACACGTTAAGGGTTAGATGTCACACGTTAAGGGTTAGATGTCACACGTTAGGGGTTAGATGTCACACGTTAGGGGTTAGATGTCACACGTTAAGGGTTAGATGTCACATGTTAGGGTTAGATGTCACACGTTAGGGTTAGATGTCACCCGTTCGGGGTTAGATGTCACACGTTCGGGGTGAGATGTCACACGTTAACGGTTAGATGTCACATGTTCGGTGTTAGATGTCACAAGTTCGGTGTTAGATGTCACAAGTTTGGGGTTAGATGTCACATGTTCGGGGTTAGATGTCACATGTTCGGGGTTCGATGTCACATGTTAAGGGATAGATGTCATACGCTCGGGGTGAGATGTCACACGATCGGGGTTAGATGTCACACGTTAACGGTTAGATGTCACACCTTAAGGGTTGCATGTGATACGTTTGGGGTTAGATGTCACAAGTTAAGGGTTACAAGTCGCACGTTCAGGGTGAGAAGTCACAAGTTAGGTGTTAGGTGTCAGACGTTAAGGGTTAGGTGTCACACGTTAAGGGTTAGGTGTCACATGTTAAGGGTTAGGTGTCACATGTTAAGGGTTAGGAGTGACACATTTGGGGTTAGATGAAATACATTGGGGGTTAGATGTCACACGTTAGAGGTTAGATATCACACGATTGGGGTTAGAGTTCACATGTTCGAGATTTGATGTCACACGTTAAGGGGTAGATGTCACACGTTAAGGGGTCGATGTCACAAGTTAAGGGTTACAAGTCACACATTAAGGGTTAGAGTTTACACGTTTGGGGTTAGAGTTCAAATGTTCAGGGTTAGAGTTCACATGTTCAGGGTTAGAGTTCACATGTTCAGGGTTAGAAGTCACACATTAGGGGTTCACTGTTACACGTTAACAGTGAAATGTCACATGTTCAAGGTTAGATATCATGTTTGGGGTTAGATGTCACATGGTAATGGATAGCTGTCACATGTTAGGGGTTAGCTGTTACACGTTCGGGGTTCGATGTCACATGTTCGGGGTTCGATGTCACATGTTCGGGGTTCGAAGTCACATATTAAGGGATTGATGTCATACGCTCGGGGTGAGATGTCACACGCTCAGGGTTAGATGTCACACGTTAACGGTTAGATGTCACACGTTAAGCGTTGCATGTGATACGTTTGGGGTTAGATGTCACAAGTTAAGAGTTACAAGTCGCACGTTAAGGGTGAGAAGTCACACGTTAGGCGTTAGGTGTCACACGTTAAGGGTGAGGTGTCACATGTTAAGGGTTAGGTGTCACACATTTGGGGTTAGATGTAATACATTGGGGATTAAATGTCACACGTTAAGGGGTAGATGTCACAAGTTAAGGGTTACAAGTCACACATTAAGGGTTAGAGTTCACACGTTAGGGGTTAGACATCACATGTTAAGGGATAGATGTCACACGTTAACGGTTAGATGTCACACGTTCGGGGTTAGATGTCACACGTTTGGGGTTAGATGTCACACGTTCGGGGTGAGATGTCACATGTTAACGGTTAGATGTCACACGTTCGGGGTTAGATGTCACACGTCAAGGATTAGATCTCACACGTCAAGGGTTAGATCTCACACGTCAAGGGTTAGATCTCACACGTTCGGGGTTCGCTGACGCACGTCCGGGGTTAGATGTCACACGTACGGCGCTAGATGTCACACGTTCGGGGTTAGATGTCACACGTTAGGGGTTAGATGTCACACGTTCGGGGTTAAATGTCACACGTTCGGGGTTAGATGTCACACGTTCGGCGTTAGATGTCACACGTTAGGGGTTAGAGGTCACACGTTCGGTGTTAGGTGTCACGCATTTGGGGTTAGATGTTACACGTCCGGTGTTAAATGTTACACATTCGGGGTTAGATGTCACACGTTAGGGGTTAGAAGTCACACGTTAGGGGTTAGAAGTCACACGTTAGGGGTTAGAGGTCACACGTTTGGGGTGAGAGGTCACACGTTCGGGGTGAGAGGTCACATGTTCGGTGTTAGGTGGCACGCATTTGGGGTTAGATGTTACATGTCCAGCGTTAAATGTTACACGTTCGGGGTTAGCTGTCACACGTTAAGGGTTAGATGTCACACGTTAAGGGTTAGATGCCACACGTTAAGGGTTAGATGTCACACGTTCGGGGTTAGACGTCACACGTTAACGGTTAGATGTCACACGTTCGGGGTTAGATGTCACACGTTCGGGGTTAGATGTCACATGTTCGTGGTTAGACGTCACACGTTCACGGTTAGATGTCACACGTTAAGTGTTGGAAGTCACACGTTAAGGGTTAGATGTCACACGTTGAGGGTTAGTTGTCACACGTTTGGGATTAGAAGTCACATGTTAAAAGTTAGATGTTACACGTTAACGGTGAGATGTCACACATTCGGGGTTAGATGTCACACGTTCGGGGTTGGATGTCACACGTTCGGGGTTAGATGTCACACGTTCGGGGTTAGATGTCACACGTTCGGGGTTAGATGTCACACGTTAACGGTTAGATTTCACACGTTAACGGTTAGATGTCACACGTTCGGGGTTGGATGTCACACGTTCGGGGTTAGATGTCACGCGTTCGGGGTTAGATGTCACACGTTCGGGGTTAGATGTCACACGTTCGGGGTTAGATGTCACACGTTCGGGGTTAGATGTCACACGTTAACGGTTAGATGTCACACGTTAACGGTTAGATGTCACACGTTCGGGGTTAGATGTCACATGTTCGGGGTTCGATGTCACATGTTCGGGGTTCGATGTCACATGTTAAAGGATAGATGTCATACGCTCGGGGTGAGATGTCACACGCTCGGGGTTAGATGTCACACGTTAACGGTTAGGTGTCACACCTTAAGGGTTGCATGTGATACATTTGGGGTTAGATGTCACAAGTTAAGGGTTACAAGTCGCACGTTAAGGGTGAGAAGTCACATGTTAGGCGTTAGGTGTCACACGTTAAGGGTGCGGTGTCACACGTTAAGGGTTAGGTGTCACACGTTAAGGGTTAGATGCCACACGTTAAGGGTTAGATGTCACACGTTCGGGGTTAGACGTCACACGTTAACGGTTAGATGTCACACGTTCGGGGTTAGATGTCACACGTTCGGGGTTAGATGTCACATGTTCGTGGTTAGACGTCACACGTTCACGGTTAGATGTCACACGTTAAGTGTTGGAAGTCACACGTTAAGGGTTAGATGTCACACGTTGAGGGTTAGTTGTCACACGTTTGGGATTAGAAGTCACATGTTAAAAGTTAGATGTTACACGTTAACGGTGAGATGTCACACATTCGGGGTTAGATGTCACACGTTCGGGGTTGGATGTCACACGTTCGGGGTTAGATGTCACACGTTCGGGGTTAGATGTCACACGTTCGGGGTTAGATGTCACACGTTAACGGTTAGATTTCACACGTTAACGGTTAGATGTCACACGTTCGGGGTTGGATGTCACACGTTCGGGGTTAGATGTCACGCGTTCGGGGTTAGATGTCACACGTTCGGGGTTAGATGTCACACGTTCGGGGTTAGATGTCACACGTTCGGGGTTAGATGTCACACGTTAACGGTTAGATGTCACACGTTAACGGTTAGATGTCACACGTTCGGGGTTAGATGTCACATGTTCGGGGTTCGATGTCACATGTTCGGGGTTCGATGTCACATGTTCGGGGTTCGATGTCACATGTTAAAGGATAGATGTCATACGCTCGGGGTGAGATGTCACACGCTCGGGGTTAGATGTCACACGTTAACGGTTAGGTGTCACACCTTAAGGGTTGCATGTGATACATTTGGGGTTAGATGTCACAAGTTAAGGGTTACAAGTCGCACGTTAAGGGTGAGAAGTCACATGTTAGGCGTTAGGTGTCACACGTTAAGGGTGCGGTGTCACACGTTAAGGGTTAGGTGTCACACGTTAAGGGTTAGGTGTCACACGTTAAGGGCTAGGTGTGACACATTTGGGGTTAGATGTAATACATTGGGGGTTAGATGTCACACGTTAGAGGTTAGATATCACACGATTGGGGTTAGAGTTCACATGTTCGAGGTTTGATGTCACACGTTAAGGGGTAGATGTCACACGTTAAGGGTTACAAGTCACACATTAAGGGTTAGAGTTCACACGTTTGGGGTTAGAGTTCACATGTTCGGGGTTAGAGTTCACATGTTCAGGGTTAGAGTTCACATGTTCAGGGTTAGAGTTCACATGTTCGGGGTTAGAGTTCACATGTTCAGGGTTAGATGTCACACATTAGGGGTTCGCTGTTACACGTTAACGGTGAAATGTCACACGTTCAAGGTTAGATATCACGTTTGGGGTTAGATGTCACATGGTAATGGTAGCTGTCACACGTTAGGGGTTAGCTGTTACACGTTCGGGGTTAGACATCACATGTTAAGGGATAGATGTCACACGTTTGGGGTTAGATGTCACACGTTCGGAGTTAGAAGTCACAGGTTCGGGGATAGATGTCACACGTTCGGGGATAGATGTCACACGTTAACGGTTAGATGTCACACGTTAACGGTTAGATGTCACACGTTCGGGGTGAGATGTCACACGTTCGGGGATAGATGTCACACGTTCGGGGTGAGATGTCACACGTTCGGGGATAGATGTCACACGTTCGGGGATAGATGTCACACGTTAACGGTTAGATGTCACACGTTAACGGTTAGATGTCACACGTTCGGGGTTAGATGTCACACGTTAAGGGTTAGATGTCACACGTTAGGGGTTAGATGTCACACGTTAGGGGTTAGATGTCACACGTTAAGGGTTAGATGTCACATGTTAGGGTTAGATGTCACACGTTAGGGTTAGATGTCACACGTTCGGGGTTAGATGTCACACGTTCGGGGTGAGATGTCACACGTTAACGGTTAGATGTCACATGTTCGGTGTTAGATGTCACAAGTTCGGTGTTAGATGTCACAAGTTCGGGGTTAGATGTCACATGTTCGGGGTTAGATGTCACATGTTCGGGGTTCGATGTCACATGTTAAGGGATAGATGTCATACGCTCGGGGTGAGATGTCACACGATCGGGGTTAGATGTCACACGTTAACGGTTAGATGTCACACCTTAAGGGTTGCATGTGATACGTTTGGGCTTAGATGTCACAAGTTAAGGGTTACAAGTCGCACGTTAAGGGTGAGAAGTCACACGTTAGGCGTTAGGTGTCACACGTTAAGGGTTAGGTGTCACATGTTAAGGGTTAGGTGTCACATGTTAAGGGTTAGGAGTGACACATTTGGGGTTAGATGAAATACATTGGGGGTTAGATGTCACACGTTAGAGGGTAGATATCACACGATTGGGGTTAGAGTTCACATGTTCGAGATTTGATGTCACACGTTAAGGGGTAGATGTCACACGTTAAGGGGTCGATGTCACAAGTTAAGGGTTACAAGTCACACATTAAGGGTTAGAGTTTACACGTTTGGGGTTAGAGTTCAAATGTTCAGGGTTAGAGTTCACATGTTCAGGGTTAGAGTTCACATGTTCAGGGTTAGAAGTCACACATTAGGGGTTCGCTGTTACACGTTAACAGTGAAATGTCACATGTTCAAGGTTAGATATCATGTTTGGGGTTAGATGTCACATGGTAATGGATAGCTGTCACATGTTAGGGGTTAGCTGTTACACGTTCGGGGTTAGATGTCACATGTTCGGGGTTCGATGTCACATGTTCGGGGTTCGAAGTCACATGTTAAGGGATTGATGTCATACGCTCGGGGTGAGATGTCACACGCTCAGGGTTAGATGTCACACGTTAACGGTTAGATGTCACACGTTAAGCGTTGCATGTGATACGTTTGGGGTTAGATGTCACAAGTTAAGAGTTACAAGTCGCACGTTCAGGGTGAGAAGTCACACGTTAGGCGTTAGGTGTCACACGTTAAGGGTTAGGTGTCAGACGTTAAGGGTTAGGTGTCACACGTTAAGGGTGAGGTGTCACATGTTAAGGGTTAGGTGTCACACATTTGGGGTTAGATGTAATACTTTGGGGGTTAGATGTCACACGTTAAGGGGTAGATGTCACAAGTTAAGGGTTACAAGTCACACATTAAGGGTTAGAGTTCACACGTTAGGGGTTAGACATCACATGTTAAGGGATAGATGTCACACGTTCGGGGTTAGATGTCACACGTTGGGGGTTATATCTTACACGTTCGGGGTTAAAAGTCACACGTTAAGGGTTAGATGTCACACGTTAAGGGTTAGATGTCACACGTTAAGGGTTAGATGTCACACGTTAAGGGTTAGATGTCACACGTTAAGGGTTAGATGTCACACGTTAAGGGTTAGATGTCACACGTTAGGGGTTAGATGTCACACGTTAAGGGTTAGATGTCACACGTTAAGGGTTAGATGTCACACGTTAAGGGTTAGATGTCACATGTTAGAGGAAATCATAGAAATCATAGAAACCCTACAGGACAGAAAGAGGCCATTTGGCCCATCGAGTCTGCACCGACCACAATCCCACCCAGGCCCTACCCTCATATATTTTACCCGCTAATCCACATATCCCAGTATACTATGGGGCAATTTTACCATGGCCAATCAACCTAACCCGCACATCTTTGGACTGTGGGAGGAAACCGGAGCACCCGGAGGAAACCCACGCAGACACGAGGAGAATGTGAAAACTCCACACAGACAGTGACCCAAGCCGGGAATCGAACTCAGGTCCCTGGAGCTGTGGAGCAGCAGTGCTAACCACTGTGCTACCGTGCCGCCCTAAGAGGTAAGATGTCACACGTTCGGGGTTAGATGTCACATGTTGAGGGTTAAATGTCACACATTGTGGGTTAGATGTCACACGTTAGGGGTTAGACGTCACACGTTAGTGGTTATAGGTCACACGGTAGGGGTTATAGGTCACACGTTCGGGGTTAGAGGTCACACATTAGGGGTTAGATGTCACACGTTAGGGGTTAGATGTCACACGGTCAGGGTTCGATGTCACACATCAAGGGTTAGATCTCACACGTTCGGGGTTCGCTGACGTACGTCCGGGGTTAGATGTCACACGTTCGGCGTTATATGTCCCACGGTCGGGGTTAGATGTCACACGTTGAGGGTTAAATGTCACACATTGTGGGTTAGATGTCACACGTTAGGGGTTAGACGTCACACGTTAGGGGTTATAGGTCACACGGTAGGGGTTATAGGTCACACGTTCGGGGTTAGAGGTCACACGTTCGGGGTTAGATGTCACACGTCAAGGATTAGATCTCACACGTCAAGGGTTAGATCTCACACGTCAAGGGTTAGATCTCACACGTTCGGGGTTCGCTGACGTACGTCCGGGGTTAGATGTCACACGTTCGGCGTTATATGTCCCACGTTCGGGGTTAGATGTCACACGTTCGGCGTTATATGTCACACATTCGGGGTTAGATTTCACACGTTCGGCGTTAGATGTCACACGTTCGGCGTTAGATGTCACACGTCAGGGGTTAGATGTCACACGTTTGGGGTTAGATGTCACACGTTAGGGGTTAGATGTCACACGTTAGGGGTTAGAGGTCACACGTTAGGGGTTAGAGGTCACACGTTCGGTGTTACGTGTCACGCATTTGGGGTTAGATGTTACACGTCCGGGGTTAAATGTCACATGTTAGGGGTTAGATGTCACACGTTAGGGGTTAGAAGTCACACGTTAGGGGTTAGAGGTCACACGTTAGGGGTTAGAGGTCACACGTTAGGGGTGAGAGGTCACACGTTCGGGGTGAGAGGTCACACGTTCGGGGTTAGAGGTCACATGTTCGGTGTTAGGTGGCACGCATTTGGGGTTAGATGTTACATAGAACATAGAACATAGAACATTACAGCGCAGAACAGGCCCTTCGGCCCACGATGTTGCACCGACCAGTTAAAAAAAAAACTGTGACCCTCCAACCTAAACCAATTTCTTTTCGTCCATGAACCTATCTACGGATCTCTTAAACGCCCCCAAACTAGGCGCATTTACTACTGATGCTGGCAGGGCATTCCAATCCCTCACCACCCTCTGGGTAAAGAACCTACCCCTGACATCGGTTCTATAACTACCCCCCCTCAATTTAAAGCCATGCTCCCTCGTGCTGGATTTCTCCATCAGAGGAAAAAGGCTATCACTATCCACCCTATCTAAACCTCTAATCATCTTATATGTTTCAATAAGATCCCCTCTTAGCCGCCGCCTTTCCAGCGAAAACAATCCCAAATCCCTCAGCCTCTCCTCATAGGATCTCCCCTCCATACCAGGCAACATCCTGGTAAACCTCCTCTGCACCCTCTCCAAAGCCTCCACATCCTTCCTGCAATGTGGGGACCAGAACTGCACACAGTACTCCAAGTGCGGCCGCACCAGAGTTGTGTACAGTTGCAACATAACGCTACGACTCCTAAATTCAATCCCCCTACCAATAAACGCCAAGACACCATATGCCTTCTTAACAACCTTATCTACTTGATTCCCAACTTTCAGGGATCTATGCACACATACACCTAGATCCCTCTGCTCCTCCACACTATTCAAAGTCCTCCCGTTAGCCCTATACTCAACACATCTGTTATTCCTACCAAAGTGAATTACCTCACACTTCTCCGCATTAAACTCCATCCGCCACCTCTCGGCCCAACTTTGCAACCTGTCTAAGTCTTCCTGCAAACTACGACACCCTTCCTCACTGTCTACCACACCACCGACTTTGGTGTCATCAGCAAATTTGCTAATCCACCCAACTATACCCTCATCCAGATCATTAATAAATATTACAAACATGTCCGGCGTTAAATGTTACACGTTCGGGGTTAGCTGTCACACATTCAGAGTTCGATGTCACACATTCAGGGTTAGATGTCACACGTTAAGGGTTAGATGTCACACGTTCGGGGGTTAGATGTCACACGTTTGGGGTTAGATGTCACACGTTCGGGGTTAGATGTCACACGTTCGGGGTTAGACGTCACACGTTAACGGTTAGCTGTCACACGTTAAGTGTTGGAAGTCACACGTTAAGGGTTAGATGTCACACGTTCGGGGTTAGATGTCACATGTTCGTGGTTAGACGTCACACGTTCACGGTTAGATGTCACACGTTAAGTGTTGGAAGTCACACGTTAAGGGTTAGATGTCACACGTTCGGGGTTAGATGTCACACGTTGAGGGTTAGTTGTCACACGTTTGGGATTAGAAGTCACGTTAAAAGTTAGATGTTACACGTTAACGGTGAGATGTCACACATTTGGGGTTAGATGTCACATGGTAAGGGATAGATGTCACAGGTTCGGGGTGAGATGTCACACGTTCGGGGTGAGATGTCACACGTTTGGGGTTAAATGTCACACGTTCGGGGTTAGATGTCACACGTTAACGGTTAGATGTCACACGTTCGGGGTTTGATGTCACACGTTTGGGGTTAGATGTCACACGTTTGGGGTTAGATGTCACACGTTCGGGGTTCGATGTCACACGTTCGGGGTTCGATGTCACATGTTCGGGGTTCGATGTCACATGTTCGGGGTTCGATGTCACATGTTCGGGGTTCGATGTCACATGTTAAGGGATAGATGTCATACGCTCGGGGTGAGATGTCACACGCTCGGGGTTAGATGTCACACGTTAACGGTTAGGTGTCACACCTTAAGGGTTGCATGTGATACATTTGGGGTTAGATGTCACAAGTTAAGGGTTACAAGTCGCACATTAAGGGTGAGAAGTCACACGTTAGGCGTTAGGTGTCACACGTTAAGGGTTAGGTGTCACACGTTAAGGGTTAGGTGTCACATGTTAAGGGTTAGGTGTGACACATTTGGGGTTAGATGTAATACATTGGGGGTTAGATGTCACACGTTAGAGGTTAGATATCACACGATTGGGGTTAGAGTTCACATGTTCGAGGTTTGATGTCACACGTTAAGGGGTAGATGTCACACGTTAAGGGGTAGATGTCACAAGTTAAGGGTTAGAAGTCACACATTAAGGGTTAGAGTTCACACGTTTGGGGTTAGAGTTCACATGTTCAGGGTTAGAGTTCACATGTTCAGGGTTAGATGTCATACATTAGGGGTTCGCTGTTACAGGTTAACGGTGAAATGTCACACGTTCAAGGTTAGATATCACGTTTGGGGTTAGATGTCACATGGTAATGGATAGCTGTCACACGTTAGGGGTTAGACATCACATGTTAAGGGATAGATGTCACACGTTCGGGGTTAGAGGTCACATGGTAATGGATAGCTGTTACACGTTCGGGGTTAGACATCACATGTTAAGGGATAGATGTCACACGTTCGGGGTTAGATGTCACACGTTGGGGGTTATATCTTACACGTTTGGGGTTAAAAGTCACATGTTCAGGGTTAGATGTCACACGTTAAGGGTTAGATGTCACATGTTAAGGGTAAGATGTCACACGTTAAGGGTTAGATGTCACACGTTAAGGGTTAGATGTCACACGTTAAGGGTTAGATGTCACATGTTAGAGGAAATCATAGAAACCCTACAGTACAGAAAGAGGCCATTTGGCCCATCGAGTCTGCACCGACCACAATCCCACCCAGGCCCTACCCCCATATATTTTACCCGCTAATCCACACATCCCAGGACACTAAAGGGCAATTTTACCATGGCCAATCAACCTAACCCGCACATCTTTGGACTGTGGGAGGAAACCGGAGCACCCGGAGGAAACCCACGCACACACGAGGAGAATGTGAAAACTCCACACAGACAGTGACCCAAGCCGGGAATCGAACCCGGGACCCTGGAGCTGTGAAGCAGCAGTGCTAACCACTGTGCTACCGTGCCGCCCTAAGAGGTAAGATGTCACACGTTAAGGGTTAGATGTCACACGTTCGGGGTTAGATGTCACATGTTGAGGGTTAGATGTCACACGTTAGGGGTTATAGGTCACACGGTAGGGGTTATAGGTCACACGGTAGGGGTTATAGGTCACACGTTCGGGGTTAGAGGTCACACGGTAGGGGTTAGATGTCACACGTTCGGGGTTAGATGTCACATGGTCAGGGTTAGATGTCACACGTCAAGGATTTGATCTCACATGTCAAGGGTTAGATCTCACACGTTCGGGGTTCGCTGACGCACGTCCGGGGTTAGATGTCACACGTTCGGCGTTAGATGTCACACGTTCGGGGTTAGATGTCACACGTTCGGGGTTAGATGTCACACGTTCGGGGTTAGATGTCACACGTCAAGGATTAGATCTCACACGTCAAGGATTAGATCTCACACGTCAAGGGTTAGATCTCACACGTCAAGGGTTAGATCTCACACGTTCGGGGTTCGCTGACGCACGTCCGGGGTTAGATGTCACACGTACGGCGCTAGATGTCACACGTTCGGGGTTAGATGTCACATGTTCGGGGTTCGATGTCACATGTTAAGGGATAGATGTCATACGCTCGGGGTGAGATATCTCACGCTCGGGGTTAGATGTCACATGTTAACGGTTAGATGTCACACCTTAAGGGTTGCATGTGATACATTTGGGGTTAGATGTCACAAGTTAAGGGTTACAAGTCGCACGTTAAGGGTGAGAAGTCACAAGTTAGGTGTCACACGTTAAGGGTTAGGTGTCACACGTTAAGGGTTAGGTGTCACACGTTAAGGGTTCGGTGTGACACATTTGGGGTTAGATGAAATACATTGGGGGTTAGATGCCACACGTTAGAGGTTAGATATCACACGATTGGGGTTAGAGTTCACATGTTCGAGATTTGATGTCACACGTTAAGGGGTAGATGTCACACGTTAAGGGGTCGATGTCACAAGTTAAGGGTTACAAGTCACACATTAAGGGTTAGAGTTTACACGTTTGGGGTTAGAGTTCACATGTTCAGGGTTAGAGTTCACATGTTCAGGGTTAGAGTTCACATGTTCAGGGTTAGAGTTCACATGTTCAGGGTTAGAAGTCACACATTAGGGGTTCGCTGTTACACGTTAACAGTGAAATGTCACATGTTCAAGGTTAGATATCATGTTTGGGGTTAGATGTCACATGGTAATGGATAGCTGTCACATGTTAGGGGTTAGCTGTTACAAGTTCGGGGTTAGATGTCACATGTTCGGGGTTCGATGTCACATGTTCGGGGTTCGAAGTCACATGTTAAGGGATTGATGTCATACGCTCGGGGTGAGATGTCACACGCTCAGGGTTAGATGTCACACGTTAACGGTTAGATGTCACACGTTAAGCGTTGCATGTGATACGTTTGGGGTTAGATGTCACACGTTAAGGGTTACAAGTCGCACGTTCAGGGTGAGAAGTCACACGTTAGGCGTTAGGTGTCAGACGTTAAGGGTTAGGTGTCACACGTTAAGGGTGAGGTGTCACATGTTAAGGGTTAGGTGTCACACATTTGGGGTTAGATGTAATACATTGGGGGTTAGATGTCACACGTTAAGGGGTAGATGTCACAAGTTAAGGGTTACAAGTCACACATTAAGGGTTAGAGTTCACACGTTAGGGGTTAGACATCACATGTTAAGGGATAGATGTCACACGTTCGGGGTTAGATGTCACACGTTGGGGGTTATATCTTACACGTTCGGGGTTAAAAGTCACACGTTAAGGGTTAGATGTCACACGTTAAGGGTTAGATGTCACACGTTAAGGGTTAGATGTCACACGTTAAGGGTTAGATGTCACACGTCAAGGATTTGATCTCACACGTCAAGGGTTAGATGTCACACGTTAAGGGTTAGATGTCACACGTTAAGGGTTAGATGTCACATGTTAGAGGAAATCATAGAAATCATAGAAACCCTACAGGACAGAAAGAGGCCATTTGGCCCATCGAGTCTGCACCGACCACAATCCCACCCAGGCCCTACCCTCATATATTTTACCCGCTAATCCACACATCCCAGTATACTATGGGGCAATTTTACCATGGTCAATCAACCTAACCCGCACATCTTTGGACTGTGGGAGGAAACCGGAGCACCCGGAGGAAACCCACGCAGACACGAGGAGAATGTGAAAACTCCACACAGACAGTGACCCAAGCCGGGAATCGAACTCAGGTCCCTGGAGCTGTGGAGCAGCAGTGCTAACCACTGTGCTACTGTGCCGCCCTAAGAGGTAAGATGTCACACGTTTGGCGTTAGATGTCACACGTTCGGGGTTAGATGTCACATGTTGAGGGTTAAATGTCACACATTGTGGGTTAGATGTCACACGTTAGGGGTTAGACGTCACACGTCACACGTTAGTGGTTATAGGTCACACGGTAGGGGTTATAGGTCACACGTTCGGGGTTAGAGGTCACACATTAGGGGTTAGATGTCACACGTTAGGGGTTAGATGTCACACGTTAGGGGTTAGATGTCACACGGTCAGGGTTCGATGTCACACATCAAGGATTAGATCTCACACGTCAAGGGTTAGATCTCACACGTTCGGGGTTCGCTGACGTACGTCCGGGGTTAGATGTCACACGTTCGGCGTTATATGTCCCACGGTCGGGGTTAGATGTCACACGTTGAGGGTTAAATGTCACACATTGTGGGTTAGATGTCACACGTTAGGGGTTAGACGTCACACGTTAGGGGTTATAGGTCACACGGTAGGGGTTATAGGTCACACATTCGGGGTTAGAGGTCACACGTTCGGGGTTAGATGTCACACGTCAAGGATTAGATCTCACACGTCAAGGGTTAGATCTCACACGTCAAGGGTTAGATCTCACACGTTCGGGGTTCGCTGACGTACGTCCGGGGTTAGATGTCACACGTTCGGCGTTATATGTCCCACGTTCGGGGTTAGATGTCACACGTTCGGCGTTATATGTCACACGTTCGGGGTTAGATTTCACATGTTCGGGGTTAGATGTCACACGTCAGGGGTTAGATGTCACACGTCTGGGGTTAGATGTCACACGTTAGGGGTTAGAGGTCACACGTTAGGGGTTAGAGGTCACACGTTAGGGGTTAGAGGTCACACGTTCGGTGTTACGTGTCACGCATTTGGGGTTAGATGTTACACGTCCGGGGTTAAATGTCACATGTTAGGGGTTAGATGTCACACGTTAGGGGTTAGAAGTCACACGTTAGGGGTTAGAGGTCACACGTTAGGGGTTAGAGGTCACACGTTAGGGGTGAGAGGTCACACGTTAGGGGTGAGAGGTCACACGTTCGGGGTGAGAGGTCACACGTTCGGGGTTAGAGGTCACATGTTCGGTGTTAGGTGGCACGCATTTGGGGTTAGATGTTACATGTCCGGCGTTAAATGTTACACGTTCGGGGTTAGCTGTCACACATTCAGGGTTAGATGTCACACGTTCAGGGTTAGATGTCACACGTTAAGGGTTAGATGTCACACGTTCGGGGGTTAGATGTCACACGTTCGGGGTTAGATGTCACACGTTCGGGGTTAGATGTCACACGTTCGGGGTTAGATGTCACACGTTCGGGGTTAGACGTCACACGTTCACGGTTAGATGTCACACGTTAAGTGTTGGAAGTCACACGTTAAGGGTTAGATGTCACACGTTGAGGGTTAGTTGTCACACGTTTGGCATTAGAAGTCACGTTAAAAGTTAGATGTTACACGTTAACGGTGAGATGTCACACATTTGGGGTTAGATGTCACATGGTAAGGGATAGATGTCACACGTTCGGGGTGAGATGTCACACGTTCGGGGTGAGATGTCACACGTTTGGGGTTAAATGTCACACGTTTGGGGTTAAATGTCACACGTTTGGGGTTAAATGTCACACCTTAAGGGTTAGATGTCACACATTTAGGGTTAGATGTCACACGTTTGGGGTTAGATGTCACATGTTAAGGGATAGATGTCACACGTTCGGGGTTAGATGTCACATGTTAAGGCATAGATGTCACACGTTCGGGGTTAGATGTCACACGTTCGGGGTTAGATGTCACACGTTCGGGGTTAGATGTCACACGTTCGGGGTTAGATGTCACACGTTTGGGGTTAGATGTCACACGTTCGGGGTTCGATGTCACACGTTCGGGGTTCGATGTCACACGTTCGGGGTTCGATGTCACACGTTCGGGGTTCGATGTCACACGTTCGGGGTTCGATGTCACACGTTCGGGGTTCGATGTCACACGTTCGGGGTTCGATGTCACATGTTAAGGGATAGATGTCATACGCTCGGGGTGAGATCTCACACGCTCGGGGTTAGATGTCACATGTTAACGGTTAGATGTCACACCTTAAGGGTTGCATGTGATAGGTTTGGGGTTAGATGTCACAAGTTAAGGGTTACAAGTCGCACGTTAAGGGTGAGAAGTCACACGTTAGGCGTTAGGTGTCACACGTGAAGGGTTAGGTGTCACATGTTAAGGGTTAGGTGTCACATGTTAAGGGTTAGGTGTGACACATTTGGGGTTAGATGTAATACATTGGGGGTTCGATGTCACACGTTAGAGGTTAGATATCACACGATTGGGGTTAGAGTTCACATGTTCGAGGTTTGATGTCACACGTTAAGGGGTAGATGTCGCAAGTTAAGGGTTACAAGTCACACATTAAGGGTTAGAGTTCACACGTTCGGGGGTTAGAGTTCACACGTTCGGGGGTTAGAGTTCACATGTTCGGGGTTAGAGTTCACACGTTCAAGGTACGAGTTCACATGTTCAGGGTTAGAGTTCACATGTTCAGGGTTAGATGTCACACGTGAGGGGTTAGCTGTTACACGTTCGGGGTTAGACATCACATGTTAAGGGATAGATGTCACACGTTCGGGGTTAGATGTCACACGTTCGGGGTTAGATGTCACACGTTCGGGGTTAGATGTCACACGTCAAGGATTAGATCTCACACGTCAAGGATTAGATCTCACACGTCAAGGGTTAGATCTCACACGTCAAGGGTTAGATCTCACACGTTCGGGGTTCGCTGACGCACGTCCGGGGTTAGATGTCACACGTACGGCGCTAGATGTCACACGTTCGGGGTTAGATGTCACATGTTCGGGGTTAGATGTCACATGTTAAGGGATAGATGTCATACGCTCGGGGTGAGATCTCACACGCTCAGGGTTAGATGTCACATGTTAACGGTTAGATGTCACACCTTAAGGGTTGCATGTGATACATTTGGGGTTAGATGTCACAAGTTAAGGGTTACAAGTCGCACGTTAAGGGTGAGAAGTCACAAGTTAGGTGTCACACGTTAAGGGTTAGGTGTCACACGTTAAGGGTTAGGTGTCACACGTTAAGGGTTCGGTGTGACACATTTGGGGTTAGATGAAATACATTGGGGGTTAGATGCCACACGTTAGAGGTTAGATATCACACGATTGGGGTTAGAGTTCACATGTTCGAGATTTGATGTCACACGTTAAGGGGTAGATGTCACACGTTAAGGGGTCGATGTCACAAGTTAAGGGTTACAAGTCACACATTAAGGGTTAGAGTTTACACGTTTGGGGTTAGAGTTCACATGTTCAGGGTTAGAGTTCACATGTTCAGGGTTAGAGTTCACATGTTCAGGGTTAGAAGTCACACATTAGGGGTTCGCTGTTACACGTTAACAGTGAAATGTCACATGTTCAAGGTTAGATATCATGTTTGGGGTTAGATGTCACATGGTAATGGATAGCTGTCACATGTTAGGGGTTAGCTGTTACAAGTTCGGGGTTAGATGTCACATGTTCGGGGTTCGATGTCACATGTTCGGGGTTCGAAGTCACATGTTAAGGGATTGATGTCATACGCTCGGGGTGAGATGTCACACGCTCAGGGTTAGATGTCACACGTTAACGGTTAGATGTCACACGTTAAGCGTTGCATGTGATACGTTTGGGGTTAGATGTCACACGTTAAGGGTTACAAGTCGCACGTTCAGGGTGAGAAGTCACACGTTAGGCGTTAGGTGTCAGACGTTAAGGGTTAGGTGTCACACGTTAAGGGTGAGGTGTCACATGTTAAGGGTTAGGTGTCACACATTTGGGGTTAGATGTAATACATTGGGGGTTAGATGTCACACGTTAAGGGGTAGATGTCACAAGTTAAGGGTTACAAGTCACACATTAAGGGTTAGAGTTCACACGTTAGGGGTTAGACATCACATGTTAAGGGATAGATGTCACACGTTCGGGGTTAGATGTCACACGTTGGGGGTTATATCTTACACGTTCGGGGTTAAAAGTCACACGTTAAGGGTTAGATGTCACACGTTAAGGGTTAGATGTCACACGTTAAGGGTTAGATGTCACACGTTAAGGGTTAGATGTCACACGTTAAGGGTTAGATGTCACACGTCAAGGATTTGATCTCACACGTCAAGGGTTAGATCTCACACGTTAAGGGTTAGATGTCACACGTTAAGGGTTAGATGTCACATGTTAGAGGAAATCATAGAAATCATAGAAACCCTACAGGACAGAAAGAGGCCATTTGGCCCATCGAGTCTGCACCGACCACAATCCCACCCAGGCCCTACCCTCATATATTTTACCCGCTAATCCACACATCCCAGTATACTATGGGGCAATTTTACCATGGTCAATCAACCTAACCCGCACATCTTTGGACTGTGGGAGGAAACCGGAGCACCCGGAGGAAACCCACGCAGACACGAGGAGAATGTGAAAACTCCACACAGACAGTGACCCAAGCCGGGAATCGAACTCAGGTCCCTGGAGCTGTGGAGCAGCAGTGCTAACCACTGTGCTACTGTGCCGCCCTAAGAGGTAAGATGTCACACGTTTGGCGTTAGATGTCACACGTTCGGGGTTAGATGTCACATGTTGAGGGTTAAATGTCACACATTGTGGGTTAGATGTCACACGTTAGGGGTTAGACGTCACACGTCACACGTTAGTGGTTATAGGTCACACGGTAGGGGTTATAGGTCACACGTTCGGGGTTAGATGTCACACGTTGAGGGTTAAATGTCACACATTGTGGGTTAGATGTCACACGTTAGGGGTTAGACGTCACACGTTAGGGGTTATAGGTCACACGGTAGGGGTTATAGGTCACACGTTCGGGGTTAGAGGTCACACGTTCGGGGTTAGATGTCACACGTCAAGGATTAGATCTCACACGTCAAGGGTTAGATCTCACACGTCAAGGGTTAGATCTCACACGTTCGGGGTTCGCTGACGTACGTCCGGGGTTAGATGTCACACGTTCGGCGTTATATGTCCCACGTTCGGGGTTAGATGTCACACGTTCGGCGTTATATGTCACACGTTCGGGGTTAGATTTCACATGTTCGGGGTTAGATGTCACACGTCAGGGGTTAGATGTCACACGTCTGGGGTTAGATGTCACACGTTAGGGGTTAGAGGTCACACGTTAGGGGTTAGAGGTCACACGTTAGGGGTTAGAGGTCACACGTTCGGTGTTACGTGTCACGCATTTGGGGTTAGATGTTACACGTCCGGGGTTAAATGTCACATGTTAGGGGTTAGATGTCACACGTTAGGGGTTAGAAGTCACACGTTAGGGGTTAGAGGTCACACGTTAGGGGTTAGAGGTCACACGTTAGGGGTGAGAGGTCACACATTAGGGGTGAGAGGTCACACGTTCGGGGTGAGAGGTCACACGTTCGGGGTTAGAGGTCACATGTTCGGTGTTAGGTGGCACGCATTTGGGGTTAGATGTTACATGTCCGGCGTTAAATGTTACACGTTCGGGGTTAGCTGTCACACATTCAGGGTTAGATGTCACACGTTAAGGGTTAGATGTCACACGTTCGGGGGTTAGATGTCACACGTTCGGGGGTTAGATGTCACACGTTCGGGGTTAGATGTCACACGTTCGGGGTTAGATGTCACACGTTCGGGGTTAGATGTCACACGTTCGGGGTTAGACGTCACACGTTCACGGTTAGATGTCACACGTTAAGTGTTGGAAGTCACACGTTAAGGGTTAGATGTCACACGTTGAGGGTTAGTTGTCACACGTTTGGCATTAGAAGTCACGTTAAAAGTTAGATGTTACACGTTAACGGTGAGATGTCACACATTTGGGGTTAGATGTCACATGGTAAGGGATAGATGTCACACGTTCGGGGTGAGATGTCACACGTTCGGGGTGAGATGTCACACGTTTGGGGTTAAATGTCACACGTTTGGGGTTAAATGTCACACGTTTGGGGTTAAATGTCACACCTTAAGGGTTAGATGTCACACGTTTAGGGTTAGATGTCACACGTTTGGGGTTAGATGTCACATGTTAAGGGATAGATGTCACACGTTCGGGGTTAGATGTCACATGTTAAGGCATAGATGTCACACGTTCGGGGTTAGATGTCACACGTTCGGGGTTAGATGTCACACGTTCGGGGTTAGATGTCACACGTTCGGGGTTAGATGTCACACGTATGGGGTTAGATGTCACACGTTCGGGGTTCGATGTCACACGTTCGGGGTTCGATGTCACACGTTCGGGGTTCGATGTCACACGTTCGGGGTTCGATGTCACACGTTCGGGGTTCGATGTCACATGTTAAGGGATAGATGTCATACGCTCGGGGTGAGATCTCACACGCTCGGGGTTAGATGTCACATGTTAACGGTTAGATGTCACACCTTAAGGGTTGCATGTGATAGGTTTGGGGTTAGATGTCACAAGTTAAGGGTTACAAGTCGCACGTTAAGGGTGAGAAGTCACACGTTAGGCGTTAGGTGTCACACGTGAAGGGTTAGGTGTCACATGTTAAGGGTTAGGTGTCACATGTTAAGGGTTAGGTGTGACACATTTGGGGTTAGATGTAATACATTGGGGGTTCGATGTCACACGTTAGAGGTTAGATATCACACGATTGGGGTTAGAGTTCACATGTTCGAGGTTTGATGTCACACGTTAAGGGGTAGATGTCGCAAGTTAAGGGTTACAAGTCACACATTAAGGGTTAGAGTTCACACGTTCAGGGGTTAGAGTTCACACGTTCGGGGGTTAGAGTTCACATGTTCGGGGTTAGAGTTCACATGTTCAAGGTACGAGTTCACATGTTCAGGGTTAGAGTTCACATGTTCAGGGTTAGATGTCACACGTGAGGGGTTAGCTGTTACACGTTCGGGGTTAGACATCACATGTTAAGGGATAGATGTCACACGTTCGGGGTTAGATGTCACACGTTCGGGGTTAGATGTCACACGTTCGGGGTTAGATGTCACACGTTAAGGGTTAGATGTCACACGTTAAGGGTTAGATGTCACACGTTAAGGGTTAGATGTCACACGTTAGGGGTTAGATGACACACGTTAAGGGTTAGATGTCACACGTTAAGGGTTAGATGTCACACGTTAGGGGTTAGATGTCACACGTTAAGGGTTAGATATCACACGTTAAGGGTTAGATGTCACACGTTAGGGTTTGATGTCACACGTTCGGGGTTAGATGCCACACATTAAGGGGTAGATTTCACATGTTAAGGGATAGATGACATATGTTCGGGGTTAGATGTCACACGTTGAGGCTTCGATGTCACACATTCGGTGTTAGATGTCACACGTTAAGGGGTAGATGTCACACGTTAAGGGGTAGATGTCACACGTTAGGGGTTAGATGTCACACGTTTGGGGTTAGATGTCACACGTTTGGGGTTCGATGTCACACGTTTGGGGTTAGATGTCACACGTTTGGGGTTAGATGTCACATGTTAAGGGTTAGGTGTCACACGTTGAGGGATAGATGTCACACGTTGAGGGTTAGGTGTCACACATTCGGGGTTAGATGTCACACGTTAAGGGTTAGATGTCACACGTTAGGGGTTAGATGTCACACGTTAAGGGTTGGATGTCATACATTATGGGTTAGATGTCACACGTTAGGGGTTAGGTGTCACACGTTAGGGGTTAAGTGTCACACGTTAAGCGTTAGGTGTCACACGTTAGGGGTTAGGTGTCACACGTTAAGGGTTGGGTGTCACACGTTAAGGGTTGGGTGTCACACGTTTGGGGTTAGATGTTATACATTGGGGGTTAGATGTCACATGTTAAGGAATAGATGTCACACGTTCGGGGTTAGATGTCACACGTTCGGGGTTAGACGTCACACGTTCACGGTTAGATGTCACACGTTAAGTGTTGGAAGTCACACGTTAAGGGTTAGATGTCACACGTTGAGGGTTAGTTGTCACACGTTTGGCATTAGAAGTCACGTTAAAAGTTAGATGTTACACGTTAACGGTGAGATGTCACACATTTGGGGTTAGATGTCACATGGTAAGGGATAGATGTCACACGTTCGGGGTGAGATGTCACACGTTCGGGGTGAGATGTCACACGTTTGGGGTTAAATGTCACACGTTTGGGGTTAAATGTCACACGTTTGGGGTTAAATGTCACACGTTCGGGGTTAGATGTCACACCTTAAGGGTTAGATGTCACACGTTTAGGGTTAGATGTCACACGTTTGGGGTTAGATGTCACATGTTAAGGGATAGATGTCACACGTTCGGGGTTAGATGTCACATGTTAAGGCATAGATGTCACACGTTCGGGGTTAGATGTCACACGTTCGGGGTTAGATGTCACACGTTCGGGGTTAGATGTCACACGTTCGGGGTTAGATGTCACACGTTCGGGGTTAGATGTCACACGTTTGGGGTTAGATGTCACACGTTCGGGGTTCGATGTCACACGTTCGGGGTTCGATGTCACACGTTCGGGGTTCGATGTCACACGTTCGGGGTTCGATGTCACACGTTCGGGGTTCGATGTCACATGTTAAGGGATAGATGTCATACGCTCGGGGTGAGATCTCACACGCTCGGGGTTAGATGTCACATGTTAACGGTTAGATGTCACACCTTAAGGGTTGCATGTGATAGGTTTGGGGTTAGATGTCACAAGTTAAGGGTTACAAGTCGCACGTTAAGGGTGAGAAGTCACACGTTAGGCATTAGGTGTCACACGTGAAGGGTTAGGTGTCACATGTTAAGGGTTAGGTGTCACATGTTAAGGGTTAGGTGTGACACATTTGGGGTTAGATGTAATACATTGGGGGTTCGATGTCACACGTTAGAGGTTAGATATCACACGATTGGGGTTAGAGTTCACATGTTCGAGGTTTGATGTCACACGTTAAGGGGTAGATGTTGCAAGTTAAGGGTTACAAGTCACACATTAAGGGTTAGAGTTCACACGTTCGGGGGTTAGAGTTCACACGTTCGGGGGTTAGAGTTCACATGTTCGGGGTTAGAGTTCACATGTTCAAGGTACGAGTTCACATGTTCAGGGTTAGAGTTCACATGTTCAGGGTTAGATGTCACACGTGAGGGGTTAGCTGTTACACGTTCGGGGTTAGACATCACATGTTAAGGGATAGATGTCACACGTTCGGGGTTAGATGTCACACGTTCGGGGTTAGATGTCACACGTTCGGGGTTAGATGTCACACGTTAAGGGTTAGATGTCACACGTTAAGGGTTAGATGTCACACGTTAGGGGTTAGATGACACACGTTAAGGGTTAGATGTCACACGTTAAGGGTTAGATGTCACACGTTAGGGGTTAGATGTCACACGTTAAGGGTTAGATATCACACGTTAAGGGTTAGATGTCACACGTTAGGGTTTGATGTCACACGTTCGGGGTTAGATGCCACACATTAAGGGGTAGATTTCACATGTTAAGGGATAGATGACATATGTTCGGGGTTAGATGTCACACGTTGAGGCTTCGATGTCACACATTCGGTGTTAGATGTCACACGTTAAGGGGTAGATGTCACACGTTAAGGGGTAGATGTCACACGTTAGGGGTTAGATGTCACACGTTTGGGGTTAGATGTCACACGTTTGGGGTTCGATGTCACACGTTTGGGGTTAGATGTCACACGTTTGGGGTTAGATGTCACATGTTAAGGGTTAGATGTCACACGTTAAGGGTTGGATGTCATACATTAAGGGTTAGATGTCACGCGTTAGGGGTTAGATGTCACATGTTAAGGGTTAGATGTCACACGTTCAGGGATAGATGTCACACGTTGAGGGTTAGGTGTCACACATTCGGGGGTAGATGTCACACGTTCGGGGTGAGATGTCACACGTTAAGGGTTAGATGTCACACGTTGAGGGTTAGATGTCACACGTTGAGGGTTAGATGTCACACGTTCGGGGTTGGATGTCACACGTTGAGGGTTAGATGTCACACATTTGGGGTTGGATGTCACACGTTAAGGGGTAGATGTCGCACGTTAAGGGGTAGATGTCACACGTTAAGGGGTAGATGTCACACGTTAAGGGGTAGATGTCACACGTAAAGGGTTAGGTGTCACACGTTTTGGGTTAGATATCACTCGTTTGGGGTTAGAGTTCACATGTTCGGGGTTTGATGTCACATGTTAAGGGGTCCAAGTCACACAATCGGGGTTCGATGTCACACGTTCGGGGTTCGATGTCACACGTTCGGGGTTCGATGTCACACGTTCGGGGTTCGATGTCACACGTTCGGCGTTCGATGTCACATGTTCGGGGTTCGATGTCACATGTTAAGGGATAGATGTCATATGCTCGGGGTGAGATCTCACACGCTCGGGGTTAGATGTCACATGTTAACGGTTAGATGTCACACCTTAAGGGTTGCATGTGATAGGTTTGGGTTTAGATGTCACAAGTTAAGGGTTACAAGTCGCACGTTAAGGGTGAGAAGTCACACGTTAGGCATTAGGTGTCACACGTTAAGGGTTAGGTGTTACACGTTAAGGGATAGGTGTCACATGTTAAGGGTTAGGTGTGACACATTTGGGGTTAGATGTAATACATTGGGGGTTCGATGTCACACGTTAGAGGTTAGATATCACACGATTGGGGTTAGAGTTCACATGTTCGAGGTTTGATGTCACACGTTAAGGGGTCGATGTCGCAAGTTAAGGGTTACAAGTCACACATTAAGGGTTAGAGTTCACACGTTCGGGGGTTAGAGTTCACATGTTCGGGGTTAGAGTTCACATGTTCAAGGTACGAGTTCACATGTTCAGGGTTAGAGTTCACATGTTCAGGGTTCGATGTCACACGTGAGGGGTTAGCTGTTACACGTTCGGGGTTAGACATCACATGTTAAGGGATAGATGTCACACGTTCGGGGTTAGATGTCACACGTTCGGGGTTAGATGTCACACATTCGGGGTTAGATGTCACACGTTAAGGGTTAGATGTCACACGTTAAGGGGTAGATGTCACACGTTAGGGGTTAGATGCAACACGTTAAGGGTTAGATGTCACACGTTTGGGGTTAGGTGTCACACATTTGGGGTTAGATGTCACACGTTAAGGGTTAGATGTCACATGTTAGGGGTTAGATGTCACACGTTAGGGGTTGGATGTCATATATTAAGGGTTAGATGTCACGCGTTAGGGGTTAGATGTCACATGTTAAGGGTTAGATGTCACACGTTGAGGGATAGATGTCACACGTTGAGGGTTAGGTGTCACACATTCGGGGGTAGATGTCACACGTTAAGGGTTAGATGTCACACGTTGAGGGTTAGATGTCACACGTTGAGGGTTAGATGTCACACGTTGAGGGTTAGATGTCACACGTTCGGGGTTGGATGTCACACGTTGAGGGTTAGATGTCACACATTCGGGGTTGGATGTCACACGTTAAGGGGTAGATGTCGCACGTTAAGGGGCAGATGTCACACGTTAAGGGGTAGATGTCACACGTTAAGGGTTAGATGTCACACGTAAAGGGTTAGGTGTCACACGTTTTGGGTTAGATATCACTCGTTTGGGGTTAGAGTTCACATGTTCGGGGTTTGATGTCACATGTTAAGGGGTCCAAGTCACACATTAGGGGTTAAATGTCACACGTTGGGGGTTAGATGTCACACATTCGGGCTTAGATGTCACATGTTAAGGGATAGATGTCATACGTTCGGGGTGAAATGTCACACGTTTGGGGTTAGATGTCACAAGTTCGTGGTTAGATGTCACACGTTAACGGTTAGGTGTCACACGTTAGGGGTTAGGTGTCACACGTTAGGGGTTAAGTGTCACACGTTAGGGGTTAAGTGTCACACGTTAGGGGTTAAGTGTCACACGTTAGGGGTTAGGTGTCACACGTTAGGGGTTAAGTGTCACACGTTAGGGGTTAAGTGTCACACGTTAGGGGTTAGGTGTCACACGTTAGGGGTTAAGTGTCACACGTTAGGGGTTAAGTGTCACACGTTAGGGGTTAAGTGTCACACGTTAAGGGTTGGGTGTCACACGTTTGGGGTTAGATGTTATACATTGGGGGTTAGATGTCACACGGTTGGGGTTAGAGTTCACATGTTCGGGGTTTGATGTCACACGTTAAGGGGTAGATGTCACACGTTAAGGGGTAGATGTCACACGTTAAGGGTGAGATGTCACACGTTAAGGGTTGGATGACATACGTTAAGGGTTGGATGTCACATCTTTGGGGTTAGATGTCACACCTTTGGGGTTAGAGTTCACATGTTCGGGGTTAGAGTTCACATATTAGGGATTAGATGTCACACGTTGGGGGTTAGGTATCACATGTTGAGGGTTAGATGTCACACGTTAGGGGTCGGATGTCACATGCTAAGGGATAGATGTCACACGTTGAGGGTTAGATGTCACACGTTGAAGGTTAGATGTCACACGTTGGGGGTTAGATGTCACACGTTGGGGGTTAGATGTCACACGTTGGGGGTTAGATGTCACACATTGGGGGTTAGATGTCACACATTGGGGATTAAATATCACACGTTGGGGATTAAATATCACACGTTGGGGGTTAGATGTCACACGTTGGGGGTTAGATGTCACACGTTGGGGGTTAGATGTCACACGTTGGGGGTTAGATGTCACACGTTGGGTGTTAGATGTCACACGTTGGGGGTTAGATGTCACACGTTGGGGATTAAATATCACACGTTCAGGGTTAGATGTAACACATTAGGGGTTCGCTGTTACACATTAACGGTGAGATGTCACACGTTCAGGGTGAGATATCACGTTAGGGGTTAGATGTCACGTGGTAAGGTATAGCTGTCACACGTTAGGGGTTAGCTGTTACACGTTAAGGGTGAGATGTCACATGTTCGGGGTGAGCTGTCACACGTTAGGGGTTAGCTGTTACACGTTAACGGTGAGATGTCACATGTTCGGGGTTAGACATCACCTGTTAAGGGATAGATGTCATGCGTTCGGGGTGAGATGTCACACGCTCGGGGTTAGATGTCTAATGTTCGGGGTTAGATGTCACCTGTTCGGGGTTAGATGTCACACGTTCGGGGTTAGATGTCACACGTTCGGGGTTAGATGTCACACGTTCGGGGTTAGATGTCACACGTTCGGGGTTAGATGTCACACGTTCGGGGTTAGATGTCACACGTTGAGGGTTAGATGTCACACGTTCGGGGTTAGATGTCACACGTTCGGGGTTAGATGTCACACGTTCGGGGTTAGATGTCACACGTTAAGGGTTAGATGTCACCCGTGAAGGGTTAGATGTCACACGTTAGGGGTTAGATGTCACACGTTAAGGGTTAGATGTCACACGTTAAGGGTTAGATGTCACACGTTCGGGGTTAGATGTCACAACTGCGGGGTTAGATGTCACACGTTCGGGGTTAGATGTCACGCGTTCGGGGTGAGATGTCACGCGTTCGGGGTGAGATGTCACACGTTAACGGTTAGATGTCACACGTTCGGGGTTAGATGTCACACGTTCGGGGTTCGATGTCACACGTTCGGGGTTCGATGTCACACGTTCGGGGTTGGATGTCACATGTTCGGGGTTCGATGTCACATGTTCGGGGTTCGATGTCACATGTTCGGGGTTCGATGTCACATGTTCAGGGTTCGATGTCACATGTTAAGGGATAGATGTCATACGCTCGGGTGAGATGTCACACGCTCGGGGTTAGATGTCACACGTTAACGGTTAGATGTCACACCTTAAGGGTTGCATGTGATACGTTTGGGGTTAGATGTCACAAGTTAAGGGTTACAAGTCGCACGTTAAGGGTGAGAAGTCACACGTTAGGCGTTAGGTGTCACACGTTAGGCGTTAGGTGTCAGACGTTAAGGGTTAGGTGTCACATGTTAAGGGTTAGGTGTGACACATTTGGGGTTGGATGTAATACATTGGGGGTTAGATGTCACACGTTAGAGGTTAGATATCACACGATTGGGGTTAGAGTTCACATGTTCGAGGTTTGATGTCACACGTTAGAGGTTTGATGTCACACGTTAAGGGGTAGATGTCACACGTTAAGGGGTAGATGTCACATGTTAAGGGTTAGAAGTCACACATTAAGGGTTAGAGTTCACACATTAAGGGTTAGAGTTCACACGTTTGGGGTTAGAGTTCACATGTTCAGGGTTAGAGTTCACATGTTCAGGGTTAGATGTCATACATTAGGGGTTCGCTGTTACAGGTTAACGGTGAAATGTCACACGTTCAAGGTTAGATATCACGTTTGGGGTTAGATGTCACATGGTAATGGATAGCTGTCACACGTTAGGGGTTAGACATCACATGTTAAGGGATAGATGTCACACGTTGGGGGTTAGATGTCACACGTTAATGGTTAGATGTCACATGTTAAGGGTTAGATGTCACACGTTAACGGTTAGATGTCACACGTTCGGGGTTAGATGTCACACGTTAAGGGTTAGATGTCACACGTTAAGGGTTAGATGTCACACGTTAAGGGTTAGATGTCACATGTTAGGGGAAATCATAGAAACCCTACAGTACAGAAAGAGGCCATTTGGCCCATCGAGTCTGCACCGACCACAATCCCACCCAGGCCCTACCCCCATATATTTTACCCGCTAATCCACACATCCCAGGACACTAAAGGGCAATTTTACCATGGCCAATCAACAGAACCCGCACATCTTTGGACTGTGGGAGGAAACCGGAGCACCCGGAGGAAACCCACGCACACACGAGGAGAATGTGAAAACTCCACACAGACAGTGACCCAAGCCGGGAATCGAACCCGGGACCCTGGAGCTGTGAAGCAGCAGTGCTAACCACTGTGCTACCGTGCCGCCCTAAGAGGTAAGATGTCACATGTTGAGGGTTAGATGTCACACGTTCGGGGTTAGATGTCACATGTTGAGGGTTAGATGTCACACGTTAGGGGTTAGACGTCACACGTTAGGGGTTAGACGACACACGGTAGGGGTTATAGGTCACACGGTAGGGGTTATAGGTCACACGGTAGGGGTTATAGGTCACACGTTCGGGGTTAGAGGTCACACGGTAGGGGTTAGATGTCACACGTTCGGGGTTAGATGTCACATGGTCAGGGTTAGATGTCACACGTCAAGGATTAGATCTCACACGTCAAGGGTTAGATCTCACACGTTCGGGGTTCGCTGACGCACGTCCGGGGTTAGATGTCACACGTTCGGCGTTAGATGTCACACGTTCGGGGTTAGATGCCACACATTAAGGGGTAGATTTCACATGTTAAGGGATAGATGACATATGTTCGGGGTTAGATGTCACACGTTGAGGCTTCGATGTCACACATTCGGTGTTAGATGTCACACGTTAAGGGGTAGATGTCACACGTTAAGGGGTAGATGTCACACGTTAGGGGTTAGATGTCACACGTTTGGGGTTAGATGTCACACGTTTGGGGTTCGATGTCACACGTTTGGGGTTAGATGTCACACGTTTGGGGTTAGATGTCACATGTTAAGGGTTAGATGTCACACGTTAAGGGTTGGATGTCATACATTAAGGGTTAGATGTCACGCGTTAGGGGTTAGATGTCACATGTTAAGGGTTAGATGTCACACGTTCAGGGATAGATGTCACACGTTGAGGGTTAGGTGTCACACATTCGGGGGTAGATGTCACACGTTCGGGGTGAGATGTCACACGTTAAGGGTTAGATGTCACACGTTGAGGGTTAGATGTCACACGTTGAGGGTTAGATGTCACACGTTCGGGGTTGGATGTCACACGTTGAGGGTTAGATGTCACACATTTGGGGTTGGATGTCACACGTTAAGGGGTAGATGTCGCACGTTAAGGGGTAGATGTCACACGTTAAGGGGTAGATGTCACACGTTAAGGGGTAGATGTCACACGTAAAGGGTTAGGTGTCACACGTTTTGGGTTAGATATCACTCGTTTGGGGTTAGAGTTCACATGTTCGGGGTTTGATGTCACATGTTAAGGGGTCCAAGTCACACAATCGGGGTTCGATGTCACACGTTCGGGGTTCGATGTCACACGTTCGGGGTTCGATGTCACACGTTCGGGGTTCGATGTCACACGTTCGGCGTTCGATGTCACATGTTCGGGGTTCGATGTCACATGTTAAGGGATAGATGTCATATGCTCGGGGTGAGATCTCACACGCTCGGGGTTAGATGTCACATGTTAACGGTTAGATGTCACACCTTAAGGGTTGCATGTGATAGGTTTGGGTTTAGATGTCACAAGTTAAGGGTTACAAGTCGCACGTTAAGGGTGAGAAGTCACACGTTAGGCATTAGGTGTCACACGTTAAGGGTTAGGTGTTACACGTTAAGGGATAGGTGTCACATGTTAAGGGTTAGGTGTGACACATTTGGGGTTAGATGTAATACATTGGGGGTTCGATGTCACACGTTAGAGGTTAGATATCACACGATTGGGGTTAGAGTTCACATGTTCGAGGTTTGATGTCACACGTTAAGGGGTCGATGTCGCAAGTTAAGGGTTACAAGTCACACATTAAGGGTTAGAGTTCACACGTTCGGGGGTTAGAGTTCACATGTTCGGGGTTAGAGTTCACATGTTCAAGGTACGAGTTCACATGTTCAGGGTTAGAGTTCACATGTTCAGGGTTCGATGTCACACGTGAGGGGTTAGCTGTTACACGTTCGGGGTTAGACATCACATGTTAAGGGATAGATGTCACACGTTCGGGGTTAGATGTCACACGTTCGGGGTTAGATGTCACACATTCGGGGTTAGATGTCACACGTTAAGGGTTAGATGTCACACGTTAAGGGGTAGATGTCACACGTTAGGGGTTAGATGCAACACGTTAAGGGTTAGATGTCACACGTTTGGGGTTAGGTGTCACACATTTGGGGTTAGATGTCACACGTTAATGGTTAGATGTCACATGTTAGGGGTTAGATGTCACACGTTAGGGGTTGGATGTCATATATTAAGGGTTAGATGTCACGCGTTAGGGGTTAGATGTCACATGTTAAGGGTTAGATGTCACACGTTGAGGGATAGATGTCACACGTTGAGGGTTAGGTGTCACACATTCGGGGGTAGATGTCACACGTTAAGGGTTAGATGTCACACGTTGAGGGTTAGATGTCACACGTTGAGGGTTAGATGTCACACGTTGAGGGTTAGATGTCACACGTTCGGGGTTGGATGTCACACGTTGAGGGTTAGATGTCACACATTCGGGGTTGGATGTCACACGTTAAGGGGTAGATGTCGCACGTTAAGGGGCAGATGTCACACGTTAAGGGGTAGATGTCACACGTTAAGGGTTAGATGTCACACGTAAAGGGTTAGGTGTCACACGTTTTGGGTTAGATATCACTCGTTTGGGGTTAGAGTTCACATGTTCGGGGTTTGATGTCACATGTTAAGGGGTCCAAGTCACACATTAGGGGTTAAATGTCACACGTTGGGGGTTAGATGTCACACATTCGGGCTTAGATGTCACATGTTAAGGGATAGATGTCATACGTTCGGGGTGAAATGTCACACGTTTGGGGTTAGATGTCACAAGTTCGTGGTTAGATGTCACACGTTAACGGTTAGGTGTCACACGTTAGGGGTTAGGTGTCACACGTTAGGGGTTAAGTGTCACACGTTAGGGGTTAAGTGTCACACGTTAGGGGTTAAGTGTCACACGTTAGGGGTTAGGTGTCACACGTTAGGGGTTAAGTGTCACACGTTAGGGGTTAAGTGTCACACGTTAGGGGTTAGGTGTCACACGTTAGGGGTTAAGTGTCACACGTTAGGGGTTAAGTGTCACACGTTAGGGGTTAAGTGTCACACGTTAAGGGTTGGGTGTCACACGTTTGGGGTTAGATGTTATACATTGGGGGTTAGATGTCACACGGTTGGGGTTAGAGTTCACATGTTCGGGGTTTGATGTCACACGTTAAGGGGTAGATGTCACACGTTAAGGGGTAGATGTCACACGTTAAGGGTGAGATGTCACACGTTAAGGGTTGGATGACATACGTTAAGGGTTGGATGTCACATCTTTGGGGTTAGATGTCACACCTTTGGGGTTAGAGTTCACATGTTCGGGGTTAGAGTTCACATATTAGGGATTAGATGTCACACGTTGGGGGTTAGGTATCACATGTTGAGGGTTAGATGTCACACGTTAGGGGTCGGATGTCACATGCTAAGGGATAGATGTCACACGTTGAGGGTTAGATGTCACACGTTGAAGGTTAGATGTCACACGTTGGGGGTTAGATGTCACACGTTGGGGGTTAGATGTCACACGTTGGGGGTTAGATGTCACACATTGGGGGTTAGATGTCACACATTGGGGATTAAATATCACACGTTGGGGATTAAATATCACACGTTGGGGGTTAGATGTCACACGTTGGGGGTTAGATGTCACACGTTGGGGGTTAGATGTCACACGTTGGGGGTTAGATGTCACACGTTGGGTGTTAGATGTCACACGTTGGGGGTTAGATGTCACACGTTGGGGATTAAATATCACACGTTCAGGGTTAGATGTAACACATTAGGGGTTCGCTGTTACACATTAACGGTGAGATGTCACACGTTCAGGGTGAGATATCACGTTAGGGGTTAGATGTCACGTGGTAAGGTATAGCTGTCACACGTTAGGGGTTAGCTGTTACACGTTAAGGGTGAGATGTCACATGTTCGGGGTGAGCTGTCACACGTTAGGGGTTAGCTGTTACACGTTAACGGTGAGATGTCACATGTTCGGGGTTAGACATCACCTGTTAAGGGATAGATGTCATGCGTTCGGGGTGAGATGTCACACGCTCGGGGTTAGATGTCTAATGTTCGGGGTTAGATGTCACCTGTTCGGGGTTAGATGTCACACGTTCGGGGTTAGATGTCACACGTTCGGGGTTAGATGTCACACGTTCGGGGTTAGATGTCACACGTTCGGGGTTAGATGTCACACGTTCGGGGTTAGATGTCACACGTTGAGGGTTAGATGTCACACGTTCGGGGTTAGATGTCACACGTTCGGGGTTAGATGTCACACGTTCGGGGTTAGATGTCACACGTTAAGGGTTAGATGTCACCCGTGAAGGGTTAGATGTCACACGTTAGGGGTTAGATGTCACACGTTAAGGGTTAGATGTCACACGTTAAGGGTTAGATGTCACACGTTCGGGGTTAGATGTCACAACTGCGGGGTTAGATGTCACACGTTCGGGGTTAGATGTCACGCGTTCGGGGTGAGATGTCACGCGTTCGGGGTGAGATGTCACACGTTAACGGTTAGATGTCACACGTTCGGGGTTAGATGTCACACGTTCGGGGTTCGATGTCACACGTTCGGGGTTCGATGTCACACGTTCGGGGTTGGATGTCACATGTTCGGGGTTCGATGTCACATGTTCGGGGTTCGATGTCACATGTTCGGGGTTCGATGTCACATGTTCAGGGTTCGATGTCACATGTTAAGGGATAGATGTCATACGCTCGGGTGAGATGTCACACGCTCGGGGTTAGATGTCACACGTTAACGGTTAGATGTCACACCTTAAGGGTTGCATGTGATACGTTTGGGGTTAGATGTCACAAGTTAAGGGTTACAAGTCGCACGTTAAGGGTGAGAAGTCACACGTTAGGCGTTAGGTGTCACACGTTAGGCGTTAGGTGTCAGACGTTAAGGGTTAGGTGTCACATGTTAAGGGTTAGGTGTGACACATTTGGGGTTGGATGTAATACATTGGGGGTTAGATGTCACACGTTAGAGGTTAGATATCACACGATTGGGGTTAGAGTTCACATGTTCGAGGTTTGATGTCACACGTTAGAGGTTTGATGTCACACGTTAAGGGGTAGATGTCACACGTTAAGGGGTAGATGTCACATGTTAAGGGTTAGAAGTCACACATTAAGGGTTAGAGTTCACACATTAAGGGTTAGAGTTCACACGTTTGGGGTTAGAGTTCACATGTTCAGGGTTAGAGTTCACATGTTCAGGGTTAGATGTCATACATTAGGGGTTCGCTGTTACAGGTTAACGGTGAAATGTCACACGTTCAAGGTTAGATATCACGTTTGGGGTTAGATGTCACATGGTAATGGATAGCTGTCACACGTTAGGGGTTAGACATCACATGTTAAGGGATAGATGTCACACGTTGGGGGTTAGATGTCACACGTTAATGGTTAGATGTCACATGTTAAGGGTTAGATGTCACACGTTAACGGTTAGATGTCACACGTTCGGGGTTAGATGTCACACGTTAAGGGTTAGATGTCACACGTTAAGGGTTAGATGTCACACGTTAAGGGTTAGATGTCACATGTTAGGGGAAATCATAGAAACCCTACAGTACAGAAAGAGGCCATTTGGCCCATCGAGTCTGCACCGACCACAATCCCACCCAGGCCCTACCCCCATATATTTTACCCGCTAATCCACACATCCCAGGACACTAAAGGGCAATTTTACCATGGCCAATCAACAGAACCCGCACATCTTTGGACTGTGGGAGGAAACCGGAGCACCCGGAGGAAACCCACGCACACACGAGGAGAATGTGAAAACTCCACACAGACAGTGACCCAAGCCGGGAATCGAACCCGGGACCCTGGAGCTGTGAAGCAGCAGTGCTAACCACTGTGCTACCGTGCCGCCCTAAGAGGTAAGATGTCACATGTTGAGGGTTAGATGTCACACGTTCGGGGTTAGATGTCACATGTTGAGGGTTAGATGTCACACGTTAGGGGTTAGACGTCACACGTTAGGGGTTAGACGACACACGGTAGGGGTTATAGGTCACACGGTAGGGGTTATAGGTCACACGGTAGGGGTTATAGGTCACACGTTCGGGGTTAGAGGTCACACGGTAGGGGTTAGATGTCACACGTTCGGGGTTAGATGTCACATGGTCAGGGTTAGATGTCACACGTCAAGGATTAGATCTCACACGTCAAGGGTTAGATCTCACACGTTCGGGGTTCGCTGACGCACGTCCGGGGTTAGATGTCACACGTTCGGCGTTAGATGTCACACGTTCGGGGTTAGATGTCACACGTCAAGGATTAGATCTCACACGTCAAGGATTAGATCTCACACGTCAAGGATTAGATCTCACACGTCAAGGGTTAGATCTCACACGTCAAGGGTTAGATCTCACACGTCAAGGATTAGATCTCACACGTCAAGGGTTAGATCTCACACGTTCGGGGTTCGCTGACGCACGTCCGGGGTTAGATGTCACACATACGGCGCTAGATGTCACACGTTCGGGGTTAGATGTCACACGTTAGGGGTTAGATGTCACACGTTCGGCGTTAGATGTCACACGTCCGGGGTTAGATGTCACACGTTCGGCGTTAGATGTCACACGTCCGGGGTTAGATGTCACATGTTCGGGGTTAGATGTCACACGTTCGGGGTTAGATGTCACACGTTCGGCGTTAGATGTCACACGTCCGGGGTTAGATGTCACACATTCGGGGTTAGATGTCACACGTTCGGCGTTAGATGTCACACGTTCGGCGTTAGATGTCACACGTCAGGGGTTAGATGTCACACGTTAGGGGTTAGAGGTCACACGTTCGGTGTTAGGTGTCACGCATTTGGGGTTAGATGTTACACGTCCGGGGTTAAATGTTACACATTCGGGGTTAGATGTCACACGTTAGGGGTTAGAAGTCACACGTTAGGGGTTAGAAGTCACACGTTAGGGGTTAGAGGTCACACGTTAGGGGTTAGAGGTCACACGTTCGGGGTGAGAGGTCACACGTTCGGGGTGAGAGGTCACATGTTCGGTGTTAGGTGGCACGCATTTGGGGTTAGATGTTACATGTCCAGCGTTAAATGTTACACGTTCGGGGTTAGCTGTCACACATTCAGGGTTAGATGTCACACGTTCGGGGTTAGCTGTCACACGTTAAGGGTTAGATGTCACACGTTAAGGGTTAGATGTCACACGTTAAGGGTTAGATGTCACACGTTCGGGGTTAGACGTCACACGTTAACGGTTAGATGTCACACGTTCGGGGTTAGATGTCACACGTTCGGGGTTAGATGTCACATGTTCGTGGTTAGACGTCACACGTTCACGGTTCGATGTCACACGTTAAGTGTTGGAAGTCACACGTTAAGGGTTAGATGTCACACGTTGAGGGTTAGTTGTCACACGTTTGGGATTAGAAGTCACATGTTAAAAGTTAGATGTTACACGTTAACGGTGAGATGTCACACATTCGGGGTTAGATGTCACATGGTAAGGGTTAGATGTCACACGTTCGGGGTGAGATGTCACACGTTCGGGGTGAGATGTCACACGTTCGAGGTTAGATGTCACACGTTAAGGGTTTGATGTCACCCGTGAAGGGTTAGATGTCACATGTTAAGGGTTAGATGTCACACGTTAAGGGTTAGATATCGCACGTTAAGGGTTAGATGTCACACGTTAAGGGTTAGATGTCACACGTTAGGGTTCGATGTCACACGTTCGGGGTTAGATGTCACACGTTCGGGGTTAGATGTCACACGTTAAGGGTTTGATGTCACCCGTGAAGGGTTAGATGTCACACGTTAAGGGTTAGATGTCACACGTTAAGGGTTAGATATCACACGTTAAGGGTTAGATGTCACACGTTAAGGGTTAGATGTCACACGTTAGGGTTAGATGTCACACGTTCGGGGTTAGATGTCACACGTTCGGGGTTAGATGTCACACGTTCGGGGTTAGATGTCACACGTTGAGGGTTAGATGTCACACGTTCGGGGTTAGATGTCACACGTTCGGGGTTAGATGTCACACGTTCGGGGTTAGATGTCACACGTTAAGGGTTAGATGTCACCCGTGAAGGGTTAGATGTCACACGTTAGGGGTTAGATGTCACACGTTAAGGGTTAGATGTCACACGTTAAGGGTTAGATGTCACACGTTCGGGGTTAGATGTCACAACTGCGGGGTTAGATGTCACACGTTCGGGGTTAGATGTCACGCGTTCGGGGTGAGATGTCACGCGTTCGGGGTGAGATGTCACACGTTAACGGTTAGATGTCACACGTTCGGGGTTAGATGTCACACGTTCGGGGTTCGATGTCACACGTTCGGGGTTCGATGTCACACGTTCGGGGTTGGATGTCACATGTTCGGGGTTCGATGTCACATGTTCGGGGTTCGATGTCACATGTTCGGGGTTCGATGTCACATGTTCAGGGTTCGATGTCACATGTTAAGGGATAGATGTCATACGCTCGGGGTGAGATGTCACACGCTCGGGGTTAGATGTCACACGTTAACGGTTAGATGTCACACCTTAAGGGTTGCATGTGATACGTTTGGGGTTAGATGTCACAAGTTAAGGGTTACAAGTCGCACGTTATGGGTGAGAAGTCACACGTTAGGCGTTAGGTGTCACACGTTAGGCGTTAGGTGTCAGACGTTAAGGGTTAGGTGTCACATGTTAAGGGTTAGGTGTGACACATTTGGGGTTGGATGTAATACATTGGGGGTTAGATGTCACACGTTAGAGGTTAGATATCACACGATTGGGGTTAGAGTTCACATGTTCGAGGTTTGATGTCACACGTTAGAGGTTTGATGTCACACGTTAAGGGGTAGATGTCACACGTTAAGGGGTAGATGTCACATGTTAAGGGTTAGAAGTCACACATTAAGGGTTAGAGTTCACACATTAAGGGTTAGAGTTCACACGTTTGGGGTTAGAGTTCACATGTTCAGGGTTAGAGTTCACATGTTCAGGGTTAGATGTCATACATTAGGGGTTCGCTGTTACAGGTTAACGGTGAAATGTCACACGTTCAAGGTTAGATATCACGTTTGGGGTTAGATGTCACATGGTAATGGATAGCTGTCACACGTTAGGGGTTAGACATCACATGTTAAGGGATAGATGTCACACGTTGGGGGTTAGATGTCACACGTTAATGGTTAGATGTCACATGTTAAGGGTTAGATGTCACACGTTAACGGTTAGATGTCACACGTTCGGGGTTAGATGTCACACGTTAAGGGTTAGATGTCACACGTTAAGGGTTAGATGTCACACGTTAAGGGTTAGATGTCACATGTTAGGGGAAATCATAGAAACCCTACAGTACAGAAAGAGGCCATTTGGCCCATCGAGTCTGCACCGACCACAATCCCACCCAGGCCCTACCCCCATATATTTTACCCGCTAATCCACACATCCCAGGACACTAAAGGGCAATTTTACCATGGCCAATCAACAGAACCCGCACATCTTTGGACTGTGGGAGGAAACCGGAGCACCCGGAGGAAACCCACGCACACACGAGGAGAATGTGAAAACTCCACACAGACAGTGACCCAAGCCGGGAATCGAACCCGGGACCCTGGAGCTGTGAAGCAGCAGTGCTAACCACTGTGCTACCGTGCCGCCCTAAGAGGTAAGATGTCACATGTTGAGGGTTAGATGTCACACGTTCGGGGTTAGATGTCACATGTTGAGGGTTAGATGTCACACGTTAGGGGTTAGACGTCACACGTTAGGGGTTAGACGACACACGGTAGGGGTTATAGGTCACACGGTAGGGGTTATAGGTCACACGGTAGGGGTTATAGGTCACACGGTAGGGGTTATAGGTCACACGTTCGGGGTTAGAGGTCACACGGTAGGGGTTAGATGTCACACGTTCGGGGTTAGATGTCACATGGTCAGGGTTAGATGTCACACGTCAAGGATTAGATCTCACACGTCAAGGGTTAGATCTCACACGTTCGGGGTTCGCTGACGCACGTCCGGGGTTAGATGTCACACGTTCGGCGTTAGATGTCACACGTTCGGGGTTAGATGTCACACGTCAAGGATTAGATCTCACACGTCAAGGATTAGATCTCACACGTCAAGGATTAGATCTCACACGTCAAGGGTTAGATCTCACACGTCAAGGGTTAGATCTCACACGTCAAGGATTAGATCTCACACGTCAAGGGTTAGATCTCACACGTTCGGGGTTCGCTGACGCACGTCCGGGGTTAGATGTCACACATACGGCGCTAGATGTCACACGTTCGGGGTTAGATGTCACACGTTAGGGGTTAGATGTCACACGTTCGGCGTTAGATGTCACACGTCCGGGGTTAGATGTCACACGTTCGGCGTTAGATGTCACACGTCCGGGGTTAGATGTCACATGTTCGGGGTTAGATGTCACACGTTCGGGGTTAGATGTCACACGTTCGGCGTTAGATGTCACACGTCCGGGGTTAGATGTCACACATTCGGGGTTAGATGTCACACGTTCGGCGTTAGATGTCACACGTTCGGCGTTAGATGTCACACGTCAGGGGTTAGATGTCACACGTTAGGGGTTAGAGGTCACACGTTCGGTGTTAGGTGTCACGCATTTGGGGTTAGATGTTACACGTCCGGGGTTAAATGTTACACATTCGGGGTTAGATGTCACACGTTAGGGGTTAGAAGTCACACGTTAGGGGTTAGAAGTCACACGTTAGGGGTTAGAGGTCACACGTTAGGGGTTAGAGGTCACACGTTCGGGGTGAGAGGTCACACGTTCGGGGTGAGAGGTCACATGTTCGGTGTTAGGTGGCACGCATTTGGGGTTAGATGTTACATGTCCAGCGTTAAATGTTACACGTTCGGGGTTAGCTGTCACACATTCAGGGTTAGATGTCACACGTTCGGGGTTAGCTGTCACACGTTAAGGGTTAGATGTCACACGTTAAGGGTTAGATGTCACACGTTAAGGGTTAGATGTCACACGTTCGGGGTTAGACGTCACACGTTAACGGTTAGATGTCACACGTTCGGGGTTAGATGTCACACGTTCGGGGTTAGATGTCACATGTTCGTGGTTAGACGTCACACGTTCACGGTTCGATGTCACACGTTAAGTGTTGGAAGTCACACGTTAAGGGTTAGATGTCACACGTTGAGGGTTAGTTGTCACACGTTTGGGATTAGAAGTCACATGTTAAAAGTTAGATGTTACACGTTAACGGTGAGATGTCACACATTCGGGGTTAGATGTCACATGGTAAGGGTTAGATGTCACACGTTCGGGGTGAGATGTCACACGTTCGGGGTGAGATGTCACACGTTCGAGGTTAGATGTCACACGTTAAGGGTTTGATGTCACCCGTGAAGGGTTAGATGTCACACGTTAAGGGTTAGATGTCACACGTTAAGGGTTAGATATCGCACGTTAAGGGTTAGATGTCACACGTTAAGGGTTAGATGTCACACGTTAGGGTTCGATGTCACACGTTCGGGGTTAGATGTCACACGTTCGGGGTTAGATGTCACACGTTAAGGGTTTGATGTCACCCGTGAAGGGTTAGATGTCACACGTTAAGGGTTAGATGTCACACGTTAAGGGTTAGATATCACACGTTAAGGGTTAGATGTCACACGTTAAGGGTTTGATGTCACACGTTAGGGTTAGATGTCACACGTTCGGGGTTAGATGTCACACGTTCGGAGTTAGATGTCACACGTTAGGGGTTAGATGTCACACGGTAACGGTTAGGTGACACACCTTAAGGGTTGCATGTGATACATTTGGGGTTAGATGTCACATGGTAAGGGTTAGATGTCACACGTTCGGGGTGAGATGTCACACGTTCGAGGTTAGATGTCACACGTTCGGGGTGAGAAGTCACACGTTAGGCGTTAGGTGTCAGACGTTAAGGGTTAGGTGTCACACGTTAAGGGTTAGGTGTCACATGTTAAGGGTTAAGTGTGACACATTTGGGGTTAGATGGAATACATTGGGGATTAGATGTCACACGTTAGAGGTTAGATATCACACGATTGGGGTTAGAGTTCACATGTTCGAGGTTTGATGTCACACGTTAAGTGTTGGAAGTCACACGTTGAGGGTTAGTTGTCACACGTTTGGGATTAGAAGTCACATGTTAAAAGTTAGATGTTACACGTTAACGGTGAGATGTCACACGTTCGGGGTTAGATGTCACACGTTCGGGGTTGGATGTCACACGTTCGGGGTTGGATGTCACACGTTCGGGGTTAGATGTCACACGTTCGGGGTTAGATGTCACACGTTCGGGGTTAGATGTCACACGTTCGGGGTTAGATGTCACCCGTGAAGGGTTAGATGTCACCCGTGAAGGGTTAGATGTCACCCGTGAAGGGTTAGATGTCACCCGTGAAGGGTTAGATGTCACACGTTCGGGGTGAGATGTCACACGTTCGGGGTGAGATGTCACACGTTCGGGGTTGGATGTCACACGTTCGGGGTTGGATGTCACACGTTCGGGGTTAGATGTCACACGTTCGGGGTTAGATGTCACACGTTCGGGGTTAGATGTCACACGTTAAGGGTTAGATGTCACACCTTAAGGGTTAGATGTCACACGTTAGGGGTTAGATGTCACACGTTAAGGGTTAGATGTCACACGTTAAGGGTTAGATGTCACACGTTAGGGTTAGATGTCACACGTTCGGGGTTAGATGTCACACGTTCGGGGTTAGATGTCACACATTAACGGTTAGATGTCACACGTTAACGGTTAGATGTCACACGTTAACGGTTAGATGTCACACGTTCGGGGTTAGATGTCACACGTTCGGGGTTAGATGTCACATGTTCGGGGTTCGATGTCACATAGAACATAGAACATAGAACATTACAGCGCAGAACAGGCCCTTCGGCCCACGATGTTGCACCGACCAGTTAAAAAAAAAAAAAACTGTGACCCTCCAACCTAAACCAATTTCTTTTCGTCCATGAACCTATCTACGGATCTCTTAAACGCCCCCAAACTAGGCGCATTTACTACTGATGCTGGCAGGGCATTCCAATCCCTCACCACCCTCTGGGTAAAGAACCTACCCCTGACATCGGTTCTATAACTACCCCCCCTCAATTTAAAGCCATGCCCCCTCGTGCTGGATTTCTCCATCAGAGGAAAAAGGCTATCACTATCCACCCTATCTAAACCTCTAATCATCTTATATGTTTCAATAAGATCCCCTCTTAGCCGCCGCCTTTCCAGCGAAAACAATCCCAAATCCCTCAGCCTCTCCTCATAGGATCTCCCCTCCATACCAGGCAACATCCTGGTAAACCTCCTCTGCACCCTCTCCAAAGCCTCCACATCCTTCCTGTAATGTGGGGACCAGAACTGCACACAGTACTCCAAGTGCGGCCGCACCAGAGTTGTGTACAGTTGCAACATAACGCTACGACTCCTAAATTCAATCCCCCTACCAATAAACGCCAAGACACCATATGCCTTCTTAACAACCTTATCTACTTGATTCCCAACTTTCAGGGATCTATGCACACATACACCTAGATCCCTCTGCTCCTCCACACTATTCAAAGTCCTCCCGTTAGCCCTATACTCAACACATCTGTTATTCCTACCAAAGTGAATTACCTCACACTTCTCCGCATTAAACTCCATCCGCCACCTCTCGGCCCAACTTTGCAACCTGTCTAAGTCTTCCTGCAAACTACGACACCCTTCCTCACTGTCTACCACACCACCGACTTTGGTGTCATCAGCAAATTTGCTAATCCACCCAACTATACCCTCATCCAGATCATTAATAAATATTACAAACAGCAGTGGCCCCAAAACAGATCCCTGAGGTACACCACTTGTAACCGCACTCCATGATGAATATTTACTATCAACCACCACCCTCTGTTTCCTATCCGCTAGCCAATTCCTGATCCAATTTCCTAGATCACCCCCAATCCCATACATCTGCATTTTCTGCAGAAGCCTACCATGGTGAACCTTATCAAACGCCTTACTAAAATCCATATATACCACGTCCACTGCCTTGCCCCCATCCACCTCCTTGGTCACTTTCTCAAAAAACTCAATAAGGTTAGTAAGGCACGACCTACCTGCCACAAAACCATGCTGACTATCACCTATCAATTCATTACTCTCCAAATAACTATAAATCCTATCCCTTATAATTTTTTCAAACATCTTGCCGACAACAGAAGTGAGACTCACCGGTCTATAATTCCCGGGGAAGTCTCTGTTCCCCTTCTTAAACAATGGGACAACATTCGCTAACCTCCAATCTTCTGGTACTATACCAGAGGCCAACGACGACCTGAAGATCAGAGCCAGAGGCTCTGCAATCACTTCTCTTGCCTCCCAGAGAATCCTTGGATAAATCCCATCCGGACCAGGGGATTTATCTATTTTCAGACCCTCCAGAATATCCTGCACATCCTCCTTATCAACTGTAATACTGTCTATTCTACTCCCTTGCAACCCAGTGTCCTCCTCAGCTATATTCATGTCCCCTTGCGTGAACACCGAAGAGAAATATTGGTTCAATGCTTCACCAATCTCCTCCGGTTCCACACATAACTTCCCTCTGCCATCTATAACTGGCCCTAAACTTGCCCTAACCAACCTTCTGTTCTTGACATACCTATAGAACGCCTTAGGATTCTCTTTAACCCTATCCGCCAAAGTCTTCTCATGTCCCCTTTTAGCCCTTCTAAGCTCGCTCTTCAACTCCCTCTTAGCCAATCTAAAGCTTTCTAGTGCACTACCCGAGTGCTCACGTCTCATCCGAACATAAGCCTCCTTTTTCTTTTTAACCAACAAAGAAACTTTTTTGGTGCACCACGGTTCCCTAGCCCTACCAATTCCTCCTTGCCTGACAGGGACATACCTATCACAGACTCGCAGTAGCTGCTCCTTGAAAAAACTCCACATGTCGGACGTTCCCAGTCCCTGTAATCTCCTAGTCCAACCTATGTTTCCTAATTCTCTCCTAATAGCCTCATAATTACCCTTCCCCCAGCTAAAACCACTGGCCCGAGGTTCATGCCTATCCCTTTCCATCACTAAGGTGAACGTAACCGAATTGTGGTCACTATCACCAAAATGCACACCAACTTCCAAGTCTAGCACCTGGTCTGGCTCATTTCCCAGCACCAGATCCAATATAGCCTCACCTCTAGTTGGCCTGTCTACATACTGAGTCAAAAAACCTTCCTGCACGCTTTGAACAAAAACTGACCCCTCTAACGAGCTAGAGCTATAACAATTCCAGTCAATATTAGTCAAGTTAAAATCCCCCATAACAATTGCCCTATTACTTTCACTCCTAAGCAGGATTGACTCCGCAATCCTTTCCTCAACCTCTCTAGAACTTTTAGGAGGTCTATAAAAGACTCCCAACAGGGTGACCTCTCCTCTCCTATTTCTAATCTCCGCCCATACTACCTCAACAGATAAGTCCTCATCAAACCTCCTCTCTGACACTGTGATACAATCTCTGACCAATAATGCTACCCCTCCCCCTCTTCTACCTCCTTCCCTACTTCGACTAAAACATTTGAACCCCGGGACCTGCAGCATCCATTCCTGCCCCTGCTCTATCCATGTCTCTGAAATAGCCACAACATCGAAGTCCCAGGTACTGATCCACGCTGCAAGTTCACCCACTTTATTGCGAATACTCCTGGCATTGAAGTATACACATTTCAAACCCTGCTCCACCCCACCTCTGCAATGCCGTGCATTGCAGTCCCCATCCATGCATCCCTCACTTTCAGCCCCACTACTCAGGATCCCTCCCCCCCCCCGAATCAGTTTAAACCTCCTTGCATGGCCTTAGCAAATTTACCCCCCAGGATATTGGTCCCCTTCTGATTAAGGTGTAGACCATCCTTCTCATAGAGGTCACACCTTCCCCAGTACGAGCCCCAATTGCTTAAGTACCTGAACCCCTCCCTCCTGCACCATCCCCTCAGCCATGAATTCAAACCTTCCCTCTCCCTATTCCTCTCTAAACTATCCCGTGGTACAGGCAAGAGTCCAGAGATAACCACTCTGTCAGTCTTGGCCTTTAGTTTCCACCCCAACTCCATAAATCCCTGCCTAATATCCCTTTCCCCTATCCTCCCTATGTCGTGTGTCCCCACATGTACAATAACTTGTGGTTTATCTCCCTCCCCCCTAAGAGTCCTGAATACCCTGTCAGACACATCCCGGACCCCAGCCCCTGGTAGGCAACACACCAACCCTGAGTCCCTACCTTTAGTTCCGACCCTCCTATCTGTCCCCTTAATTGTGGAGTCCCCAATCACAAGGCCCAGTCTTTTACAGCCCCTAACCACCTGAGCTTTCTCACTCGGCTCACCCCCAGAGATCTGCTCTCTATGCTCAGTTGATTTCTCCTCAACTGTAGCCTCCAGCACCGAAAACCTATTATGGAGGGGAACCGCCCCAGGGGATTGTCTTCCCGATTGCTTCTTACCCCTCCTCCTGGCATTGACCCAAGCCTCATTTCTAGGAGTTACTATTTCTCTATAACTCCTATCAACTTCCACCTCCGCCTCCCGAATTATGCGGAGTTCCTCTACCTCCCCTTCCAGCTCCTTTACACGCTCCTCCAGAAGCTGCAATCTAATGCACATGTTCGGGGTTCGATGTCACATGTTAAGGGATAGATGTCATACGCTCGGGGTGAGATGTCACACGCTCGGGGTTAGATGTCACACGTTAACGGTTAGGTGTCACACCTTAAGGGTTGCATGTGATACATTTGGGGTTAGATGTCACAAGTTAAGGGTTACAAGTCGCACGTTAAGGGTGAGAAGTCACATGTTAGGCGTTAGGTGTCACACGTTAAGGGTTAGATGTCACACGTTAAGGGTTAGATGTCACACGTTAGGGTTAGATGTCACACGTTCGGGGTTAGATGTCACACGTTCGGGGTTAGATGTCACACGTTAACGGTTAGATGTCACACGTTAACGGTTAGATGTCACACGTTCGGGGTTAGATGTCACATGTTCGGGGTTAGATGTCACATGTTCGGGGTTCGATGTCACATGTTCGGGGTGAGATGTCACACGTTTGGGGTTAAATGTCACACGTTCGGGGTTAGATGTCACACGTTAACGGTTAGATGTCACACGTTCGGGGTTAGATGTCACACGTTAAGGGTTAGATGTCACACGTTAAGGGTTAGATGTCACACGTTAAGGGTTAGATGTCACATGTTAGGGGAAATCATAGAAACCCTACAGTACAGAAAGAGGCCATTTGGCCCATCGAGTCTGCACCGACCACAATCCCACCCAGGCCCTACCCCCATATATTTTACCCGCTAATCCACACATCCCAGGACACTAAAGGGCAATTTTACCATGGCCAATCAACAGAACCCGCACATCTTTGGACTGTGGGAGGAAACCGGAGCACCCGGAGGAAACCCACGCACACACGAGGAGAATGTGAAAACTCCACACAGACAGTGACCCAAGCCGGGAATCGAACCCGGGACCCTGGAGCTGTGAAGCAGCAGTGCTAACCACTGTGCTACCGTGCCGCCCTAAGAGGTAAGATGTCACATGTTGAGGGTTAGATGTCACACGTTCGGGGTTAGATGTCACATGTTGAGGGTTAGATGTCACACGTTGGGGGTTAGACGTCACACGTTAGGGGTTAGACGACACACGGTAGGGGTTATAGGTCACACGGTAGGGGTTATAGGTCACACGGTAGGGGTTATAGGTCACACGGTAGGGGTTATAGGTCACACGTTCGGGGTTAGAGGTCACACGGTAGGGGTTAGATGTCACACGTTCGGGGTTAGATGTCACATGGTCAGGGTTAGATGTCACACGTCAAGGATTAGATCTCACACGTCAAGGGTTAGATCTCACACGTTCGGGGTTCGCTGACGCACGTCCGGGGTTAGATGTCACACGTTCGGCGTTAGATGTCACACGTTCGGGGTTAGATGTCACACGTCAAGGATTAGATCTCACACGTCAAGGATTAGATCTCACACGTCAAGGATTAGATCTCACACGTCAAGGGTTAGATCTCACACGTCAAGGATTAGATCTCACTCGTTCGGGGTTCGCTGACGCACGTCCGGGGTTAGATGTCACACATACGGCGCTAGATGTCACACGTTCGGGGTTAGATGTCGCACGTTAGGGGTCAGATGTCACACGTCCGGGGTTCGATGTCACACGTTCGGCGTTAGATGTCACACGTTCGGGGTTAGATGTCACACGTTCGGCGTTAGATGTCACACGTCAGGGGTTAGATGTCACACGTTAGGGGTTAGAGGTCACACGTTCGGTGTTAGGTGTCACGCATTTGGGGTTAGATGTTACACGTCCGGGGTTAAATGTTACACATTCGGGGTTAGATGTCACACGTTAGGGGTTAGAAGTCACACGTTAGGGGTTAGAAGTCACACGTTAGGGGTTAGAGGTCACACGTTAGGGGTTAGAGGTCACACGTTCGGGGTGAGAGGTCACACGTTCGGGGTGAGAGGTCACACGTTCGGGGTGAGAGGTCACATGTCCGGTGTTAGGTGGCACGCATTTGGGGTTAGATGTTACCTGTCCAGCGTTAAATGTTACACGTTCGGGGTTAGCTGTCACACATTCAGGGTTAGATGTCACACGTTCGGGGTTAGCTGTCACACGTTAAGGGTTAGATGTCACACGTTAAGGGTTAGATGTCACACGTTAAGGGTTAGATGTCACACGTTCGGGGTTAGACGTCACACGTTAACGGTTAGATGTCACACGTTCGGGGTTAGATGTCACACGTTCGGGGTTAGATGTCACATGTTCGTGGTTAGACGTCACACGTTCACGGTTCGATGTCACACGTTAAGTGTTGGAAGTCACACGTTAAGGGTTAGATGTCACACGTTGAGGGTTAGTTGTCACACGTTTGGGATTAGAAGTCACATGTTAAAAGTTAGATGTTACACGTTAACGGTGAGATGTCACACATTCGGGGTTAGATGTCACATGGTAAGGGTTAGATGTCACACGTTCGGGGTGAGATGTCACACGTTCGGGGTGAGATGTCACACGTTCGAGGTTAGATGTCACACGTTAAGGGTTTGATGTCACCCGTGAAGGGTTAGATGTCACACGTTAAGGGTTAGATGTCACACGTTAAGGGTTAGATATCACACGTTAAGGGTTAGATGTCACACGTTAAGGGTTAGATGTCACACGTTAGGGTTAGATGTCACACGTTCGGGGTTAGATGTCACACGTTCGGGGTTAGATGTCACACGTTCGGGGTTAGATGTCACACGTTAAGGGTTTGATGTCACCCTTAAGGGTTTGATGTCACCCGTGAAGGGTTAGATGTCACACGTTAAGGGTTAGATGTCACACGTTAAGGGTTAGATGTCACACGTTAAGGGTTAGATGTCACACGTTAAGGGTTAGATGTCACACGTTAAGGGTTAGATGTCACACGTTAAGGGTTAGATGTCACACGTTAGGGTTAGATGTCACACGTTAAGGGTTAGATATCACACGTTAAGGGTTAGATGTCACACGTTAAGGGTTAGATGTCACACGTTAGGGTTAGATGTCACACGTTCGGGGTTAGATGTCACACGTTCGGAGTTAGATGTCACACGTTAGGGGTTAGATGTCACACGTTAACGGTTAGGTGTCACACCTTAAGGGTTGCATGTGATACATTTGGGGTTAGATGTCACATGGTAAGGGTTAGATGTCACACGTTCGGGGTGAGATGTCACACGTTCGAGGTTAGATGTCACACGTTCGGGGTGAGAAGTCACACGTTAGGCGTTAGGTGTCAGACGTTAAGGGTTAGGTGTCACACGTTAAGGGTTAGGTGTCACATGTTAAGGGTTAGGTGTGACACATTTGGGGTTAGATGGAATACATTGGGGATTAGATGTCACACGTTAGAGGTTAGATATCACACGATTGGGGTTAGAGTTCACATGTTCGAGGTTTGATGTCACACGTTAAGTGTTGGAAGTCACACGTTGAGGGTTAGTTGTCACACGTTTGGGATTAGAAGTCACATGTTAAAAGTTAGATGTTACACGTTAACGGTGAGATGTCACACGTTCGGGGTTAGATGTCACACGTTCGGGGTTGGATGTCACACGTTCGGGGTTAGATGTCACACGTTCGGGGTTACATGTCACACGTTCGGGGTTAGACGTCACCCGTGAAGGGTTAGATGTCACCCGTGAAGGGTTAGATGTCACACGTTCGGGGTGAGATGTCACACGTTCGGGGTGAGATGTCACACGTTCGGGGTTGGATGTCACACGTTCGGGGTTAGATGTCACACGTTCGGGGTTAGATGTCACACGTTCGGGGTTAGATGTCACACGTTAAGGGTTAGATGTCACACCTTAAGGGTTAGATGTCACACGTTAGGGGTTAGATGTCACACGTTAAGGGTTAGATGTCACACGTTCGGGGTTAGATGTCACACGTTCGGGGTTAGATGTCACACGTTAACGGTTAGATGTCACACGTTAACGGTTAGATGTCACACGTTAACGGTTAGATGTCACACGTTCGGGGTTAGATGTCACACGTTCGGGGTTAGATGCCACATGTTCGGGGTTCGATGTCACATGTTCGGGGTTCGATGTCACATGTTAAGGGATAGATGTCAGACGCTCGGGGTGAGATGTCACACGCTCGGGGTTAGATGTCACACGTTAACGGTTAGGTGTCACACCTTAAGGGTTGCATGTGATACATTTGGGGTTAGATGTCACAAGTTAAGGGTTACAAGTCGCACGTTAAGGGTGAGAAGTCACATGTTAGGCGTTAGGTGTCACACGTTAAGGGTTAGATGTCACACGTTAAGGGTTAGATGTCACACGTTAAGGGTTAGATGTCACACGTTCGGGGTTAGATGTCACACGTTCGGGGTTAGATGTCACACGTTAACGGTTAGATGTCACACGTTAACGGTTAGATGTCACACGTTCGGGGTTAGATGTCACATGTTCGGGGTTAGATGTCACATGTTCGGGGTTCGATGTCACATGTTCGGGGTTCGATGTCACACGTTTGGGGTTAAATGTCACACGTTCGGGGTTAGATGTCACACGTTCGGGGTTAGATGTCACACGTTTGGGGTTCGATGTCACACGTTCGGGGTTCGATGTCACACGTTCGGGGTTCGATGTCACACGTTCGGGGTTCGATGTCACACGTTCGGGGTTCGATGTCACACGTTCGGGGTTCGATGTCACATGTTCGGGGTTCGATGTCACATGTTAAGGGATAGATGTCATACGCTCGGGGTGAGATCTCACACGCTCGGGGTTAGATGTCACATGTTAACGGTTAGATGTCACACCTTAAGGGTTGCATGTGATAGGTTTGGGGTTAGATGTCACAAGTTAAGGGTTACAAGTCGCACGTTAAGGGTGAGAAGTCACACGTTAGGCATTAGGTGTCACACGTTAAGGGTTAGGTGTCAGACGTTAAGGGTTAGGTGTCACATGTTAAGGGTTAGGTGTCACACATTTGGGGTTAGATGTAATACACTGGGGGTTCGATGTCACACGTTAGAGGTTAGATATCACACGATTGGGGTTAGAGTTCACATGTTCGAGGTTTGATGTCACACGTTAAGGGGTAGATGTCACAAGTTAAGGGTTACAGGTCACACATTAAGGGTTAGAGTTCACACGTTTGGGGTTAGAGTTCACATGTTCAGGGTTAGAGTTCACATGTTCAGGGTTAGAGTTCACATGTTCAGGGTTAGATGTCACACTTTAGGGGTTCGCGATTACACGTTAACGGTGAAATGTCACACGTTCAGTGTTAGATATCACGTTTGGAGTTAGATGTCACATGGTAATGGATAGCTGTCACACGTTAGGGGTTAGCTGTTACACGTTCGGGGTTAGACATCACATGTTAAGGGATAGATGTCACACGTTCGGGGTTAGTTGTCACATGTTAAGGGATAGATGTCACACGTTTGGGGTTAGATGTCACACGTTCGGGGTTAGACATCACATGTTATGGGATAGATGTCACACGTTCGGGGTTAGACATCACATGTTAAGGGATAGATGTCACACGTTCGGGGTTAGATGTCACACGTTGGGGTTATATCTTACACGTTCGGGGCTAAAAGTCACACGTTCAGGGTAAGATGTCACACGTTAAGGGTTAGATGTCACACGTTAAGTGTTGGAAGTCACACGTTAAGGGTTAGATGTCACACGTTTGGGGTTAGATGTCACACGTTCGGGGTTAGATGTCACACGTTCGGGGTTAGATGTCACACGTTCGGGGTTAGATGTCACACGTTCGGGGTTAGATGTCACACGTTAAGGGTTAGATGTCACACGTTAAGGGTTACATGTCACACATTAGGGGTTAGATGTCACACGTTAAGGTTTAGATGTCACATGTTAGGATTAGATGTCACACGTTAAGGGTTAGATGTCACACATTTGGGGTTAGATGTCACACGTTAGGGTTTGATGTCACACGTTCGGGGTTAAATGTCACACGTTCGGGGTGAGATGTCACACGTTAACGGTTAGATGTCACACGTTCGGGGTTAGATGTCACACGTTCGGGGTTCGATGTCACATGTTCGGGGTTCGATGTCACATGTTAAGGGATAGATGTCATACGCTCGGGGTGAGATGTCACACGCTCGGGGTTAGATGTCACACGTTAACGGTTAGATGTCACACTTTAAGGGTTGCATGTGATACGTTTGGGGTTCGATGTCACAAGTTAAGGGTGAGAAGTCACACGTGAGGTGTCACACGTTAAGGGTTAGGTGTCACACGTTAAGGGTTAGGTGTCACACGTTCGGGGTTAGGTGTCACACGTTAAGGGTTAGGTGTGACACATTTGGGGTTAGATGTAATACATTGGGGGTTAGATGTCACACGTTAGAGGTTAGATATCACACGATTGGGGTTAGAGTTCACATGTTCGAGGTTTGATGTCACACGTTAAGGGGTAGATGTCACACGTTAAGGGGTAGATGTCACAAGTTAAGGGTTACAAGTCACACATTAAGGGTTAGAGTTCACACTTTTGGGGTCAGAGTTCACATGTTCGGGGTTAGAGTTCACATGTTCAGGGTTAGAGTTCACATGTTCAGGGTTAGAGTTCACATGTTCAGGGTTCGATGTCACACATTCGGGGTTCGCTGTTACACGTTAACGGTGAAATGTCACACGTTCAAGGTTAGATATCGCGGTTGGGGTTAGACGTCACATGGTAATGGATAGCTGTCACACGTTAGGGGTTAGCTGTTCCACGTGCGGGGTTAGACATCACATGTTAAGGGATAGATGTCACACGTTCGGGGTTAGATGTCACACGTTAACGGTTAGATGTCACACGTTCGGGGTTAGATGTCACACGTTTGGGGTTAGATGTCATACGTTCGGGGTGAGATGACACACGTTAACGGTTAGATGTCACATGTTCGGGGATAGATGTCACACGTTGGGGTGAGATCTCACACGCTCGGGGTTAGATGTCACATGTTAACGGTTAGATGTCACACCTTAAGGGTTGCATGTGATAGGTTTGGGGTTAGATGTCACAAGTTAAGGGTTACAAGTCGCACGTTAAGGGTGAGAAGTCACACGTTAGGCATTAGGTGTCACACGTTAAGGGTTAGGTGTCAGACGTTAAGGGTTAGGTGTCACATGTTAAGGGTTAGGTGTCACACATTTGGGGTTAGATGTAATACATTGGGGGTTCGATGTCACACGTTAGAGGTTAGATATCACACGATTGGGGTTAGAGTTCACATGTTCGAGGTTTGATGTCACACGTTAAGGGGTAGATGTCACAAGTTAAGGGTTACAGGTCACACATTAAGGGTTAGAGTTCACACGTTTGGGGTTAGAGTTCACATGTTCAGGGTTAGAGTTCACATGTTCAGGGTTAGAGTTCACATGTTCAGGGTTAGATGTCACACTTTAGGGGTTCGCGATTACACGTTAACGGTGAAATGTCACACGTTCAGTGTTAGATATCACGTTTGGAGTTAGATGTCACATGGTAATGGATAGCTGTCACACGTTAGGGGTTAGCTGTTACACGTTCGGGGTTAGACATCACATGTTAAGGGATAGATGTCACACGTTCGGGGTTAGTTGTCACATGTTAAGGGATAGATGTCACACGTTCGGGGTTAGATGTCACACGTTCGGGGTTAGACATCACATGTTATGGGATAGATGTCACACGTTCGGGGTTAGACATCACATGTTAAGGGATAGATGTCACACGTTCGGGGTTAGATGTCACACGTTGGGGTTATATCTTGCACGTTCGGGGCTAAAAGTCACACGTTCAGGGTAAGATGTCACACGTTAAGGGTTAGATGTCACACGTTAAGTGTTGGAAGTCACACGTTAAGGGTTAGATGTCACACGTTTGGGGTTAGATGTCACACGTTCGGGGTTAGATGTCACACGTTCGGGGTTAGATGTCACACGTTCGGGGTTAGATGTCACACGTTCGGGGTTAGATGTCACACGTTAAGGGTTAGATGTCACACGTTAAGGGTTACATGTCACACATTAGGGGTTAGATGTCACACGTTAAGGTTTAGATGTCACATGTTAGGATTAGATGTCACACGTTAAGGGTTAGATGTCACACGTTTGGGGTTAGATGTCACACGTTAGGGTTTGATGTCACACGTTCGGGGTTAAATGTCACACGTTCGGGGTGAGATGTCACACGTTAACGGTTAGATGTCACACGTTCGGGGTTAGATGTCACACGTTCGGGGTTCGATGTCACATGTTCGGGGTTCGATGTCACATGTTAAGGGATAGATGTCATACGCTCGGGGTGAGATGTCACACGCTCGGGGTTAGATGTCACACGTTAACGGTTAGATGTCACACTTTAAGGGTTGCATGTGATACGTTTGGGGTTCGATGTCACAAGTTAAGGGTGAGAAGTCACACGTGAGGTGTCACACGTTAAGGGTTAGGTGTCACACGTTAAGGGTTAGGTGTCACACGTTCGGGGTTAGGTGTCACACGTTAAGGGTTAGGTGTGACACATTTGGGGTTAGATGTAATACATTGGGGGTTAGATGTCACACGTTAGAGGTTAGATATCACACGATTGGGGTTAGAGTTCACATGTTCGAGGTTTGATGTCACACGTTAAGGGGTAGATGTCACACGTTAAGGGGTAGATGTCACAAGTTAAGGGTTACAAGTCACACATTAAGGGTTAGAGTTCACACTTTTGGGGTCAGAGTTCACATGTTCGGGGTTAAAGTTCACATGTTCAGGGTTAGAGTTCACATGTTCAGGGTTAGAGTTCACATGTTCAGGGTTCGATGTCACACATTCGGGGTTCGCTGTTACACGTTAACGGTGAAATGTCACACGTTCAAGGTTAGATATCGCGGTTGGGGTTAGACGTCACATGGTAATGGATAGCTGACACACGTTAGGGGTTAGCTGTTCCACGTGCGGGGTTAGACATCACATGTTAAGGGATAGATGTCACACGTTCGGGGTTAGATGTCACACGTTAACGGTTAGATGTCACACGTTCGGGGTTAGATGTCACACGTTTGGGGTTAGATGTCATACGTTCGGGGTGAGATGACACACGTTAACGGTTAGATGTCACATGTTCGGGGTTAGATGTCACACGTTGGGGTTAGATGTCACACGTTAAGGGTTAGATGTCACACCTTAAGGGTTAGATGTCACACGTTTAGGGTTAGATGTCACATGTTAAGGGTTAGATGTCACACGTTAAGGGTTAGATGTCACATGTTAGGGTCAGATGTCACACGTTAAGGGTTAGATGTCACACGTTCTGGGTGAGATGTCACACGTTAACGGTTAGATGTCACTCGTTCGGGGTTCGATGTCACACGTTCGGGGTTAAATGTCACACGTTAAGGGTTAGATGCCACACCTTAAGGGTTAGATGTCACACGTTAAGGGTTAGATGTCACACGTTAAGGGTTAGATGTCACACGTTCGGGGTTAGATGTCACACGTTCGGGGTTAGATGTCACACGTTCGGGGTGAGATGTCACACGTTAACGGTTAGATGTCACATGTTCGGGGTTAGATGTCACACGTTCGGGGTTAGATGTCACATGTTCGGGGTTCGATGTCACATGTTTGGGGTTTGATGTCACATGTTAAGGGATAGATGTCATACGCTCGGGGTGAGATGTCACACGCTCGGGGTTAGATGTCACACGTTAACGGTTAGATGTCACACTTTAAGGGTTGCATGTGATACGTTTGGGGTTCGATGTCACAAGTTAAGGGTGAGAAGTCACACGTTAGGTGTCACACGTTAAGGGTTAGGTGTCACACGTTCGGGGTTAGGTGTCACACGTTAAGGGTTAGGTGCGACACATTTGGGGTTAGATGTAATACATTGGGGGTTAGATGTAATACATTGGGGGTTAGATGTCACATGTTAGGATTAGATGTCACACGTTAAGGGTTAGATGTCACACGTTTGGGGTTAGATGTCACACGTTAGGGTTTGATGTCACACGTTCGGGGTTAAATGTCACACGTTCGGGGTGAGATGTCACACGTTAACGGTTAGATGTCACACGTTCGGGGTTAGATGTCACACGTTCGGGGTTCGATGTCACATGTTCGGGGTTCGATGTCACATGTTAAGGGATAGATGTCATACGCTCGGGGTGAGATGTCACACGCTCGGGGTTAGATGTCACACGTTAACGGTTAGATGTCACACTTTAAGGGTTGCATGTGATACGTTTGGGGTTCGATGTCACAAGTTAAGGGTGAGAAGTCACACGTGAGGTGTCACACGTTAAGGGTTAGGTGTCACACGTTAAGGGTTAGGTGTCACACGTTCGGGGTTAGGTGTCACACGTTAAGGGTTAGGTGTGACACATTTGGGGTTAGATGTAATACATTGGGGGTTAGATGTCACACGTTAGAGGTTAGATATCACACGATTGGGGTTAGAGTTCACATGTTCGAGGTTTGATGTCACACGTTAAGGGGTAGATGTCACACGTTAAGGGGTAGATGTCACAAGTTAAGGGTTACAAGTCACACATTAAGGGTTAGAGTTCACACTTTTGGGGTCAGAGTTCACATGTTCGGGGTTAGAGTTCACATGTTCAGGGTTAGAGTTCACATGTTCAGGGTTAGAGTTCACATGTTCAGGGTTAGAGTTCACATGTTCAGGGTTAGAGTTCACATGTTCAGGGTTCGATGTCACACATTCGGGGTTCGCTGTTACACGTTAACGGTGAAATGTCACACGTTCAAGGTTAGATATCGCGGTTGGGGTTAGACGTCACATGGTAATGGATAGCTGTCACACGTTAGGGGTTAGCTGTTCCACGTGCGGGGTTAGACATCACATGTTAAGGGATAGATGTCACACGTTCGGGGTTAGATGTCACACGTTAACGGTTAGATGTCACACGTTCGGGGTTAGATGTCACACGTTTGGGGTTAGATGTCATACGTTCGGGGTGAGATGACACACGTTAACGGTTAGATGTCACATGTTCGGGGTTAGATGTCACACGTTGGGGTTAGATGTCACACGTTAAGGGTTAGATGTCACACCTTAAGGGTTAGATGTCACACGTTAAGGGTTAGATGTCACATGTTAAGGGTTAGATGTCACACGTTAAGGGTTAGATGTCACATGTTAGGGTCAGATGTCACACGTTAAGGGTTAGATGTCACACGTTCTGGGTGAGATGTCACACGTTAACGGTTAGATGTCACTCGTTCGGGGTTCGATGTCACACGTTCGGGGTTAAATGTCACACGTTAAGGGTTAGATGCCACACCTTAAGGGTTAGATGTCACACGTTAAGGGTTAGATGTCACACGTTAAGGGTTAGATGTCACACGTTCGGGGTTAGATGTCACACGTTCGGGGTTAGATGTCACACGTTCGGGGTGAGATGTCACACGTTAACGGTTAGATGTCACATGTTCGGGGTTAGATGTCACACGTTCGGGGTTAGATGTCACATGTTCGGGGTTCGATGTCACATGTTTGGGGTTTGATGTCACATGTTAAGGGATAGATGTCATACGCTCGGGGTGAGATGTCACACGCTCGGGGTTAGATGTCACACGTTAACGGTTAGATGTCACACTTTAAGGGTTGCATGTGATACGTTTGGGGTTCGATGTCACAAGTTAAGGGTGAGAAGTCACACGTTAGGTGTCACACGTTAAGGGTTAGGTGTCACACGTTAAGGGTTAGGTGTCACACGTTAAGGGTTAGGTGTGACACATTTGGGGTTAGATGTAATACATTGGGGGTTAGATGTAATACATTGGGGGTTAGATGTCACACGTTAGAGGTTAGATATCACACGATTGGGGTTAGAGTTCACATGTTCGAGGTTTGATGTCACACGTTAAGGGGTAGATGTCACACGTTAAGGGGTAGATGTCACAAGTTAAGGGTTACAAGTCACACATTAAGGGTTAGAGTTCACACGTTTGGGGTCAGAGTTCACATGTTCGGGGTTAGAGTTCACATGTTCAGGGTTAGAGTTCACATGTTCAGGGTTAGAGTTCACATGTTCAGGGTTAGAGTTCACATGTTCAGGGTTCGATGTCACACATTCGGGGTTCGCTGTTACACGTTAACGGTGAAATGTCACACGTTCAAGGTTAGATATCGCGGTTGGGGTTAGACGTCACATGGTAATGGATAGCTGTCACACGTTAGGGGTTAGCTGTTCCACGTGCGTGGTTAGACATCACATGTTAAGGGATAGATGTCACACGTTCGGGGTTAGATGTCACACGTTAACGGTTAGATGTCACACGTTCGGGGTTAGATGTCACACGTTTGGGGTTAGATGTCATACGTTCGGGGTGAGATGACACACGTTAACGGTTAGATGTCACATGTTCGGGGTTAGATGTCACACGTTGGGGTTAGATGTCACACGTTAAGGGTTAGATGTCACACCTTAAGGGTTAGATGTCACACGTTAAGGGTTAGATGTCACATGTTAAGGGTTAGATGTCACACGTTAAGGGTTAGATGTCACATGTTAGGGTCAGATGTCACACGTTAAGGGTTAGATGTCACACGTTCTGGGTGAGATGTCACACGTTAACGGTTAGATGTCACTCGTTCGGGGTTCGATGTCACACGTTCGGGGTTAAATGTCACACGTTAAGGGTTAGATGCCACACCTTAAGGGTTAGATGTCACACGTTAAGGGTTAGATGTCACACGTTAAGGGTTAGATGTCACACGTTAACGGTTAGATGTCACACGTTCGGGGTTAGATGTCACACGTTCGGGGTGAGATGTCACACGTTAACGGTTAGATGTCACATGTTCGGGGTTAGATGTCACACGTTCGGGGTTAGATGTCACATGTTCGGGGTTCGATGTCACATGTTTGGGGTTTGATGTCACATGTTAAGGGATAGATGTCATACGCTCGGGGTGAGATGTCACACGCTCGGGGTTAGATGTCACACGTTAACGGTTAGATGTCACACTTTAAGGGTTGCATGTGATACGTTTGGGGTTCGATGTCACAAGTTAAGGGTGAGAAGTCACACGTTAGGTGTCACACGTTAAGGGTTAGGTGTCACACGTTAAGGGTTAGGTGTCACACGTTAAGGGTTAGGTGTGACACATTTGGGGTTAGATGTAATACATTGGGGGTTAGATGTAATACATTGGGGGTTAGATGTCACACGTTAGAGGTTAGATATCACACGATTGGGGTTAGAGTTCACATGTTCGAGGTTTGATGTCACACGTTAAGGGGTAGATGTCACACGTTAAGGGGTAGATGTCACAAGTTAAGGGTTACAAGTCACACATTAAGGGTTAGAGTTCACACGTTTGGGGTCAGAGTTCACATGTTCGGGGTTAGAGTTCACATGTTCAGGGTTAGAGTTCACATGTTCAGGGTTAGAGTTCACATGTTCAGGGTTAGAGTTCACATGTTCAGGGTTCGATGTCACACATTCGGGGTTCGCTGTTACACGTTAACGGTGAAATGTCACACGTTCAAGGTTAGATATCGCGGTTGGGGTTAGACGTCACATGGTAATGGATAGCTGTCACACGTTAGGGGTTAGCTGTTCCACGTGCGTGGTTAGACATCACATGTTAAGGGATAGATGTCACACGTTCGGGGTTAGATGTCACACGTTAACGGTTAGATGTCACACGTTCGGGGTTAGATGTCACACGTTTGGGGTTAGATGTCATACGTTCGGGGTGAGATGACACACGTTAACGGTTAGATGTCACATGTTCGGGGTTAGATGTCACACGTTGGGGTTAGATGTCACACGTTAAGGGTTAGATGTCACACCTTAAGGGTTAGATGTCACACGTTAAGGGTTAGATGTCACATGTTAAGGGTTAGATGTCACACGTTAAGGGTTAGATGTCACATGTTAGGGTCAGATGTCACACGTTAAGGGTTAGATGTCACACGTTCTGGGTGAGATGTCACACGTTAACGGTTAGATGTCACTCGTTCGGGGTTCGATGTCACACGTTCGGGGTTAAATGTCACACGTTAAGGGTTAGATGCCACACCTTAAGGGTTAGATGTCACACGTTAAGGGTTAGATGTCACACGTTCGGGGTTAGATGTCACACGTTCGGGGTTAGATGTCACACGTTCGGGGTGAGATGTCACACGTTAACGGTTAGATGTCACATGTTCGGGGTTAGATGTCACATGTTCGGGGTTAGATGTCACATGTTCGGCGTTCGATGTCACATGTTTGGGGTTCGATGTCACATGTTAAGGGATAGATGTCATACGCTCGGGGTGAGATGTCACACGCTCGGGGTTAGATGTCACACGTTAACGGTTAGATGTCACACTTTAAGGGTTGCATGTGATACGTTTGGGGTTCGATGTCACAAGTTAAGGGTGAGAAGTCACACGTTAGGTGTCACACGTTAAGGGTTAGGTGTCACACGTTCGGGGTTAGGTGTCACACGTTAAGGGTTAGGTGTGACACATTTGGGGTTAGATGTAATACATTGGGGGTTAGATGTAATACATTGGGGGTTAGATGTCACACGTTAGAGGTTAGATATCACACGATTGGGGTTAGAGTTCACATGTTCGAGGTTTGATGTCACACGTTAAGGGGTAGATGTCACACGTTAAGGGGCAGATGTCACAAGTTAAGGGTTACAAGTCACACATTAAGGGTTAGAGTTCACACGTTTGGGGTCAGAGTTCACATGTTCGGGGTGAGAGTTCACATGTTCAGGGTTAGAGTTCACATGTTCAGGGTTAGAGTTCACATGTTCAGGGTTAGAGTTCACATGTTCAGGGTTCGATGTCACACATTCGGGGTTCGCTGTTACACGTTAACGGTGAAATGTCACACGTTCAAGGTTAGATATCGCGGTTGGGGTTAGACGTCACATGGTAATGGATAGCTGTCACACGTTAGGGGTTAGCTGTTCCACGTGCGGGGTTAGACATCACATGTTAAGGGATAGATGTCACACGTTCGGGGTTAGATGTCACACGTTCGGGGTTAGATGTCACACGTTAACGGTTAGGTGTCACACGTTTGGGGTTAGATGTCAAACGTTTGGGGTTAGCTGTTCCACGTGCGGGGTTAGACATCACATGTTAAGGGATAGATGTCACACGTTCGGGGTTAGATGTCACACGTTCGGGGTTAGATGTCACACGTTAACGGTTAGATGTCACACGTTTGGGGTTAGATGTCAAACGTTTGGGGTTAGATGTCATACGTTCGGGGTGAGATGACACACGTTAACGGTTAGATGTCACATGTTTGGGATTAGAAGTCACATCTTAAACGTTAGATGTCACACGTTCGGGGTGAGATGTCACACGTTAACGGTTAGATGTCACATGTTCGGGGTTAGATGTCACACATTCGGGGTTTGATGTCACACGTTAAGGGTTAGATGTCACATTTTAAGGGTTGGATGTCACACGTTAAGGGTTAGATGTCACACGTTAAGGGTTAGATGTCACACATTAGGGGTTAGATGTCACACGTTAAGGGTTAGATGTCACATGTTAAGGGTTAGATGTCACACGTTAGGGTTAGGTGTCACACGTTAGGGTTAGATGTCACGTTCGGGGTTAGATGTCACACGTTCGGGGTGAGATGTCACACGTTAGGGGTGAGATGTCACACGTTAACGGTTAGATGTCACACGTTCGGGGTTAGATGTCACACGTTCGGGGTTAGATGTCACACGTTCGGGGTTAGATGTCACACGTTCGGGGTTCGATGTCACACGTTAAGGGTTAGATGTCACACCTTAAGGGTTGCATGTGATACGTTTGGGGTTAGATGTCACAAGTTAAGGGTTACAAGTCGCACGTTCAGGGTGAGAAGTCACACGTTAGGCGTTAGGTGTCACACGTTAAGGGTTAGGTGTCACACGTTAAGGGTTAGGTGTCACATGTTAAGGGTTAGGTGTCACATGTTAAGGGTTAGGTGTCACACATTTGGGGTTAGATGTAATACATTGGGGGTTCGATGTCACACGTTAGAGGTTAGATATCACACGATTGGGGTTAGAGTTCGCATGTTCGAGGTTTGATGTCACACGTTAAGGGGTAGATGTCACACGTTAAGGGGTAGATGTCACAAGTTAAGGGTTACAAGTCACACATTAAGGGTTAGAGTTCACACGTTTGGGGTTAGAGTTCACATGTTCAGGGTTAGAGTTCACATGTTCAGGGTTAGATGTCACACATTAGGGGTTCGCTGTTACACGTTAACGGTGAAATGTCACACGTTCAAGGTTAGATATCACATGGTAATGGATAGCTGTCACACGTGAGGGGTTAGCTGTTACATGTTCGGGTTTGACATCACATGTTAAGGGATAGATGTCACACGTTCGGGGTTAGATGTCACACGTTGGGGGTTATATCTTACACGTTCGGGGTTAAAAGTCACACGTTCAGGGTTAGATGTCACACGTTAAGGGTTAGATGTCACACGTTAAGGGTTAGATGTCATACGTTAAGGGTTAGATGTCACACGTTAAGGGTTAGATGTCACATGTTAGAGGAAATCATAGAAATCATAGAAACCCTACAGTACAGAAAGAGGCCATTTGGCCCATCGAGTCTGCACCGACCACAATCCCACCCAGGCCCTACCCCCATATATTTTACCCGCTAATCCACACATCCCAGGACACTAAGGGGCAATTTTACCATGGCCAATCAACAGAACCCGCACATCTTTGGACTGTGGGAGGAAACCGGAGCACCCGGAGGAAACCCACGCAGACACAAGGAGAATGTGAAAACTCCACACAGACAGTGACCCAAGCCGGGAATCGAACCCAGGTCCCTGGAGCTGTGAAGCAGCAGTGCTAACCACTGTGCTACTGTGCCGCCCTAAGAGGTAAGATGTCACATGTTAAGGGTTAGATGTCACACGTTAAGGGTTAGATGTCACACGTTTGGGGTTAGATGTCACACGTTCGGGGTTAGATGTCACATGTTGAGGGTTAGATGTCACACATTGTGGGTTAGATGTCACACGTTAGGGGTTAGACGTCACACGTTAGGGGTTATAGGTCACACGTTAGGGGTTATCGGCCACACGGTAGGGGTTATAGGTCACACGTTCGGGGTTAGAGGTCACACGTTAGGGGTTATAGGTCACACGTTAAGGGTTAGATGTCACACGTTCAGGGTTAGATGTCACACGTTCAGGGTTAGATGTCACACGTTAGGGGTTAGATGTCACACGTTAGGGGTTAGATGTCACACGTTAAGGGTTAGATGTCACACGTTCGGGGTTAGACGTCACACGTTAACGGTTAGGTGTCACACGTGAAGTGTTGGAAGTCACACGTTAAGTGTTGGAAGTCACACGTTAAGGGTTAGATGTCACACGTTCGGGGTTAGATGTCACATGTTCGTGGTTAGACGTCACAGGTTAACGGTTACATGTCACACGTTAAGTGTTGGAAGTCACACGTTAAGGGTTAGATGTCACGCGTTCGGGGTTAGATGTCACACGTTGAGGGTTAGAAGTCACATGTTAACGGTGAGATGTCACACTTTCGGTGTTCGATGTCACACGTTCGGGGCTAAATGCCACACGTTCGGGGTGAGATGTCACACGTTCGGGGTGAGATGTCACACGTTCGGGGTGAGATGTCACACGTTAACGGTTAGATGTCACACGTTAAGGGTTAGATGTCACACGTTCGGGGTTAGATCTCACACGTTCGGGGTTAGATGTCACATGTTCGTGGTTAGATGGCACACGTTAGGGGTTAGATGGCACACGTTAAGGGTTAGATGTCACACGTTACGGTTTGATGTCACACGTTCGGGGTTAGATGTCACACGTTCGGGGTGAGATGTCACACGTTAAGGGTTAGATGTCACACGTTCGGGGTTAGATGTCACACGTTCGGGGTTAGATGTCACATGTTCGGGGTGAGATGTCACATGTTCGGGGTTCGATGTCACATGTTAAGGGATAGATGTCATACGCTCGGGGTGAGATGTCACACGCTCGGGGTTAGATGTCACACGTTAACGGTTAGATGTCACACGTTCGGGGTTAGATGTCACACGTTCGGGGTTAGATCTCACACGTTCGGGGTTAGATCTCACACGTTCGGGGTTAGATATCACATGTTCGTGGTTAGATGGCACACGTTAGGGGTTAGATGGCACACGTTAAGGGTTAGATGTCACACGTTACGGTTTGATGTCACACGTTCGGGGTTAGATGTCACACGTTCGGGGTGAGATGTCACACGTTAAGGGTTAGATGTCACACGTTCGGGGTTAGATGTCACACGTTCGGGGTTAGATGTCACATGTTCGGGGTGAGATGTCACATGTTCGGGGTTCGATGTCACATGTTAAGGGATAGATGTCATACGCTCGGGGTGAGATGTCACACGCTCGGGGTTAGATGTCACACGTTAACGGTTAGATGTCACACCTTAAGGGTTGCATGTGATACGTTTGGGGTTCGATGTCACAAGTTAAGGGTTACAAGTCGCACGTTCAGGGTGAGAAGTCACACGTTAGGCGTTAGGTGTCAGACCTTAAGGGTTAGGTGTCACACGTTAAGCGTTAGGTGTCACACGTTAAGGGTTAGGTGTCACATGTTAAGGGTTAGGTGTGACACATTTGGGGTTAGATGTAATACATTGGGGGTTAGATGTAATACATTGGGGGTTAGATATCACACGTTAGAGGTTCGATATCACACGATTGGGGTTAGAGTTCACATGTTCGAGGTTTGATGTCACACGTTAAGGGGTAGATGTCACACGTTAAGGGGTTGATGTCACAAGTTAAGGGTTACAAGTCACACATTAAGGGTTAGAGTTCACACGTTTGGGGTTAGAGTTCACATGTTCGGGGTTAGAGTTCACATGTTCAGGGTTAGAGTTCACATGTTCAGGGTTAGAGTTCACATGTTCAGGGTTAGAGTTCACATGTTCAGGGTTAGAGTTCACATGTTCGGGGTTAGAGTTCACATGTTCGGGGTTAGAGTTCACATGTTCGGGGTTAGAGTTCACATGTTCAGGGTTAGATGTCACACATTAGGGGTTCGCTGTTACACGTTAACGGTGAAATGTCACACGTTCAAGGTTAGATATCGCAGTTGGGGTTAGATGTCACATGGTAATGGATAGCTGTCACACGTTAGGGGTTAGCTGTTACACGTGCGGGGTTAGACATCACATGTTAAGGGATAGATGTCACACGTTCGGGGTTAGATGTCACACGTTCGGGGTTAGATGTCACACGTTAACGGTTAGATGTCACACGTTCGGGGTTAGATGTTACACGTTTGGGGTTAGATGTCACACGTTCGGGGTGAGATGTCACATGTTAACGGTTAGATGTCACATGTTCGGGGTGAGATGTCACACGTTCGGGGTTAGATGTCACACGTTCGGGGTTAGATGTCACATGTTCGGGGTTAGATGTCACACGTTCGGGGTTAGATGTCACACGTTCGGGGTTAGATGTCACACGTTAAGGGTTAGATGTCACACCTTAAGGGTTAGATGTCACACCTTAAGGGTTAGATGTCACACGTTAAGGGTTAGATGTCACATGTTAGGGTCAGATGTCACACGTTAAGGGTTAGATGTCACACGTTCGGGGTGAGATGTCACACGTTAACGGTTAGATGTCACACGTTCGGGGTTAGATGTCACACGTTTGGGGTTAGATGTCACACGTTAAGGGTTAGATGTCACACCTTAAGGGTTAGATGTCACACGTCAGGGTTAGATGTCACACGTTCGGGGTGAGATGTCACACGTTAACGGTTAGATGTCACATGTTCGGGGTTAGATGTCACACGTTCGGGGTTAGATGTCACACGTTAAGGGTTCGGTGTGACACATTTGGGGTTAGATGTAATACATTGGGGGTTAGATGCCACACGTTAGAGGTTAGATATCACACGATTGGGGTTAGAGTTCACATGTTCGAGGTTTGATGTCACACGTTAAGGGGTAGATGTCACAAGTTAAGGGTTACAAGTCACACGTTAAGGGTTAGAGTTCACACGTTTGGGGTTAGAGTTCACATGTTCAGGGTTAGAGTTCACATGTTCGGGGTTAGAGTTCACATGATCAGGGTTAGATGTCACACATTAGGGGTTCGCTGTTACACGTTAACCGTGAAATGTCACACGTTCAGGGTTAGATATCACGTTTGGGGTTAGATGTCACATGGTAATGGATGGCTGTCACACGTTCGGGGTTCGACATCACATGTTAAGGGATAGATGTCACACGTTCGGGGTTAGACATCACATGTTAAGGGATAGATGTCACACGTTCGGGGTTAGATGTCACACGTTGGGGTTATATCTTACACGTTCGGGGCTAAAAGTCACACGTTCAGGGTTAGATGTCACACGTTAAAGTTAGATGTCACACGTTAAGTGTTGGAAGTCACACGTTAAGGGTTAGATGTCACACGTTAAGGGTTAGATGTCACACGTTAAGGGTTAGATGTCACACGTTCGGGGTTAGATGTCACACGTTCGGAGTTAGATGTCACACGTTCGGGGTTAGATGTCACACGTTCGGGGTTCGATGTCACATGTTCGTGGTTAGAAGTCACACGTTAATGGTTAGATGTCACACTTTAAGTGTTGGAAGTCACACGTTAAGGGTTAGATGTCACACGTTAGGTGTTAGATGTCACATATTGAGGGTTAGTTGTCACACGTTTGGGATTAGAAGTCACATGTTAAAAGTTAGATGTTACACGTTAACGGTGAGATGTCACACATTCGGGGTTAGATGTCACACGTTCGGGGTTAGATGTCACACGTTAAAGGTTAGATGTCACATTTTAAGGGTTCGATGTCACACGTTAAGGGTTAGATGTCACACGTTAGGGGTTAGATGTCACACGTTCAGGGTTAGATGTCACACGTTCAGGGTTAGATGTCACACGTTAAGGGTTAGATGTCACATGTTAGGGTTAGATGTCACACGTTAGGGTTAGATGTCACACGTTAGGGTTAGATGTCACACGTTCGGGGTTAGATGTCACACGTTCGGGGTTAGATGTCACATGTTCGGGGTTCGATGTCACATGTTCGGGGTTCGATGTCACATGTTAAGGGATAGATGTCATACATTCGGGGTGAGATGTCACACGCTCGGGGTGAGATGTCCCACGCTCGGGGTTAGATGTCACACGTTCGGGGTTCGATGTCACATGTTCGTGGTTAGACGTCACACGTTAACGGTTAGATGTCACACGTTAAGTGTTGGAAGTCACACGTTAAGGGTTAGATGTCACACGTTAGGTGTTCGATGTCACACGTTGAGGGTTAGTTGTCACACGTTTGGGGTTAGATGTCACACGTTTGGGGTTAGATGTCACAAGTTAAGGGTTACAAGTCACACGTTAAGGGTGAGAAGTCACACGTTAGGCGTTAGGTGTCACACGTTAAGGGTTAGGTGTCACACGTTAAGGTTTAGGTGTCACATGTTAAGGGTTAGGTGTGACACATTTGGGGTTAGATGTAATACATTGGGGGTTAGATGTAATACATTGGGGGTTAGATGTCACACGTTAGAGGTTAGATATCACACGATTGGGGTTAGAGTTCACATGTTCGAGGTTTGATGTCACACGTTCAGGGGTAGATGTCACACGTTAAGGGGTAGATGTCACAAGTTAAGGGTTACAAGTCACACATTAAGGGTTAGAGTTCACACGTTTGGGGTTAGAGTTCACATGTTCGGGGTTAGAGTTCACATGTTCGGGGTTAGAGTTCACATGTTCAGGGTTAGAGTTCACATGTTCAGGGTTAGATGTCACACATTAGGGGTTCGCTGTTACACGTTAACGGTGAAATGTCACACGTTCAAGGTTAGATATCGCGGTTGGGGTTAGATGTCACATGCTAATGGATAGCTGTCACACGTTAGGGGTTAGCTGTTACACGTGCGTGGTTAGACATCACATGTTAAGGGATAGATGTCACACGTTTACGGTTAGATGTCACACGTTCGGGGTTAGATGTCACACGTTCGGGGTTAGATGTCACACGTTCGGGGTGAGATGTCACATGTTAACGGTGAGATGTCACACGTTCGGGGTTAGATGTCACACGTTCGGGGTTGGATGTCACACGTTTGGGGTTAGATGTCACACGTTAAGGGTTAGATGTCACACCTTAAGGGTTAGATGTCACACGTTAAGGGTTAGATGTCACACGTTAAGGGTTACAAGTCGCACGTTCAGGGTGAGAAGTCACACGTTAGGCGTTAGGTGTCAGACGTTAAGGGTTAGGTGTCACACGTTAAGGGTTAGGTGTCACATGTTAAGGGTTAGGTGTCACATGTTAAGTGTTAGGTGTCACATGTTAAGGGTTAGAAGTAATACATTGGGGGTTAGATGTCACACGTTAGAGGTTAGATATCACACGATTGGGGTTAGAGTTCACATGTTCGAGGTTTGATGTCACACGTTAAGGGGTAGATGTCACACGTTAAGGGGTAGATGTCACAAGTTAAGGGTTACAAGTCACACATTAAGGGTTAGAGTTCACACGTTTGGGGTTAGAGTTCACATGTTCAGGGTTAGAGTTCACATGTTCAGGGTTAGATGTCACACATTAGGGGTTCGCTGTTACACGTTAACGGTGAAATGTCACACGTTCAAGGTTAGATATCACATGGTAATGGATAGCTGTCACACGTGAGGGGTTAGCTGTTACACGTTCGGGTTTGACATCACATGTTAAGGGATAGATGTCACACGTTCGGGGTTAGATGTCACACGTTGAGGGTTATATCTTACACGTTCGGGGTTAAAAGTCACACGTTCAGGGTTAGATGTCACACGTTAAGGGTTAGATGTCACACGTTTAGGGTTAGATGTCATACGTTAAGGGTTAGATGTCACACGTTCAGGGTTAGATGTCACATGTTAGAGGAAATCATAGAAATCATAGAAACCCTACAGTACAGAAAGAGGCCATTTGGCCCATCGAGTCTGCACCGACCACAATCCCACCCAGGCCCTACCCCCATATATTTTACCCGCTAATCCACACATCCCAGGACACTAAGGGGCAATTTTACCATGGCCAATCAACCGAACCCGCACATCTTTGGACTGTGGGAGGAAACCGGAGCACCCGGAGGAAACCCACGCAGACACAAGGAGAATGTGAAAACTCCACACAGACAGTGACCCAAGCCGGGAATCGAACCCAGGTCCCTGGAGCTGTGGAGCAGCAGTGCTAACCACTGTGCTACTGTGCCGCCCTAAGAGGTAAGATGTCACATGTTAAGGGTTAGATGTCACACGTTAAGGGTTAGATGTCACACGTTTGGGGTTAGATGTCACACGTTTGGGGTTAGATGTCACACGTTCGGGGTTAGATGTCACATGTTGAGGGTTAGATGTCACACATTGTGGGTTAGATGTCACACGCTAGGGGTTAGAGGTCACACGTTAGGGGTTAGACGTCACACGTTAGGGGTTATAGGTCACACGTTAGGGGTTATCGGCCACACGGTAGGGGTTATAGGTCACACGTTCGGGGTTAGAGGTCACACGTTAGGGGTTAGCTGTCACACGTTAAGGGTTAGATGTCACACGTTCAGGGTTAGATGTCACACGTTCAGGGTTAGATGTCACACGTTAGGGGTTAGATGTCACACGTTAGGGGTTAGATGTCACACGTTAGGGGTTAGATGTCACACGTTAGGGGTTAGATGTCACACGTTAGGGGTTAGATGTCACACGTTAAGGGTTAGATGTCACACGTTCGGGGTTCGACGTCACACGTTCGGGGTTAGACGTCACACGTTAACGGTTAGGTGTCACACGTGAAGTGTTGGAAGTCACACGTGAAGTGTTGGAAGTCACACGTTAAGTGTTGGAAGTCACACGTTAAGGGTTAGATGTCACACGTTCGTGGTTAGATGTCACATGTTCGTGGTTAGACGTCACAGGTTAACGGTTAGATGTCACACGTTAAGTGTTGGAAGTCACACGTTAAGGGTTAGATGTCACGCGTTCGGGGTTAGATGTCACACGTTGAGGGTTAGAAGTCACATGTTAAAAGTTAGATGATACACGTTAACGGTGAGATGTCACACTTTCGGGATTTGATGTCACACGTTCGGGGCTAAATGCCACACGTTCGGGGTGAGATGTCACACGTTCGGGGTGAGATGTCACACGTTAACGGTTAGATGTCACACGTTAAGTGTTGGAAGTCACACGTTAAGGGTTAGATGTCACACGTTAGGTGTTCGATGTCACACTTTGAGGGTTAGTTGTCACACGTTTGGGGTTAGATGTCACACGTTTGGGGTTAGATGTCACACGTTTGGGGTTAGATGTCACAAGTTAAGGGTTACAAGTCACACGTTAAGGGTGAGAAGTCACACGTTAGGCGTTAGGTGTCACATGTTAAGGGTTAGGTGTCACACGTTAAGGTTTAGGTGTCACACGTTAAGGGTTAGGTGTGACACATTTGGGGTTAGATGTAATACATTTGGGGTTAGATGTAATACATTGGGGGTTAGATGTCACACGTTAGAGGTTAGATATCACACGATTGGGGTTAGAGTTCACATGTTCGAGGTTTGATGTCACACGTTCAGGGGTAGATGTCACACGTTAAGGGGTAGATGTCACAAGTTAAGGGTTACAAGTCACACATTAAGGGTTAGAGTTCACACGTTTGGGGTTAGAGTTCACATGTTCGGGGTTAGAGTTCACATGTTCGGGGTTAGAGTTCACATGTTCAGGGTTAGAGTTCACATGTTCAGGGTTAGATGTCACACATTAGGGGTTCGCTGTTACACGTTAACGGTGAAATGTCACACGTTCAAGGTTAGATATCACATGGTAATGGATAGCTGTCACACGTGAGGGGTTAGCTGTTACACGTTCGGGTTTGACATCACATGTTAAGGGATAGATGTCACACGTTCGGGGTTAGATGTCACACGTTGGGGGTTATATCTTACACGTTCGGGGTTAAAAGTCACACGTTCAGGGTTAGATGTCACACGTTAAGGGTTAGATGTCACACGTTTAGGGTTAGATGTCATACGTTAAGGGTTAGATGTCACACGTTCAGGGTTAGATGTCACATGTTAGAGGAAATCATAGAAATCATAGAAACCCTACAGTACAGAAAGAGGCCATTTGGCCCATCGAGTCTGCACCGACCACAATCCCACCCAGGCCCTACCCCCATATATTTTACCCGCTAATCCACACATCCCAGGACACTAAGGGGCAATTTTACCATGGCCAATCAACCGAACCCGCACATCTTTGGACTGTGGGAGGAAACCGGAGCACCCGGAGGAAACCCACGCAGACACAAGGAGAATGTGAAAACTCCACACAGACAGTGACCCAAGCCGGGAATCGAACCCAGGTCCCTGGAGCTGTGGAGCAGCAGTGCTAACCACTGTGCTACTGTGCCGCCCTAAGAGGTAAGATGTCACATGTTAAGGGTTAGATGTCACACGTTAAGGGTTAGATGTCACACGTTTGGGGTTAGATGTCACACGTTCGGGGTTAGATGTCACATGTTGAGGGTTAGATGTCACACATTGTGGGTTAGATGTCACACGCTAGGGGTTAGAGGTCACACGTTAGGGGTTAGACGTCACACGTTAGGGGTTATAGGTCACACGTTAGGGGTTATCGGCCACACGGTAGGGGTTATAGGTCACACGTTCGGGGTTAGAGGTCACACGTTAGGGGTTAGCTGTCACACGTTAAGGGTTAGATGTCACACGTTAAGGGTTAGATGTCACACGTTCAGGGTGAGATGTCACACGTTCAGGGTTAGATGTCACACGTTCAGGGTTAGATGTCACACGTTAGGGGTTAGATGTCACACGTTAGGGGTTAGATGTCACACGTTAGGGGTTAGATGTCACACATTAAGGGTTAGATGTCACACGTTCGGGGTTAGACGTCACACGTTCCGGGTTAGACGTCACACGTTAACGGTTAGGTGTCACACGTGAAGTGTTGGAAGTCACACGTTAAGTGTTGGAAGTCACACGTTAAGGGTTAGATGTCACACGTTCGTGGTTAGATGTCACATGTTCGTGGTTCGACGTCACAGGTTAACGGTTAGATGTCACACGCTAAGTGTTGGAAGTCACACGTTAAGGGTTAGATGTCACGCGTTCGGGGTTAGATGTCACACGTTGAGGGTTAGAAGTCACATGTTAAAAGTTAGATGATACACGTTAACGGTGAGATGTCACACTTTCGGGGTTAGATGTCACACGTTCGGGGCTAAATGCCACACGTTCGGGGTGAGATGTCACACGTTCGGGGTGAGATGTCACACGTTAACGGTTAGATGTCACACGTTAAGTGTTGGAAGTCACACGTTAAGGGTTAGATGTCACACGTTAGGTGTTCGATGTCACACGTTTGGGGTTCGATGTCACACGTTTGGGGTTAGATGTCACACGTTTGGGGTTAGATGTCACAAGTTAAGGGTTACAAGTCACACGTTAAGGGTGAGAAGTCACACGTTAGGCGTTAGGTGTCACATGTTAAGGGTTAGGTGTCACACGTTAAGGTTTAGGTGTCACACGTTAAGGGTTAGGTGTGACACATTTGGGGTTAGATGTAATACATTGGGGGTTAGATGTAATACATTGGGGGTTAGATGTCACACGTTAGAGGTTAGATATCACACGATTGGGGTTAGAGTTCACATGTTCGAGGTTTGATGTCACACGTTCAGGGGTAGATGTCACACGTTAAGGGGTAGATGTCACAAGTTAAGGGTTACAAGTCACACATTAAGGGTTAGAGTTCACACGTTTGGGGTTAGAGTTCACATGTTCGGGGTTAGAGTTCACATGTTCGGGGTTAGAGTTCACATGTTCAGGGTTAGAGTTCACATGTTCAGGGTTAGATGTCACACATTAGGGGTTCGCTGTTACACGTTAACGGTGAAATGTCACACGTTCAAGGTTAGATATCACGTTTGGGGTTAGATGTCACATGGTAATGGATAGCTGTCACACGTGAGGGGTTAGCTGTTACACGTTCGGGTTTGACATCACATGTTAAGGGATAGATGTCACACGTTCGGGGTTAGATGTCACACGTTGGGGGTTATATCTTACACGTTCGGGGTTAAAAGTCACACGTTCAGGGTTAGATGTCACACGTTAAGGGTTAGATGTCACACGTTTAGGGTTAGATGTCATACGTTAAGGGTTAGATGTCACACGTTCAGGGTTAGATGTCACATGTTAGAGGAAATCATAGAAATCATAGAAACCCTACAGTACAGAAAGAGGCCATTTGGCCCATCGAGTCTGCACCGACCACAATCCCACCCAGGCCCTACCCCCATATATTTTACCCGCTAATCCACACATCCCAGGACACTAAGGGGCAATTTTACCATGGCCAATCAACCGAACCCGCACATCTTTGGACTGTGGGAGGAAACCGGAGCACCCGGAGGAAACCCACGCAGACACAAGGAGAATGTGAAAACTCCACACAGACAGTGACCCAAGCCGGGAATCGAACCCAGGTCCCTGGAGCTGTGGAGCAGCAGTGCTAACCACTGTGCTACTGTGCCGCCCTAAGAGGTAAGATGTCACATGTTAAGGGTTAGATGTCACACGTTAAGGGTTAGATGTCACACGTTTGGGGTTAGATGTCACACGTTCGGGGTTAGATGTCACATGTTGAGGGTTAGATGTCACACATTGTGGGTTAGATGTCACACGCTAGGGGTTAGAGGTCACACGTTAGGGGTTAGACGTCACACGTTAGGGGTTAGACGTCACACGTTAGGGGTTATAGGTCACACGTTAGGGGTTATCGGCCACACGGTAGGGGTTATAGGTCACACGTTCGGGGTTAGAGGTCACACGTTAGGGGTTAGCTGTCACACGTTAAGGGTTAGATGTCACACGTTAAGGGTTAGATGTCACACGTTCAGGGTTAGATGTCACACGTTCAGGGTTAGATGTCACACGTTAGGGGTTAGATGTCACACGTTAGGGGTTAGATGTCACACGTTAGGGGTTAGATGTCACACGTTAAGGGTTAGATGTCACACGTTCGGGGTTAGACGTCACACGTTCGGGGTTAGACGTCACACGTTAACGGTTAGGTGTCACACGTGAAGTGTTGGAAGTCACACGTTAAGTGTTGGAAGTCACACGTTAAGGGTTAGATGTCACACGTTCGTGGTTAGATGTCACATGTTCGTGGTTAGACGTCACAGGTTAACGGTTAGATGTCACACGTTAAGTGTTGGAAGTCACACGTTAAGGGTTAGATGTCACGCGTTCGGGGTTAGATGTCACACGTTGAGGGTTAGAAGTCACATGTTAAAAGTTAGATGATACACGTTAACGGTGAGATGTCACACTTTCGGGGTTAGATGTCACACGTTCGGGGCTAAATGCCACACGTTCGGGGTGAGATGTCACACGTTCGGGGTGAGATGTCACACGTTAACGGTTAGATGTCACACGTTAACGGTTAGATGTCACACGTTAGGTGTTCGATGTCACACGTTGAGGGTTAGTTGTCACACGTTTGGGGTTAGATGTCACACGTTTGGGGTTAGATGTCACACGTTTGGGGTTAGATGTCACAAGTTAAGGGTTACAAGTCACACGTTAAGGGTGAGAAGTCACACGTTAGGCGTTAGGTGTCACATGTTAAGGGTTAGGTGTCACACGTTAAGGTTTAGGTGTCACACGTTAAGGGTTAGGTGTGACACATTTGGGGATAGATGTAATACATTGGGGGTTAGATGTAATACATTGGGGGTTAGATGTCACACGTTAGAGGTTAGATATCACACGATTGGGGTTAGAGTTCACATGTTCGAGGTTTGATGTCACACGTTCAGGGGTAGATGTCACAAGTTAAGGGTTACAAGTCACACATTAAGGGTTAGAGTTCACACGTTTGGGGTTAGAGTTCACATGTTCGGGGTTAGAGTTCACATGTTCGGGGTTAGAGTTCACATGTTCGGGGTTAGAGTTCACATGTTCAGGGTTAGAGTTCACATGTTCAGGGTTAGATGTCACACATTAGGGGTTCGCTGTTACACGTTAACGGTGAAATGTCACACGTTCAAGGTTAGATGTCACATGCTAATGGATAGCTGTCACACGTTAGGGGTTAGCTGTTACACGTGCGGGGTTAGACATCACATGTTAAGGGATAGATGTCACACGTTAACGGTTAGATGTCACACGTTCGGGGTTAGATGTCACACGTTTGGGGTTAGATGTCACACGTTCGGGGTTAGATGTCACACGTTCGGGGTGAGATGTCACATGTTAACGGTTAGATGTCACACGTTCGGCGTTAGATGTCACACGTTAAGGGTTAGATGTCACACGTTAAGGGTTAGATGTCACACGTTAAGGGTTACAAGTCGCACGTTCAGGGTGAGAAGTCACACGTTAGGCGTTAGGTGTCAGACGCTAAGGGTTAGGTGTCACACGTTAAGGGTTAGGTGTCACATGTTAAGGGTTAGGTGTCACATGTTAAGGGTTAGGTGTCACATGTTAAGGGTTAGATGTAATACATTGGGGGTTAGATGTCACACGTTAGAGGTTAGATATCACACGATTGGGGTTAGAGTTCACATGTTCGAGGTTTGATGTCACACGTTAAGGGGTAGATGTCACACGTTAAGGGGTAGATGTCACAAGTTAAGGGTTACAAGGCACACATTAAGGGTTAGAGTTCACACGTTTGGGGTTAGAGTTCACATGTTCAGGGTTAGAGTTCACATGTTCAGGGTTAGATGTCACACATTAGGGGTTCGCTGTTACACGTTAACGGTGAAATGTCACACGTTCAAGGTTAGATATCACATGGTAATGGATAGCTGTCACACGTGAGGGGTTAGCTGTTACACGTTCGGGTTTGACATCACATGTTAAGGGATAGATGTCACACGTTCGGGGTTAGATGTCACACGTTGGGGGTTATATCTTACACGTTCGGGGTTAAAAGTCACACGTTCAGGGTTAGATGTCACACGTTAAGGGTTAGATGTCACACGTTTAGGGTTAGATGTCATACGTTAAGGGTTAGATGTCACACGTTAAGGGTTAGATGTCACACGTTAAGGGTTAGATGTCACATGTTAGAGGAAATCATAGAAATCATAGAAACCCTACAGTACAGAAAGAGGCCATTTGGCCCATCGAGTCTGCACCGACCACAATCCCACCCAGGCCCTACCCCCATATATTTTACCCGCTAATCCACACATCCCAGGACACTAAGGGGCAATTTTACCATGGCCAATCAACAGAACCCGCACATCTTTGGACTGTGGGAGGAAACCGGAGCACCCGGAGGAAACCCACGCAGACACAAGGAGAATGTGAAAACTCCACACAGACAGTGACCCAAGCCGGGAATCGAACCCAGGTCCCTGGAGCTGTGGAGCAGCAGTGCTAACCACTGTGCTACTGTGCCGCCCTAAGAGGTAAGATGTCACATGTTAAGGGTTAGATGTCACACGTTAAGGGTTAGATGTCACACGTTTGGGGTTAGATGTCACACGTTCGGGGTTAGATGTCACATGTTGAGGGTTAGATGTCACACATTGTGGGTTAGATGTCACACGCTAGGGGTTAGAGGTCACACGTTAGGGGTTAGACGTCACACGTTAGGGGTTATAGGTCACACGTTAGGGGTTATAGGTCACACGGTAGGGGTTATAGGTCACACGTTCGGGGTTAGAGGTCACACGTTAGGGGTTAGCTGTCACACGTTAAGGGTTAGATGTCACACGTTAAGGGTTAGATGTCACACGTTCAGGGTTAGATGTCACACGTTAGGGGTTAGATGTCACACGTTAGGGGTTAGATGTCACACGTTAAGGGTTAGATGTCACACGTTAAGGGTTAGATGTCACACGTTCAGGGTTAGATGTCACACGTTAGGGGTTAGATGTCACACGTTAGGGGTTAGATGTCACACGTTAAGGGTTAGATGTCACACGTTAAGGGTTAGATGTCACACGTTCGGGGTTAGATGTCACACGTTCGGGGTTAGACGTCACACGTTAACGGTTAGGTGTCACACGTGAAGTGTTGGAAGTCACACGTTAAGTGTTGGAAGTCACACGTTAAGGGTTAGATGTCACACGTTCGGGGTTAGATGTCACATGTTCGTGGTTAGACGTCACAGGTTAACGGTTAGATGTCACACGTTAAGTGTTGGAAGTCACACATTAAGGGTTAGATGTCACGCGTTCGGGGTTAGATGTCACACGTTGAGGGTTAGAAGTCACATGTTAAAAGTTAGATGATACACGTTAACGGTGTGATGTCACACTTTCGGGGTTAGATGTCACACGTTCGGGGCTAAATGCCACACGTTCGGGGTGAGATGTCACACGTTCGGGGTGAGATGTCACACGTTAACGGTTAGATGTCACACGTTAACGGTTAGATGTCACACGTTAACGGTTAGATGTCACACGTTCGGGGTTAGATGTCACACGTTAACGGTTAGATGTCACACGTTAACGGTTAGATGTCACACGTTAACGGTTAGATGTCACACGTTCGGGGTTAGATCTCACACGTTCGGGGTTAGATCTCACACGTTCGGGGTTAGATCTCACACGTTCGGGGTTAGATGTCACATGTTCGTGGTTAGATGGCACACGTTAGGGGTTAGATGGCACACGTTAAGGGTTAGATGTCACATGTTAGGTTTAGATGTCACGCGTTAGGGTTTGATGTCACACGTTCGGGGTTAGATGTCACACGTTCGGGGTTAGATGTCACACGTTCAGGCCGAGATGTCACACGTTAACGGTTAGATGCCACACGTTCGGGGTGAGATGTCACACGTTCGGGGTGAGATGTCACACGTTAACGGTTAGATGTCACACGTTAACGGTTAGATGTCACACGTTCGGGGTTAGATGTCACACGTTAACGGTTAGATGTCACACGTTCGGGGTTAGATGTCACACGTTAACGGTTAGATGTCACACGTTCGGGGTTAGATATCACACGTTCGGGGTTAGATGTCACACGTTAACGGTTAGATGTCACACATTCGGGGTTAGATGTCACACGTTAACGGTTAGATGTCACACGTTCGGGGTTAGATGTCACACGTTCGGGGTTGGATGTCACACGTTCGGGGTTAGATCTCACACGTTCGGGGTTAGATGTCACATGTTCGTGGTTAGATGGCACACGTTAGGGGTTAGATGGCACACGTTAAGGGTTAGATGTCACACGTTCGGGGTTAGATGTCACACGTTCGGGGTTCGATGTCACATGTTCGGGGTTCGATGTCACACGTTAACAGTTAGATGTCACACGTTCGGGGTTAGATGTCACACGTTCGGGGTTCGATGTCACACGTTCGGGGTTCGATGTCACATGTTCGGGGTGAGATGTCACATGTTCGGGGTTCGATGTCACATGTTCGGGGTTCGATGTCACATGTTCGGGGTTCGATGTCACATGTTAAGGGATAGATGTCATACGCTCGGGGTGAGATGTCACACGCTCGGGGTTAGATGTCACACGTTAACGGTTAGATGTCACACCTTAAGGGTTGCATGTGATACGTTTGGGGTTCGATGTCACAAGTTAAGGGTTACAAGTCGCACGTTCAGGGTGAGAAGTCACACGTTAGGCGTTAGGTGTCAGACCTTAAGGGTTAGGTGTCACACGTTAAGCGTTAGGTGTCACACCTTAAGGGTTAGGTGTCACATGTTAAGGGTTAGGTGTGACACATTTGGGGTTAGATGTAATACATTGGGGGTTAGATGTAATACATTGGGGGTTAGATATCACACGTTAGAGGTTCGATATCACACGATTGGGGTTAGAGTTCATATGTTCGAGGTTTGATGTCACACGTTAAGGGGTAGATGTCACACGTTAAGGGGTTGATGTCACAAGTTAAGGGTTACAAGTCACACATTAAGGGTTACAGTTCACACGTTTGGGGTTAGAGTTCACATGTTCGGGGTTAGAGTTCACATGTTCAGTGTTAGAGTTCACATGTTCGGGGTTAGAGTTCACATGTTCAGGGTTAGATGTCACACATTAGGGGTTCGCTGTTACACGTTAACGGTGAAATGTCACACGTTCGGGGTTAGATGTCACACGTTCGGGGTTAGATGTCACACGTTAAGGGTTAGACGTCACACCTTAAGGGTTAGATGTCACACGTTAAGGGTTAGATGTCACATGTTAGGGTCAGATGTCACACGTTAAGAGTTAGATTTCACACGTTCGGGGTGAGATGTCACACGTTAACGGTTAGATGTCACACGTTCGGGGTTAGATGTCACACGTTCGGGGTTAGATGTCACACGTTAAGGGTTAGATGTCACACCTTAAGGGTTAGATGTCACACCTTAAGGGTTAGATGTCACACGTTCGGGGTGAGATGTCACACGTTAACGGTTAGATGTCACATGTTCGGGGTTAGATGTCACACGTTCGGGGTTAGATGTCACACGTTAAGGGTTCGGTGTGACACATTTGGGGTTAGATGTAATACATTGGGAGTTAGATGCCACACGTTAGAGGTTAGATATCACACGATTGGGGTTAGAGTTCACATGTTCGAGGTTTGATGTCACACGTTAAGGGGTAGATGTCACAAGTTAAGGGTTACAAGTCACACATTAAGGGTTAGAGTTCACACGTTTGGCGTTAGAGTTCACATGTTCAGGGTTAGAGTTCACATGTTCGGGGTTAGAGTTCACATGATCAGGGTTAGATGTCACACATTAGGGGTTCGCTGTTACACGTTAACCGTGAAATGTCACACGTTCAGGGTTAGATATCACGTTTGGGGTTAGATGTCACATGGTAATGGATGGCTGTCACACGTTCGGGGTTCGACATCACATGTTAAGGGATAGATGTCACACGTTCGGGGTTAGACATCACATGTTAAGGGATAGATGTCACACGTTCGGGGTTAGATGTCACACGTTGGGGTTATATCTTACACGTTCGGGGCTAAAAGTCACACGTTCAGGGTTAGATGTCACACGTTAAAGTTAGATGTCACACGTTAAGTGTTGGAAGTCACACGTTAAGGGTTAGATGTCACACGTTAAGGGTTAGATGTCACACGTTAAGGGTTAGATGTCACACGTTAAGGGTTAGATGTCACACGTTCGGGGTTAGATGTCACACGTTCGGGGTTAGATGTCACACGTTCGGGGTTCGATGTCACATGTTCGTGGTTAGAAGTCACACGTTAATGGTTAGATGTCACACGTTAAGTGTTGGAAGTCACACGTTAAGGGTTAGATGTCACACGTTAGGTGCTAGATGTCACACATTGAGGGTTAGTTGTCACACGTTTGGGATTAGAAGTCACATGTTAAAAGTTAGATGTTACACGTTAACGGTGAGATGTCACACATTCGGGGTTAGATGTCACACGTTTGGGGTTAGATGTCACACGTTAGGGGTTAGATGTCACACGTTAAAGGTTAGATGTCACATTTTAAGGGTTAGATGTCACACGTTAAGGGTTAGATGTCACACGTTAGGGGTTAGATGTCACACGTTAGGGGTTAGATGTCACACGTTAAGGGTTAGATGTCACACGTTAAGGGTTAGATGTCACATGTTAGGGTTAGATGTCACACGTTAAGGGTTAGATGTCACACGTTAGGGTTAGATGTCACACGTTCGGGGTTAGATGTCACACGTTCGGGGTTAGATGTCACATGTTCGGGGTTCGATGTCACATGTTCGGGGTTCGATGTCACATGTTAAGGGATAGATGTCATACACTCGGGGTGAGATGTCACACGCTCGGGGTGGGATGTCCCACGCTCGGGGTTAGATGTCACACGTTCGGGGTTAGATGTCACACGTTCGGGGTTCGATGTCACATGTTCGTGGTTAGACGTCACACGTTAACGGTTAGATGTCACACGTTAAGTGTTGGAAGTCACACGTTAAGGGTTAGATGTCACACGTTAGGTGTTCGATGTCACACGTTGAGGGTTAGTTGTCACACGTTAAGGTTTAGGTGTCACATGTTAAGGGTTAGGTGTGACACATTTGGGGTTAGATGTAATACATTGGGGGTTAGATGTCACACGTTAGAGGTTAGATATCACACGATTGGGGTTAGATATCACACGATTGGGGTTAGAGTTCACATGTTCGAGGTTTGATGTCACACGTTAAGGGGTAGATGTCACACGTTAAGGGGTAGATGTCACAAGTTAAGGGTTACAAGTCACACATTAAGGGTTAGAGTTCACACGTTTGGGGTTAGAGTTCACATGTTCGGGGTTAGAGTTCACATGTTCGGGGTTAGATGTCACACATTAGGGGTTCGCTGTTACACGTTAACGGTGAAATGTCACACGTTCAAGGTTAGATATCGCGGTTGGGGTTAGATGTCACATGCTAATGGATAGCTGTCACACGTTAGGGGTTAGCTGTTACACGTGCGGGGTTAGACATCACATGTTAAGGGATAGATGTCACACGTTAACGGTTAGATGTCACACGTTCGGGGTTAGATGTCACACGTTTGGGGTTAGATGTCACACGTTCGGGGTGAGATGTCACATGTTAACGGTTAGATGTCACACGTTCGGGGTTAGATGTCACACGTTCGGGGTTAGATGTCACACGTTTGGGGTTAGATGTCACACGTTAAGGGTTAGATGTCACACCTTAAGGGTTAGATGTCACACCTTAAGGGTTAGATGTCACACGTTAAGGGTTAGATGTCACACGTTAAGGGTTAGATGTCACACGTTAAGGGTCAGATGTCACACGTTAAGGGTTAGATGTCACACGTTCGGGGTGAGATGTCACACGTTAACGGTTAGATGTCACACGTTCGGGGTTAGATGTCACACGTTCGGGGTTAGATGTCACACGTTCGGGGTTAGATGTCACATGTTAAGGGTTAGATGTCACACGTTAAGGGTTAGATGTCACACGTTAGGGTTAGATGTCACACGTTCGGGGTTAGATGTCACACGTTCGGGGTGAGATGTCACACGTTAACGGTTAGATGTCACATGTTCGGGGTTAGATGTCACAAGTTCGGGGTTCGATGTCACATGTTCGGGGTTCGATGTCACATGTTCGGGGTTCGATGTCACATGTTAAGGGATAGATGTCATACGCTCGGGGTGAGATGTCACACGCTCGGGGTTAGATGTCACACGTTAACGGTTAGATGTCACACCTTAAGGGTTGCATGTGATACGTTTGGGGTTAGATGTCACAAGTTAAGGGTTACAAGTCGCACGTTAAGGGTGAGAAGTCACACGTTAGGCATTAGGTGTCACACGTTAGGCGTTAGGTGTCAGACGGTAAGGGTTAGGTGTCACACGTTAAGGGTTAGGTGTCACACGTTAAGAGTTCGGTGTGACACATTTGGGGTTAGATGTAATACATTGGGGGTTAGATGTCACACGTTAGAGGTTAGATTTCACACGATTGGGGTTAGAGTTCACATGTTCGAGGTTTGATGTCACATGTTAAGGGGTAGATGTCACAAGTTAAGGGTTACAAGTCGCACATTAAGGGTTAGAGTTCACACGTTTGGGGTTAGAGTTCACATGTTCAGGGTTAGAGTTCACATGTTCGGGGTTAGAGTTCACATGATCAGGGTTAGATGTCACACATTCGGGGTTCGCTGTTACACGTTAACGGTGAAATGTCACACGTTCAGGGTTAGATATCACGTTTGGGGTTAGATGTCACATGGTAATGGATAGCTGTCACATGTTAGGGGTTAGCTGTTACACGTTCGGGGTTAGACATCACATGTTAAGGGATAGATGTCACACGTTCGGGGTTAGACATCACATGTTAAGGGATAGATGTCACACGTTCGGGGTTAGACATCACATGTTAAGGGATAGATGTCACACGTTCGGGGTTCGATGTCACACGTTGGGGTTATATCTTACACGTTCGGGGCTAAAAGTCACACGTTCAGGGTTAGATGTCACACGTTAAAGTTAGATGTTACACGTTAAGTGTTGGAAGTCACACGTTAAGGGTTAGATGTCACACGTTAAGGGTTAGATGTCACACGTTAAGGGTTAGATGTCACACGTTTGGGGTTAGATGTCACACGTTTGGGGTTAGATGTCACACGTTCGGGGTTAGATGTCACACGTTCGGGGTTAGATGTCACACATTCGGGGTTCGATGTCACATGTTCGTGGTTAGAAGTCACACGTTAAGGGTTAGATGTCACACGTTAGGTGTTAGATGTCACACATTGAGGGTTAGTTGTCACACGTTTGGGATTAGAAGTCACATGTTAAAAGTTAGATGTTACACGTTAACGGTGAGATGTCACACATTCGGGGTTAGATGTCACATGTTAAAGGTTAGATGTCACATTTTAAGGGTTAGATGTCACACGTTAAGGGTTAGATGTCACACGTTAGGGGTTAGATGTCACACGTTAAGGGTTAGATGTCACACGTTAGGGTTAGATGTCACACGTTAGGGTTAGATGTCACACGTTCGGGGTTCGATGTCACATGTTCGGGGTTCGATGTCACATGTTCGGGGTTCGATGTCACATGTTAAGGGATAGATGTCATACACTCGGGGTGAGATGTCACACGTTTGGGGTTAGATGTCACACGTTCGGGGTTCGATGTCACATGTTCGTGGTTAGACGTCACACGTTAACGGTTAGATGTCACACGTTAAGTGTTGGAAGTCACACGTTAAGGGTTAGATGTCACACGTTAGGTGTTCGATGTCACACGTTGAGGGTTAGTTGTCACACGTTTGGGGTTAGATGTCACACGTTTGGGGTTAGATGTCACACGTTTGGGGTTAGATGTCACAAGTTAAGGATTACAAGTCACACGTTAAGGGTGAGAAGTCACATGTTAGGCGTTAGGTGTCACACGTTAAGGGTTAGGTGTCACACGTTAAGGTTTAGGTGTCACATGTTAAGGGTTAGGTGTGACACATTTGGGGTTAGATGTAATACATTTGGGGTTAGATGTAATACATTGGGGGTTAGATGTCACACGTTAGAGGTTAGATATCACACGATTGGGGTTAGAGTTCACATGTTAGAGGTTTGATGTCACACGTTAAGGGGTAGATGTCACAAGTTAAGGGTTACAAGTCACACATTAAGGGTTAGAGTTCACACGTTTGGGGTTAGAGTTCACATGTTCGGGGTTAGAGTTCACATGTTCGGGGTTAGAGTTCACATGTTCAGGGTTAGATGTCACACATTAGGGGTTCGCTGTTACACGTTAACGGTGAAATGTCACACGTTCAAGGTTAGATATCGCGGTTGGGGTTAGATGTCACATGCTAATAGATAGCTGTCACACGTTAGGGGTTAGCTGTTACACGTGCGGGGTTAGACATCACATGTTAAGGGATAGATGTCACACGTTAACGGTTAGATGTCACACGTTCGGGGTTAGATGTCACACGTTTGGGGATAGATGTCACACGTTCGGGGTGAGATGTCACATGTTAACGGTTAGATGTCACACGTTCGGGGTTAGATGTCACACGTTCGGGGTTAGATGTCACACGTTCGGGGTTAGATGTCACACGTTAAGGGTTAGATGTCACACCTTAAGGGTTAGATGTCACACGTTAAGGGTTAGATGTCACATGTTAGGGTCAGATGTCACACGTTAAGGGTTAGATGTCACACGTTCGGGGTGAGATGTCACACGTTAACGGTTGGATGTCACAGGTTCGGGGTTAGATGTCACACGTTCGCGGTTAGATGTCACATATTCAGGGTTAGATGTCACACGTTAAGGGTTAGATGTCACACGTTCGGGGTTAGATGTCACACGTTTGGGGATAGATGTCACACGTTCGGGGTGAGATGTCACATGTTAACGGTTAGATGTCACACGTTCGGGGTTAGATGTCACACGTTCGGGGTTAGATGTCACACGTTCGGGGTTAGATGTCACACGTTAAGGGTTAGATGTCACACCTTAAGGGTTAGATGTCACACGTTAAGGGTTAGATGTCACATGTTAGGGTCAGATGTCACACGTTAAGGGTTAGATGTCACACGTTCGGGGTGAGATGTCACACGTTAACGGTTGGATGTCACACGTTCGGGGTTAGATGTCACACGTTCGCGGTTAGATGTCACATGTTCAGGGTTAGATGTCACACGTTAAGGGTTAGATGTCACACGTTAAGGGTTAGATGTCACACGTTCGGGGTTAGATGTCACACGTTCGGGGTGAGATGTCACATGTTAACGGTTAGATGTCACATGTTCGGGGTTAGATGTCACAAGTTCGGGGTTCGATGTCACATGTTCGGGGTTCGATGTCACATGTTCGGGGTTCGATGTCACATGTTAAGGGATAGATGTCATACGCTCGGGGTGAGATGTCACACGCTCGGGGTTAGATGTCACACGTTAACGGTTAGATGTCACACCTTAAGGGTTGCATGTGATACGTTTGGGGTTAGATGTCACACGTTAACGGTTAGATGTCACACCTTAAGGGTTGCATGTGATACGTTTGGGGTTAGATGTCACAAGTTCAGGGTTACAAGTCGCACGTTCAGGGTGAGAAGTCACACGTTAGGCGTTAGGTGTCACACGTTAAGGGTTAGGTGTCACACGTTAAGGGTTCGGTGTGACACATTTGGGGTTCGATGTAATACATTGGGGGTTAGATGCCACACGTTAGAGGTTAGATATCACACGATTGGGGTTAGTGTTCACATGTTCGAGGTTTGATGTCACACGTTAAGGGGTAGATGTCACAAGTTAAGGGTTCCAAGTCGCACATTAAGGGTTAGTGTTCACACGTTTGGGGTTAGAGTTCACATGTTCAGGGTTAGAGTTCACATGTTCGGGGTTAGAGTTCACATGATCAGGGTTAGATGTCACACATTAGGGGTTCGCTGTTACACGTTAACGGTGAAATGTCACACGTTCAGGGTTAGATATCACGTTTGGGGTTAGATGTCACATGGTAATGGATAGCTGTCACACGTTAGGGGTTAGCTGTTACACGTTCGGGGTTAGACATCACATGTTAAGGGATAGATGTCACACGTTCGGGGTTAGACATCACATGTTAAGGGATAGATGTCACACGTTCGGGGTTAGATGTCACACGTTGGGGTTGTATCTTCCACGTTCGGGGCTAAAAGTCACACGTTCAGGGTTAGATGTCACACGTTAAAGTTAGATGTCACACGTTAAGTGTTGGAAGTCACACGTTAAGGGTTAGATGTCACACGTTCGGGGTTAGATGTCACACGTTCGGGGTTAGATGTCACACGTTCGGGGTTAGATGTCACACGTTCGGGGTTAGATGTCACACGTTCGGGGTTCGATGTCACATGTTCGTTGTTAGAAGTCACACGTTAATGGTTAGATGTCACACGTTAAGTGTTGGAAGTCACACATTGAGGGTTAGTTGTCACACGTTTGGGATTAGAAGTCACATGTTAAAGGTTAGATGTCACATTTTAAGGGTTAGATGTCACACGTTAACGGTGAGATGGCACACATTCGGGGTTAGATGTCACACGTTAAAGGTTAGATGTCACATTTTAAGGGTTAGATGTCACACGTTAAGGGTTAGATGTCACACGTTCAGGGTTAGATGTCACACGTTAGGGGTTAGATGTCACACGTTAGGGGTTAGATGTCACACGTTCAGGGTTAGAGGTCACACGTTAAGGGTTAGATGTCACATGTTAGGGTTAGATGTCACACATTAGGGTTAGATGTCACACGTTAGGGTTAGATGTCACACGTTCGGGGTTAGATGTCACACGTTCGGGGTTAGATGTCACATGTTCGGGGTTCGATGTCACATGTTCGGGGTTCGATGTCACATGTTAAGGGATAGATGTCATACACTCGGGGTGAGATGTCCCACGCTCGGGGTTAGATGTCACAAGTTTGGGGTTAGATGTCACATGTTCGGGGTTCGATGTCACACGTTCGTGGTTAGACGTCACACGTTAACGGTTAGATGTCACACGTTAAGTGTTGGAAGTCACACGTTAAGGGTTAGATGTCACACGTTAGGTGTTCGATGTCACACGTTGAGGGTTAGTTGTCACACGTTTGGGGTTAGATGTCACACGTTTGGGGTTAGATGTCACACGTTAAGGGTTAGATGTCACATGTTAAGGGTTAGGTGTGACACATTTGGGGTTAGATGTAATACATTGGGGGTTAGATGTCACACGTTAGAGGTTAGATATCACACGATTGGGGTTAGAGTTCACATGTTCGAGGTTTGATGTCACACATTAAGGGGTAGATGTCACACGTTAAGGGGTTCCAAGTAACACATTAAGGGTTAGAGTTCACACGTTTGGGGTTAGAGTTCACACGTTTGGGGTTAGAGTTCACATGATCAGGGTTAGAGTTCACATGTTCAGGGTTAGAGTTCACATGTTCAGGGTTAGAGTTCACATGTTCAGGGTTAGAGTTCACACGTTCAGGGTTAGATGTCACACGTTGGGGGTTATATCTTACACGTTCGGGGTTAAAAGTCACACGTCAAGGGTTAGATGTCACACGTTTGGGGTTAGATGTCACACGTTTGGGGTTAGACGTCACACGTTCGGGGTTAGATATCACACGTTCGGGGTTAGATATCACACGTTCAGGGTTCGATGTCACATGTTCGTGGTTAGACGTCACACGTTAAGGGTTAGATGTCACACGTTAGGTGTTAGATGTCACACGTTGAGGGTTAGTTGTCACACGTTTGGGATCAGAAGTCACATGTTAAAAGTTAGATGTTACATGGTAACGGTGAGATGTCACACATTCGGGGTTAGATGTCAAACGTTCGGGGTGAGATGTCACACGTTCGGGGTGAGGTGTCACACGTTCGGGGTGAGGTGTCACACGTTCGGGGATAAATGTCACACGTTCGGGGTTAGATGCCACACGTTCGGGGTTAGATGTCACACGTTCGGGGTTAGATGTCACACGTTCGGGGTGAGGTGTCACACGTTCGGGGTGAGGTGTCACATGTTCGGGGTGAGGTGTCACATGTTCGGGGTGAGGTGTCACACGTTCGGGGATAAATGTCACACGTTCAGGGTTAGATGCCACACGTTCGGGGTTAGATGTCACACGTTCGGGGTTAGATGTCACACGTTCGGGGTTAGATGTCACATGTTCGGGGTTAGATGTCACACGTTAAGGGTTAGATGTCACACGTTAAGGGTTAGATGTCACACGTTAAGAGTTAGATGTCACACGTTAAGAGTTAGACGTCACCCGTTAAGGGTTAGATGTCACACGTTAGGGGTTAGATGTCACACGTTAAGGGTTAGATGTCACGTTAGGGTTAGATGTCACACGTTAGGGTTAGATGTCACACGTTCGGGGTTAGATGTCACACGTTCGGGGTGAGATGTCACACGTTAACGGTTAGATGTCACACGTTAACGGTTAGATGTCACACGTTCGGGGTTAGATGTCACATGTTCGGGGTTCGATGTCACATGTTTGGGGTTCGATGTCACATGTTCGGGGTTCGAAGTCACATGTTAAAGGATAGATGTCATACGCTCGGGGTGAGATGTCACACGCTCGGGGTTAGATGTCACACGTTAACGGTTAGATGTCACACCTTAAGGGTTGCATGTGATACGTTTGGGGTTAGATGTCACAAGTTAAGGGTTGCAAGTCGCACGTTAAGGGTGAGAAGTCACACGTTAGGCATTAGGTGTCAGACGTTAAGGGTTAGGTGTCACATGTTAAGGGTTAGGTGTCACACATTAGGCGTTAGGTGTCACATGTTAAGGGTTAGGTGTCACACATTTGGGGTTAGATGTAATACATTGGGGGTTAGATGTCACACGTTAGAGGTTTGATGTCACACGTTAAGGGGTAGATGTCACACGTTAAGGAGTAGATGTCACAAGTTAAGGGTTACAAGTCACACATTAAGGGTTAGAGTTCACACGTTCGGGGTTAGAGTTCACATGTTCAGGGTTAGAGTTCACATGTTCAGGGTTAGATGTCACACATTAGGGGTTCGCTGTTACACGTTAACGGTGAAATGTCACACGTTCAAGGTTCGATATCACGTTTGGGGTTAGATGTCACATGGTAATGGATAGCTGTCACACGTTAGGGGTTAGCTGTTACACGTTCGGGGTTAGACATCACATGTTAAGGGATAGATGTCACACGTTCGGGGTTAGATGTCACACGTTGGGGGTTATATCTTACATGTTCGGGGTTAAAAGTCACACGTTCAGCGTTAGATGTCACACGTTAAGGGTTAGATGTCACACGTTAAGGATTAGATGTCACACGTTAGGGGTAAGATGTCACACGTTAAGGGTTAGATCTCACACGTTAAGGGTTAGATGTCACACGTTAACAGTTAGATGTCACATGTTAGAGGAAATCATAGAAATCATAGAAACCCTACAGTACAGAAAGAGGCCATTTGGCCCATCGAGTCTGCACCGACCACAATCCCACCCAGGCCCTACCCCCATATATTTTACCCGCTAATCCACACATCCCAGGACACGAAGGGGCAATTTTACCATGGCCAATCAACCTAACCCGCACATCTTTGGACTGTGGGAGGAAACCGGAGCACCCGGAGGAAACCCACGCAGACACGAGGAGAATGTGCAAACTCCACACAGACAGTGACCCAAGCCAGGTCCCTGGAGCTGTGAAGCAGCAGTGCTAACCACCGTGCTACCATGCCGCCCTAAGAGGTAAGATGTCACACGTTATGGGTTAGATGTCACACGATAAGGGTTAGATGTCACACGTTTGGGGTTAGATGTCACACGTTCGGGGTTAGATGTCACACGTTGAGGGTTAGATGTCACACATTGTGGGTTAGATGTCACACGTTAGGGTTAGATGTCAGACATTAGGGGTTAGATGTCACACGTTAGGGGTTAGACGTCACACGGTAGGGGTTATAGGTCACACGGTAGGGGTTATAGGTCACACGTTAGGGGTTAGATGTCACACGTTCGGGGTTAGATGTCAAACGGTCAGGGTTAGATGTCACACGTCAAGGATTAGATCTCACACGTCAAGGGTTAGATCTCACACGTTCGGGGTTCGCTGATGCACGTCCGGGGTTAGATGTCACACGTTCGTCGTTAGATGTCACACGTTCGGGGTTAGATGTCACACATTCGGGGTTAGATGTCACACGTTCGGGGTTAGATGTCACACGTTCGGGGTTAGATGTCACACGTTCGGGGTTAGATGTCACACGTTCGGGGTTAGATGTCACACGTTCGGGGTTAGATGTCACACGTTAGGGGTTAGATGTCATACGTTCAGGGTTAGATGTCACACGTTAGGGGTTAGAGGTCACACGTTCGGTGTTAGGTGTCACGCATTTGGGGTTAGATGTTACACGTCCGGGGTTAAATGTTACACATTCGGGGTTAGATGTCACACGTTAGGGGTTCGAAGTCACACGTTCGGGGTTAGAAGTCACAGGTTAGGGGTTAGAAGTCACATGTTAGGGGTTAGAGGTCACACGTTAGGGGTTAGAGGTCACACGTTCGGGGTTAGAGGTTAGACGTTCGGAGTTAGAGGTCACACGTTCGGGGTTAGAGAACACATGTTCGGGGTTAGAGGTCACACGTTCGGGGTTAGATGTCACACGTTAGGGGTTAGATGTCACACGTTTGGGGTTAGATGTCACACGTTGAGGGTTAGATGTCACACGTTGAGGGTTGGATGTCACACGTTAGGGTTTGATGTCAGACGTTAGGGGTTAGATGTCACACGTTAGGGGTTAGATGTCACACGTTGAGGGTTAGATGTCACACATTGTGGGTTAGATGTCACACGTTAGGGTTTGATGTCAGACGTTAGGGGTTAGATGTCACACGTTAGGGGTTAGACCGCACACGTGAGGGGTTATAGGTCACACGGTAGGGGTTATAGGTCACACGTTAGGGGTTAGATGTCACACGTTCGGGGTTAGATGTCACACGGTCAGGGTTAGATGTCACACGTCAAGGATTAGATCTCACACGTCAAGGGTTAGATCTCACACGTTCGGGGTTCGCTGATGCACGTCCGGGGTTAGATGTCACACGTTCGGCGTTAGATGTCACACGTTCGGCGTTAGATGTCACACGTTCGGGGTTAGATGTCACACGTTCGGGGTTAGATGTCACACGTTCGGGGTTAGATGTCACACGTTCGGGGTTAGATGTCACACGTTCGGGGTTAGATGTCACACGTTCGGGGTTAGATGTCACACGTTCGGGGTTAGATGTCACACCTTCAGGGTTAGATGTCACACGTTCAGGGTTAGATGTCACACGTTAGGGGTTAGAGGTCACACGTTCGGTGTTAGGTGTCACGCATTTGGGGTTAGATGTCACACGTTAGGGGTTAGAAGTCACACGTTAGGGGTTAGAAGTCACACGTTAGGGGTTAGAGGTCACACGTTAGGGGTTAGAGGTCACACGTTCGGGGTTAGAGGTCACACGTTCGGGGTTAGAGGTCACACGTTCGGGGTTAGAGGTCACACGTTCGGGGTTAGAGGTCACACGTTCGGGGTTAGAGGTCACATGTTCGGGGTTAGAGGTCACACGTTCGGGGTTAGAGGTCACACGTTCAGGGTTAGAGGTCACACCTTAAGGGTTGCATGTGATACGTTTGGGGTTAGATGTCACAAGTTAAGGGTTGCAAGTCGCACGTTAAGGGTGAGAAGTCACACGTTAAGGGTTAGGTGTCAGACGTTAAGGGTTAGGTGTCACATGTTGGGTTGGCAGCAGGAGAAATACTTAATACAATTAATGTAACCAGAGAGGCAGTGCTGGGTAGACTAATGGGACTGAAGGTGGACAAGTCCCCGGGTCCGGATGGAATGCATCCCAGGGTATTGAAAGAAATGTCAGAGGTAATAGTGGATGCGTTAGTGATTATTTATCAAAACTCGTTGCATTCTGGGGTAGTGCCGGTTGATTGGAAAACGGCTAATGTTACGCCGCTGTTTAAAAAAGGAAGGAGACAAAAGGCGGGTAACTATAGGCCGGTCAGCTTAACGTCTGTAGTAGGGAAAATGCTGGAATCCATTATTAAAGAGGAGATAGCAGGGCATCTGGATAGAAATGGTTCGATCAATCAGACGCAGCATGGATTCATGAGGGGAAAGTCGTGCTTGACGAACATGTTGGATTTTTATGAAGATGTGACTAGGGCGGTTGATGGAGGAGAACCGGTGGATGCGGTGTTTTTGGATTTCCAAAAGGCGTTTGATAAGGTGCCCCATAAAAGGCTACTGAAGAAGATTAGGGCACACGGAGTTGGGGGTAGTGTGTTAAAGTGGATTGGGGACTGGCTATCCGACAGGAAGCAAAGAGTCGGAATAAATGGGTGTTTTTCCGGTTGGAGGAAGGTAACTAGTGGCGTGCCGCAGGGATCGGTACTCGGGCCGCAACTATTTACCATTTATATAGATGATCTGGAGGAGGGGACGGAGTGTAGGGTAACGAAGTTTGCAGACGACACAAAGATAAGTGGAAAAGTGAATCGTGTGGAGGACGGAGAAGATCTGCAGAGAGATTTGGACAGGCTGAGTGAGTGGGCGAGGATATGGCAAATGGAGTATAACGTTGATAAATGCGAGGTTATACACTTTGGAGGAAATAATAACAAATGGGATTACTATCTCAATGGAAACAAATTAAAACATGCTACCGTGCAAAGGGACCTGGGGGTCCTTGTGCATGAGACGCAAAAGCCCAGTCTGCAGGTACAACAGGTGATCAAGAAGGCAAATGGGATGTTGGCCTATATTGCGAAGGGGATAGAATATAAAAGCAGGGATGTCTTGATGCACCTGTACAGGGCATTGGTGAGGCCGCAGCTGGAATACTGTGTGCAGTATTGGTCCCCTTATATGAGGAAGGATATATTGGCATTGGAGGGAGTGCAGAGAAGGTTCACCAGGTTGATACCGGAGATGAGGGGTTTGGATTATGAGGAGAGGCTGAGGAGATTGGGTTTGTACTCGTTGGAGTTTAGAAGGATGAGGGGGGATCTTATGGAGACTTATAAGATAATGCGGGGGCTGGATAGGGTGGAGGCGGAGAGATTCTTTCCACTTAGTAAGGAAGTTAAAACTAGAGGACACAGCCTCAAAATAAAGGGGGGTCGGTTTAAGACAGAGTTGAGGAGGAACTTCTTCTCCCAGAGGGTGGTGAATCTCTGGAATTCTCTGCCCACTGAGGTGGTGGAGGCTACCTCGCTGAATATGTTTAAAGCGTGGATGGATGGATTCCTGATCGGTAAGGGAATTAAGGGTTATGGGGATCAGGCGGGTAAGTGGTACTGATCCACGTCAGATCAGCCATGATCTTATTGAATGGCGGGGCAGGCTCGAGGGGCTGGATGGCCTACTCCTGCTCCTATTTCTTATGTTCTTATGTTAAGGGTTAGGTGTCACATGTTCAGGGTTAGGTGTGACACATTTGGGGTTAGATGTAATACATGGGGGTTAGATGTCACACGTTAGAGGTTAGATATCACACGATTGGGGTTAGAGTTCACATGTTCGAGGTTTGATGTCACACGTTAAGGGGTAGATATCACAAGTTAAGGGTTACAAGTCACACATTAAGGGTTAGAGTTCACACGTTTGGGGCTAGAGTTCACATGTTCAGGGTTAGAGTTCACATGTTCAGGGTTAGATGTCACACATTAGGGGTTCGCTGTTACACGTTAACGGTGAAATGTCACACGTTCAGGGTTAGATATCACGTTTGGGGTTAGATGTCACATGGTAATGGATAGCTGTCACACATTAGGGGTTAGCTGTAACACGTTCGGGGTTAGACATCACATGTTAAGGGATAGATGTCACACGTTCGGGGTTAGATGTCACACGTTGGGGGTTATATCTTACACGTTCGGGGCTAAAAGTCACACGTTCAGGGTTAGATGTCACACGTTAACGGTTAGATGTCACACGTTAAGTGTTGGAAGTCACACGTTAAGGGTTAGATGTCGCTCGTTAAGGGTTAGATGTCACACGTTTGGGGTTAGATGTCACACGTTCGGGGTTAGATGTCACACGTTGAGGGTTAGATGTCACACATTGTGGGTTAGATGTCACACGTTAGGGTTAGATGTCAGACGTTAGGGGTTAGATGTCACATGTTAGGGGTTAGACGTCACACGGTAGGGGTTATAGGTCACACGGTAGGGGTTATAGGTCACACGGTAGGGGTTAGATGTCACACGTTCGGGGTTAGATGTCACACGGTCAGGGTTAGATGTCACACGTCAAGGATTAGATCTCACACGTCAAGGGTTAGATCTCACACATTCGGGGTTCGCTGATGCACGTCCGGGGTTAGATGTCACACGTTCGGCGTTAGATGTCACACGTTCGGGGTTAGATGTCACACGTTCGGGGTTAGATGTCACACGTTCGGGGTTAGATGTCACACGTTCGGGGTTAGATGTCACACGTTCGGGGTTAGATGTCACACGTTCGGGGTTAGATGTCACACGTTCGGGGTTAGATGTCACACGTTCGGGGTTAGATGTCACACGTTCGGTGTTAGATGTCACACGTTAGGGGTTAGATGTCATACGTTCAGGGTTAGATGTCACACGTTAGGGGTTAGAGGTCATACGTTCGGTGTTAGGTGTCACGCATTTGGGGTTAGATGTTACACGTCCGGGGTTAAATGTTACACATTCGGGGTTAGATGTCACACGTTAGGGGTTCGAAGTCACACGTTAGGGGTTAGAAGTCACACGTTAGGGGTTAGAAGTCACACGTTAGGGGTTAGAGGTCACACGTTAGGGATTAGAGGTCACACGTTCGGGGTTAGAGGTCACACGTTCGGAGTTAGAGGTCACACGTTCGGGGTTGGAGATCACACGTTCGGGGTTAGAGGTCACACGTTCGGGGTTAGATGTCACACGTTAGGGGTTAGATGTCACACGTTTGGGGTTAGATGTCACACGTTGAGGGTCAGATGTCACACGTTGAGGGTCAGATGTCACACGGTCAGGGTTAGATGTCACACGTCAAGGATTAGATCTCACACGTCAAGGGTTAGATCTCACACGTTCGGGGTTCGCTGATGCACGTCCGGGGTTAGATGTCACACGTTCGGGGTTAGATGTCACACGTTCGGGGTTAGATGTCACACGTTTGGGGTTAGATGTCACACGTTCGGGGTTAGAGGTCACACGTTCGGGGTTAGAGGTCACACGTTCGGGGTTAGAGGTCACACGTTCGGGGTTAGAGGTCACACGTTCGGGGTTAGAGGTCACACGTTCGGGGTTAGAGGTCACACGTTCGGGGTTAGAGGTCACACGTTCGGGGTTAGAGGTCACACGTTCGGGGTTAGAGGTCACACGTTCGGGGTTAGAGGTCACACGTTCGGGGTTAGAGGTCACACATTCGGGGTTAGATGTCACACCTTAAGGGTTGCATGTGATACGTTTGGGGTTAGATGTCACAAGTTAAGGGTTACAAGTCGCACGTTAAGGGTGAGAAGTCACACGTTAAGGGTTAGGTGTGATACATTTGGGGTTAGATGTAATACATTGGGGGTTAGATGTCACACGTTAGAGGTTAGATATCACACGATTGGGGTTAGAGTTCACATGTTCGAGGTTTGATGTCACACGTTAAGGGGCAGATATCACAAGTTAAGGGTTACAAGTCACACATTAAGGGTTAGAGTTCACACGTTTGGGGCTAGAGTTCACATGTTCAGGGTTAGAGTTCACATGTTCAGGGTTAGATGTCACATATTAGGGGTTCGCTGTTACACGTTAACGGTGAAATGTCACACGTTCGGGGTTAGATATCACGTTTGGGGTTAGATGTCACATGGTAATGGATAGCTGTCACACATTAGGGGTTAGCTGTAACACGTTCGGGGTTAGACATCACATGTTAAGGGATAGATGTCACACGTTCGGGGTTAGATGTCACATGTTGGGGGTTATATCTTACACGTTCGGGGCTAAAAGTCACACGTTCAGGGTTAGATGTCACACGTTAACGGTTAGATGTCACACGTTAAGTGTTGGAAGTCACACGTTAAGGGTTAGATGTCGCTCGTTAAGGGTTAGATGTCACACGTTAAGGGTTAGATGTCACACGTTTGGGGTTAGATGTCACACGTTTGGGGTTAGAGGTCACACGTTTGGGGTTAGATGTCACACGTTCGGGGTTAGATGTCACACGTTCGGGGTTAGATGTCACACATTCGGGGTTAGATGTCACACGTTCGGGGTTCGATGTCACACGTTCGGGGTTCGATGTCACATGTTAATGGTTAGATGTCACACGTTCGGGGTTAGATGTCACACGTCAGGGGTTAGATGTCACACGTTCGGGGTTAGATGTCACACGTTCGGGGTTAGATGTCACACGTTCGGGGTTCGATGTCACATGTTAATGGTTAGATGTCACACGTTCGGGGTTAGATGTCACACGTCAGGGGTTAGATGTCACACGTCAGGGGTTAGATGTCACACGTTAGGGGTTAGAGGTCACACGTTCGGTGTTAGGTGTCACGCATTTGGGGTTAGATGTTGCACGTCTGGGGTTAAATGTTACACATTCGGGGTTAGATGTCACACGTTAGGGGTTAGAAGTCACACGTTAGGGGTTAGAAGTCATACGTTAGGGGTTAGAGGTCACACGTTAGGGGTTAGAGGTCACACGTTCGGGGTTAGAGGTCACACGTTCGGGGTTAGGTGTCATGCATTTGGGGTTAGATGTTACATGTCCGGCGTTAAATGTTACACGTTCGGGGTTAGATGTCACACGTTCAGGGTTAGATGTCACACGTTCAGGGTTAGATGTCACACTTTCAGGGTTAGATGTCACACGTTAGGGGTTAGATGTCACACGTTAGGGGTTAGATGTCACACTTTCAGGGTTAGATGTCACACTTTCAGGGTTAGATGTCACACGTTAGGGGTTAGATGTCACACGTTAGGGGTTAGATGTCACACGTTCGGGGTTAGACGTCACACGTTAACGGTGAGATGTCACACGTTAAGTGTTGGAAGTCACACGTTAAGGGTTAGATGTCACACGTTGAGGGTTAGTTGTCACACGTTTGGGATTAGAAGTCACATGTTAAAAGTTAGATGTTACACGTTAACGGTGAGATGTCACACATTCGGAGTTGGATGTCACACGTTCGGGGTGAGATGTCACACGTTCGGGGTGAGATGTCACACGTTCGGGGTGAGATGTCACACGTTCGGGGTGAGATGTCACACGTTCGGGGTGAGATGTCACACGTTCGGGGTGAGATGTCACACGTTCGGGGTGAGATGTCACACGTTCGGGGTGAGATGTCACACGTTCGGGGTGAGATGTCACACGTTCGGGGTGATAAGGTTTGATAAGGTTTGATAAGGTTCACCATGGTAGGCTTCTGCAGAAAATGCAGATGTATGGGATTGGGGGTGATCTAGGAAATTGGATCAGGAATTGGCTAGCGGATAGGAAACAGAGGGTGGTGGTTGATAGTAAATATTCATCATGGAGTGCGGTTACAAGTGGTGTACCTCAGGGATCTGTTTTGGGGCCACTGCTGTTTGTAATATTTATTAATGATCTGGATGAGGGTATAGTTGGGTGGATTAGCAAATTTGCTGATGACACCAAAGTCGGTGGTGTGGTAGACAGTGAGGAAGGGTGTCGTAGTTTGCAGGAAGACTTAGACAGGTTGCAAAGTTGGGCCGAGAGGTGGCGGATGGAGTTTAATGCGGAGAAGTGTGAGGTAATTCACTTTGGTAGGAATAACAGATGTGTTGAGTATAGGGCTAACGGGAGGACTTTGAATAGTGTGGAGGAGCAGAGGGATCTAGGTGTATGTGTGCATAGATCCCTGAAAGTTGGGAATCAAGTAGATAAGGTTGTTAAGAAGGCATATGGTGTCTTGGCGTTTATTGGTAGGGGGATTGAATTTAGGAGTCGTAGCGTTATGTTGCAACTGTACACAACTCTGGTGCGGCCGCACTTGGAGTACTGTGTGCAGTTCTGGTCCCCACATTACAGGAAGGATGTGGAGGCTTTGGAGAGGGTGCAGAGGAGGTTTACCAGGATGTTGCCTGGTATGGAGGGGAGATCCTATGAGGAGAGGCTGAGGGATTTGGGATTGTTTTCGCTGGAAAGGCGGCGGCTAAGAGGGGATCTTATTGAAACATATAAGATGATTAGAGGTTTAGATAGGGTGGATAGTGATAGCCTTTTTCCTCTGATGGAGAAATCCAGCACGAGGGGGCATGGCTTTAAATTGAGGGGGGGTAGTTATAGAACCGATGTCAGGGGTAGGTTCTTTACCCAGAGGGTGGTGAGGGATTGGAATGCCCTGCCAGCATCAGTAGTAAATGCGCCTAGTTTGGGGGCGTTTAAGAGATCCGTAGATAGGTTCATGGACGAAAAGAAATTGGTTTAGGTTGGAGGGTCACAGTTTTTTTTTTTTAACTGGTCGGTGCAACATCGTGGGCCGAAGGGCCTGTTCTGCGCTGTAATGTTCTATGTTCTATGTTCTATGTTCTAGATGTCACACGTTCGGGGTGAGATGTCACACGTTCGGGGTGAGATGTCACACGTTCGGGGTGAGATGTCACACGTTCGGGGTGAGATGTCACACGTTAAGGGTTGCAAGTCGCACGTTAAGGGTGAGAAGTCAGACGTTAGGGGTTAGGTGTCACATGTTAAGGGTTAGGTGTCACACATTTGGGGTTAGATGTAATACATTGGGGGTTAGATGTCACACGTTAGAGGTTAGATATCACACGATTGGGGTTAGAGTTCGCATGTTCGAGGTTTGATGTCGCACGTTAAGGGGTAGATGTCACACGTTAAGGAGTAGATGTCACAAGTTAAGGGTTACAAGTCACACATTAAGGGTTAGAGTTCACACGTTCGGGGTTAGAGTTCACATGTTCAGGGTTAGAGTTCACATGTTCAGGGTTAGATGTCACACATTAGGGGTTCGCTGTTACACGTTAACGGTGAAATGTCACACGTTCAAGGTTAGATATCACGTTTGGGGTTAGATGTCACATGGTAATGGATAGCTGTCACACGTTAGCGGTTAGCTGTTACACGTTCGGGGTTAGACATCACATGTTCAGGGATAGATGTCACACGTTCGGGGTTAGATGTCACACGTTGGGGGTTATATCTTACACGTTCGGGGTTAAAAGTCACACGTTCAGGGTTAGATGTCACACGTTAAGGGTTAGATGTCACACGTTAAGGGTTAGATGTCACACGTTAGGGGTAAGATGTCACACGTTAAGGGTTAGATCTCACACGTTAAGGGTTAGATGTCACACGTTAACAGTTAGATGTCACATGTTAGAGGAAATCATGGAAATCATAGAAACCCTACAGTCCAGAAAGAGGCCATTTGGCCCATCGAGTCTGCACCGACCACAATCCCACCCAGGCCCTACCCCCATATATTTTACCCGCTAATCCACACATCCCAGGACACTAAGGGGCAATTTTACCATGGCCAATCAACCTAACCCGCACATCTTTGGACTGTGGGAGGAAACCGGAGCACCCGGAGGAAACCCACGCAGACACGAGGACAATGTGCAAACTCCACACAGACAGTGACCCAAGCCGGGAATCGAACCCAGGTCCCTGGAGCTGTGAAGCAGCAGTGCTAACCACCGTGCTACCATGCCGCCCTAAGAGGTAAGATGTCACACGTTATGGGTTAGATGTCACACGATAAGGGTTAGATGTCACACGTTTGGGGTTAGATGTCACACGTTCGGGGTTAGATGTCACACGTTGAGGGTTAGATGTCACACATTGTGGGTTAGATGTCACACGTTAGGGTTAGACGTCACACGTTAGGGGTTATAGGTCACACGGTAGGGGTTATAGGTCACACGTTAGGGGTTATAGGTCACACGTTAGGGGTCAGATGTCACACGTTCGGGGTTAGATGTCACACGGTCAGGGTTAGATGTCACACGTCAAGGATTAGATCTCACACGTCAAGGGTTAGATCTCACACATCAAGGGTTAGATCACACACGTTCGGGGTTCGCTGATGCACGTCCGGGGTTAGATGTCACACGTTCGGCGTTAGATGTCACACGTTCGGGGTTAGATGTCACACGTTCAGGGTTAGATGTCACACGTTCGGGGTTAAATGTCACACGTTCGGGGTTAGATGTCACACGTTAGGGGTTAGATGTCATACGTTCAGGGTTAGATGTCACACGTTCGGTGTTAGGTGTCACGCATTTGGGGTTAGATGTAACACGTCCGGGGTTAAATGTTACACATTCGGGGTTAGATGTCACACGTTAGGGGTTCGAAGTCACACGTTAGGGGTTAGAAGTCACACGTTAGGGGTTAGAAGTCACACGTTAGGGGTTAGAGGTCACACGTTAGGGGTTAGAGATCACACGTTAGGGGTTAGATGTCACACATTGAGGGTTAGATGTCACACGTTGAGGGTTAGATGTCACACATTGTGGGTTAGATGTCACACGTTAGGGTTTAATGTCAGACGTTAGGGGTTAGATGTCACACATTAGGGGTTAGACGTCACACGGTAGGGGTTATAGGTCACACGGTAGGGGTTATAGGTCATACGTTAGGGGTTAGATGTCACACGTTCGGGGTTAGATGTCACACGGTCAGGGTTAGATGTCACACGTCAAGGATTAGATCTCACACGTCAAGGGTTCGATCTCACACGTTCGGGGTTCGCTGATGCACGTCCGGGGTTAGATGTCACACGTTCGGGGTTAGATGTCACACGTTCGGGGTTAGATGTCACACGTTCGGGGTTAGATGTCACACGTTAGGGGTTAGATGTCATACGTTCAGGGTTAGATGTCACACGTTCGGTGTTAGGTGTCACGCATTTGGGGTTAGATGTAACACGTCCGGGGTTAAATGTTACACATTCGGGGTTAGATGTCACACGTTAGGGGTTCGAAGTCACACGTTAGGGGTTAGAAGTCACACGTTAGGGGTTAGAAGTCACACGTTAGGGGTTAGAGGTCACACGATAGGGGTTAGAGGTCACACGTTCGGGGTTAGAGGTCACACGTTCGGTGTTAGAGATCACACGTTCGGGGTTAGAGGTCACACGTTCGGGGTTAGATGTCACACGTTAGGGGTTAGATGTCACACATTGAGGGTTAGATGTCACACGTTGAGGGTTAGATGTCACACATTGTGGGTTAGATGTCACACGTTAGGGTTTAATGTCAGACGTTAGGGGTTAGATGTCACACATTAGGGGTTAGACGTCACACGGTAGGGGTTATAGGTCACACGGTAGGGGTTATAGGTCACACGTTAGGGGTTAGATGTCACACGTTCGGGGTTAGATGTCACACGGTCAGGGTTAGATGTCACACGTCAAGGATTAGATCTCACACGTCAAGGGTTCGATCTCACACGTTCGGGGTTCGCTGATGCACGTCCGGGGTTCGATGTCACACGTTCGGGGTTAGATGTCACACGTTCGGGGTTAGATGTCACACGTTCGGGGTTAGATGTCACACGTTCGGGGTTCGATGTCACACGTTCGGGGTTAGATGTCACACGTTCGGGGTTAGATGTCACACGTTCGGGGTTAGATGTCACACGTTCGGGGTTAGATGTCACACGTTCGGGGTTAGATGTCACACGTTCGGGGTTAGGTGTCACACGTTCAGGGTTAGATGTCACACGTTCAGGGTTAGATGTCACACGTTAGGGGTTAGAGGTCACACGTTAGGGGTGAGAGGTCACACGTTCGGTGTTAGGTGTCACGCATTTGGGGTTAGATGTTACACGTCCGGGGTTAAATGTTACACATTCGGGGTTAGATGTCACACGTTAGGGGTTAGAAGTCACACGTTAGGGGTTAGAAGTCACACGTTAGGGGTTAGAGGTCACACGTTCGGGGTTAGAGGTCACACGTTCGGGGTTAGAGGTCACACGTTCGGGGTTAGAGGTCACACGTTCGGGGTTAGAGGTCACACGTTCGGGGTTAGAGGTCACACGTTCGGGGTTAGAGGTCACACGTTCGGGGTTAGAGGTCACACGTTCGGGGTTAGAGGTCACACGTTCGGGGTTAGAGGTCACACGTTCGGGGTTAGAGGTCACACGTTCGGGGTTAGAGGTCACACGTTCGGGGTTAGAGGTCACACGTTCGGGGTTAGAGGTCACACGTTCGGGGTTAGAGGTCACACGTTCAGGGTTAGATGTCACACGTTCAGGGTTAGATGTCACACCTTAAGGGTTGCATGTGATACGTTTGGGGTTAGATGTCACAAGTTAAGGGTTACAAGTCGCACGTTAAGGGTGAGAAGTCACATGTTAAGGGTTAGGTGTGACACATTTGGGGTTAGATGTAATACATGGGGGTTCGATGTCACACGTTAGAGGTTAGATATCACACGATTGGGGTTAGAGTTCACATGTTCGAGGTTTGATGTCACACGTTAAGGGGTAGATGTCACAAGTTAAGGGATACAAGTCACACATTAAGGGTTAGAGTTCACACGTTTGGGGCTAGAGTTCACATGTTCAGGGTTAGAGTTCACATGTTCAGGGTTAGATGTCACACATTAGGAGTTCGCTGTTACACGTTAACGGTGAAATGTCACACGTTCAGGGTTAGATATCACGTTTGGGGTTAGATGTCACATGGTAATGGATAGCTGTCACACATTAGGGGTTAGCTGTTACACGTTCGGGGTTAGACATCACATGTTAAGGGATAGATGTCACACGTTCGGGGTTAGATGTCACACGTTGGGGGTTATATCTTACACGTTCGGGGCTAAAAGTCACACGTTCAGGGTTAGATGTCACACGTTAACGGTTAGATGTCACACGTTAAGTGTTGGAAGTCACACGTTAAGGGTTAGATGTCACTCGTTAAGGGTTAGATGTCACACGTTAGGGGTTAGATGTCACACGTTTGGGGTTAGATGTCACACGTTTGGGGTTAGATGTCACACATTTGGGGTTAGATGTCACACGTTCGGGGTTAGATGTCACACGTTTGGGGTTAGATGTCACACGTTCGGGGTTAGATGTCACACGTTCGGGGTTAGATGTCACACGTTCGGGGTTCGATGTCACATGTTAATGGTTAGATGTCACACGTTCGGGGTTAGATGTCACACGTCAGGGGTTAGATGTCACACGTCAGGGGTTAGATGTCACACGTCAGGGGTTAGATGTCACACGTCAGGGGTTAGAGGTCACACGTTCGGTGTTAGGTGTCACGCATTCGGGGTTAGATGTTACACGTCCGGGGTTAAATGTTACACATTCGGGGTTAGATGTCACACGTTAGGGGTTAGAAGTCACACATTAGGGGTTAGAAGTCATACGTTAGGGGTTAGAAGTCCTACGTTAGGGGTTAGAGGTCACACGTTAGGGGTTAGAGGTCACACGTTCGGGGTTAGAGGTCACACGTTCGGGGTTCGGTGTCACGCATTTGGGGTTAGATGTTACATGTCCGGCGTTAAATGTTACACGTTCGGGGTTAGATGTCACACGTTCAGGGTTAGATGTCACACTTTCAGGGTTAGATGGCACACTTTCAGGGTTAGATGTCACACGTTAGGGGTTAGATGTCACACGTTAGGGGTTAGATGTCACACGTTCGGGGTTAGACGTCACACGTTAACGGTTAGATGTCACACGTTAAGTGTTGGAAGTCACACGTTAAGGGTTAGATGTCACACGTTCGGGGTTAGATGTCACATGTTCGTGGTTAGACGTCACACGTTAATGGTGAGATGTCACACGTTAAGTGTTGGAAGTCACACGTTAAGGGTTAGATGTCACACGTTGAGGGTTAGTTGTCACACGTTTGGGATTAGAAGTCACATGTTAAAAGTTAGATGTTACACGTTAACGGTGAGATGTCACACATTCGGGGTTAGATGTCACACGTTCGGGGTGAGATGTCACACGTTCAGGGTGAGATGTCACACGTTCGGGGTGAGATGTCACACGTTCGGGGTGAGATGTCACACGTTCGGGGTGAGATGTCACACGTTCGGGGTGAGATGTCACACGTTCGGGGTTAAATGTCACACGTTCGGGGTTAAATGTCACACGTTCGGGTTTAAATGTCACACGTTCGGGTTTAAATGTCACACATTAACGGTTAGATGTCACATGTTGAGGGTTAGTTGTCACACGTTTGGGATTAGACGTCACACGTTCGGGGTTAGATGTCACACGTTGAGGTTTAGATGTCACACGTTAAGGGTTAGATGTCACCCGTTAAGCGTTAGATGTCACACGTTAGGGGTTAGATGTCACACGTTAAGGGTTAGATGCCACACGTTAAGGGTTAGATGTCACACGTTAGGGTTAGATGTCACACGTTCGGGGTTAGATGTCACACGTTCGGGGTGAGATGTCACACGTTCGGGGTGAGATGTCACACGTTCGGGGTTAGATGTCACACGTTAGGGGTTCGAAGTCACACGTTAGGGGTTAGAAGTCACACGTTAGGGGTTAGAAGTCACACGTTAGGGGTTAGAGGTCACACGTTAGGGGTTAGAGGTCACACGTTCGGGGTTAGAGGTCACACGTTCGGAGTTAGAGGTCACACGTTCGGTGTTAGAGATCACACGTTCGGGGTTAGAGGTCACACGTTCGGGCTTAGATGTCACACGTTAGGGGTTAGATGTCACACATTGAGGGTTAGATGTCACACGTTGAGGGTTAGATGTCACACATTGTGGGTTAGATGTCACACGTTAGGGTTTAATGTCAGACGTTAGGGGTTAGATGTCACACATTAGGGGTTAGACGTCACACGGTAGGGGTTATAGGTCACACGGTAGGGGTTATAGGTCACACGTTAGGGGTTAGATGTCACACGTTCGGGGTTAGATGTCACACGGTCAGGGTTAGATGTCACACGTCAAGGATTAGATCTCACACGTCAAGGGTGAGATCTCACACGTTCGGGGTTCGCTGATGCACGTCCGGGGTTAGATGTCACACGTTCGGCGTTAGATGTCACACGTTCGGGGTTAGATGTCACACGTTCGGGGTTAGATGTCACACGTTCGGGGTTAGAAGTCACACGTTAGGGGTTAGAGGTCACACGTTAGGGGTTAGAGGTCACACGTTCGGGGTTAGAGGTCACACGTTCGGAGTTAGAGGTCACACGTTCGGTGTTAGAGATCACACGTTCGGGGTTAGAGGTCACACGTTCGGGCTTAGATGTCACACGTTAGGGGTTAGATGTCACACATTGAGGGTTAGATGTCACACGTTGAGGGTTAGATGTCACACATTGTGGGTTAGATGTCACACGTTAGGGTTTAATGTCAGACGTTAGGGGTTAGATGTCACACATTAGGGGTTAGACGTCACACGGTAGGGGTTATAGGTCACACGGTAGGGGTTATAGGTCACACGTTAGGGGTTAGATGTCACACGTTCGGGGTTAGATGTCACACGGTCAGGGTTAGATGTCACACGTCAAGGATTAGATCTCACACGTCAAGGGTGAGATCTCACACGTTCGGGGTTCGCTGATGCACGTCCGGGGTTAGATGTCACACGTTCGGCGTTAGATGTCACACGTTCGGGGTTAGATGTCACACGTTCGGGGTTAGATGTCACACGTTCGGGGTTAGATGTCACACGTTCGGGGTTAGATGTCACACGTTCGGGGTTAGATGTCACACGTTCAGGGTTAGATGTCACACGTTAGGGGTTAGAGGTCACACGTTAGGGGTTAGAGGTCACACGTTAGGGGTTAGAGGTCACACGTTCGGTGTTAGGTGTCACGCATTTGGGGTTAGATGTTACACGTCCGGGGTTAAATGTTACACATTCGGGTTTAGATGTCACACGTTAGGGGTTAGAAGTCACACGTTAGGGGTTAGAAGTCACACGTTAGGGGTTAGAGGTCACACGTTCGGGGTTAGAGGTCACACGTTCGGGGTTAGAGGTCACACGTTCGGGGTTAGAGGTCACACGTTCGGGGTTAGAGGTCACACGTTCGGGGTTAGAGGTCACACGTTCGGGGTTAGAGGTCACACGTTCGGGGTTAGAGGTCACACGTTCGGGGTTAGAGGTCACACGTTCGGGGTTAGAGGTCACACGTTCGGGGTTAGAGGTCGCACGTTCGGGGTTAGAGGTCACACGTTCGGGGTTAGAGGTCACACGTTCGGGGTTAGAGGTCACACGTTCGGGGTTAGAGGTCACACGTTCGGGGTTAGAGGTCACACGTTCGGGGTTAGAGGTCACACGTTCGGGGTTAGAGGTCACACGTTCGGGGTTAGAAGTCACACGTTTGGGGCTAGAGTTCACAAGTTCAGGGTTAGAGTTCACATGTTCAGGGTTAGATGTCACACATTAGGGGTTCGCTGTTACACGTTAACGGTGAAATGTCACACGTTCAGGGTTAGATATCACGTTTGGGGTTAGATGTCACATGGTAATGGATAGCTGTCACACATTAGGGGTTAGCTGTTACACGTTCGGGGTTAGACATCACATGTTAAGGGATAGATGTCACACGTTCGGGGTTAGATGTCACACGTTGGGGGTTATATCTTACACGTTCGGGGCTAAAAGTCACACGTTCAGGGTTAGATGTCACACGTTAACGGTTAGATGTCACACGTTAAGTGTTGGAAGTCACACGTTAAGGGTTAGATGTCACTCGTTAAGGGTTAGATGTCACACGTTAAGGGTTAGATGTCACACGTTTGGGGTTAGATGTCACACGTTTGGGGTTAGATGTCACACGTTCGGGGTTAGATGTCACATGTTTGGGGTTAGATGTCACACGTTCGGGGTTAGATGTCACACGTTCGGGGTTAGATGTCACACGTTCGGGGTTAGATGTCACACGTTCGGGGTTCGATGTCACATGTTAATGGTTAGATGTCACACGTTCGGGGTTAGATGTCACACGTCAGGGGTTAGATGTCACACGTCAGGGGTTAGATGTCACACGTCAGGGGTTAGATGTCACACGTCAGGGGTTAGAGGTCACACGTTCGGTGTTAGGTGTCACGCATTCGGGGTTAGATGTTACACGTCCGGGGTTAAATGTTACACATTCGGGGTTAGATGTCACACGTTAGGGGTTAGAAGTCACACATTAGGGGTTAGAAGTCATACGTTAGGGGTTAGAAGTCCTACGTTAGGGGTTAGAGGTCACACGTTAGGGGTTAGAGGTCACACGTTCGGGGTTCGGTGTCACGCATTTGGGGTTAGATGTTACATGTCCGGCGTTAAATGTTACACGTTCGGGGTTAGATGTCACACTTTCAGGGTTAGATGTCACACTTTCAGGGTTAGATGTCACACGTTAGGGGTTAGATGTCACACGTTCGGGGTTAGACGTCACACGTTAACGGTTAGATGTCACACGTTAAGTGTTGGAAGTCACACGTTAAGGGTTAGATGTCACACCTTCGGGGTTAGATGTCACATGTTCGTGGTTAGACGTCACAAGTTAACGGTGAGATGTCACACGTTAGGTGTTGGAAGTCACACGTTAAGGGTTAGATGTCACACGTTGAGGGTTAGTTGTCACACGTTTGGGATTAGAAGTCACATGTTAAAAGTTAGATGTTACACCTTAACGGTGAGATGTCACACATTCGGGGTTAGATGTCACACGTTCGGGGTGAGATGTCACACGTTCGGGGTGAGATGTCACACGTTCGGGGTGAGATGTCACACGTTCGGGGTGAGATGTCACACGTTCGGGGTGAGATGTCACACGTTCGGGGTGAGATGTCACACGTTCGGGGTTAAATGTCACACGTTCGGGGTTAAATGTCACACGTTCGGGGTTAAATGTCACACGTTCGGGTTTAAATGTCACACGTTCGGGTTTAAATGTCACACATTAACGGTTAGTTGTCACACGTTTGGGATTAGACGTCACACGTTCGGGGTTAGATGTCACACGTTGAGGTTTAGATGTCACACGTTAAGGGTTAGATGTCACCCGTTAAGCGTTAGATGTCACACGTTAGGGGTTAGATGTCACACGTTAAGGGTTAGATGCCACACGTTAAGGGTTAGATGTCACATGTTAGGGTTAGATGTCACACGTTCGGGGTGAGATGTCACACGTTCGGGGTGAGATGTCACACGTTCGGGGTTAGATGTCACACGTTAACGGTTAGATGTCACACGTTAAGGGTTAGATGTCACACATTAGGGGTTAGATGTCACGCGTTAAGGTTTAGATGTCACATGTTAGGGTTAGATGTCACACGTTAAAGGTTAGATGTCACACGTTTGGGGTTAGATGTCACACGTTAGGGTTTGATGTCACACGTTCGGGGTTAGACGTCACACGTTAACGGTTAGATGTCACACGTTAAGTGTTGGAAGTCACACGTTAAGGGTTAGATGTCACGCGTTCGGGGTTAGATGTCACACGTTGAGGGTTAGAAGTCACATGTTAAAAGTTAGATGATACACGTTAACGGTGAGATGTCACACTTTCGGGGTTAGATGTCACACGTTCGGGGCTAAATGTCACACGTTCGGGGTGAGATGTCACACGTTCGGGGTGAGATGTCACACGTTAACGGTTAGATGTCACACGTTAACGGTTAGATGTCACATGTTCGTGGTTAGGCGTCACACGTTAACGGTTAGATGTCACACATTAAGTGTTGGAAGTCACACGTTAAGGGTTAGATGTCACACGTTCGGGGTTAGATGTCACACGTTGAGGGTTAGAAGTCACATGTTAAAAGTTAGATGATACACGTTAACGGTGAGATGTCACACTTTCGGGGTTAGATGTCACACGTTCGGGGCTAAATGTCACACGTTCGGGGTGAGATGTCACACGTTCGGGGTGAGATGTCACACGTTAACGGTTAGATGTCACACGTTCGGGGTTAGATGTCACACGTTCGGGGTTAGATGTCACACGTTCGGGGTTAGATGTCACACGTTCGGGGTTAGATGTCACACGTTCGGGGTTAGATGTCACATGTTTGTGGTTAGATGGCACATGTTTGTGGTTAGATGGCACACGTTAGGGGTTAGATGGCACACGTTAAGGGTTAGATGTCACATGTTAGGGTTAGATGTCACACGTTAGGGTTTGATGTCACACGTTCGGGGTTAGATGTCACACGTTCGGGGTTAGATGTCACACGTTCGGGGTGAGATGTCACACGTTAACGGTTAGATGTCACACGTTCGGGGTTAGATGTCACACGTTCGGGGTTAGATGTCACATGTTCGGGGTGAGATGTCACATGTTCGGGGTGAGATGTCACATGTTCGGGGTTCGATGTCACATGTTAAGGGATAGATGTCATACGCTCGGGGTGAGATGTCACACGCTCGGGGTTAGATGTCACACGTTAACGGTTAGATGTCACACCTTAAGGGCTGCATGTGATACGTTTGGGGTTCGATGTCACAAGTTAAGGGTTACAAGTCGCACGTTCAGGGTGAGAAGTCACACGTTAGGCGTTAGCTGTCAGACGTTAAGGGTTAGGTGTCACACGTTAAGGGTTAGGTGTCACACGTTAAGGGTTAGGTGTCACACGTTAAGGGTTAGGTGTCACATGTTAAGGGTAAGGTGTGACACATTTGGGGTTAGATGTAATACATTGGGGGTTAGATGTAATATATTGGAGGTTAGATATCACACGATTGGGGTTAGAGTTCACATGTTCGAGGTTTGATGTCACACGTTAAGGGGTAGCTGTCACACGTTAAGGGGTTGATGTCACAAGTTAAGGGTTACAAGTCACACATTAAGGGTTAGAGTTCACACGTTTGGGGTTAGAGTTCACATGTTCGGGGTTAGAGTTCACATGTTCGGGGTTAGAGTTCACATGTTCAGGGTTAGAGTTCACATGTTCAGGGTTAGAGTTCACATGTTCAGGGTTAGAGTTCACATGTTCAGGGTTAGATGTCACACATTAGGGGTTCGCTGTTACACGTTAACGGTGAAATGTCACACGTTCAGGGTTAGATATCACGTTTGGGGTTAGATGTCACATGGTAATGGATAGCTGTCACACGTTAGGGGTTAGCTGTTACACGTGCGGTGTTAGACATCACATGTTAAGGGATAGATGTCACACGTTCAGGGTTAGATGTCACACGTTCGGGGTTAGATGTCACACGTTAACGGTTAGATGTCACACGTTCGGGGTTAGATGTCACACGTTCGGGGTTAGATGTCACACGTTCGGGGTTAGATGTCACACGTTCGGGGTTAGATGTCACACGTTCGGGGTTAGATGTCACACGTTCGGGGTTAGATGTCACACGTTCGGGGTTAGATGTCACACGTTAAGGGTTAGATGTCACACGTTAAGGGTTAGATGTCACACGTTAAGGGTTAGATGTCACACGTTAACGGTTAGATGTCACACGTTAACGGTTAGATGTCACATGTTAGGGTCAGATGTCACACGTTAAGGGTTAGATGTCACACGTTAGGGGTTAGATGTCACACGTTAGGGGTTAGATGTCACACGTTAAGGGTTAGATGTCACACGTTAAGGGTTAGATGTCACACGTTAAGGGTTAGATGTCACATGTTAGGGTTAGGTGTCACACGTTAGGGTTAGATGTCACACGTTCGGGGTTAGATGTCACACGTTCGGGGTGAGATGTCACACGTTAACGGTTAGATGTCACACGTTCGGGGTTAGATGTCACACGTTCGGGGTTAGATGTCACATGTTCGGGGTGAGATGTCACATGTTCGGGGTGAGATGTCACATGTTCGGGGTGAGATGTCACATGTTCGGGGTGAGATGTCACATGTTAAGGGATAGATGTCATACGCTCGGGGTGAGATGTCACACGCTCGGGGTTAGATGTCACACGTTAACGGTTAGATGTCACACCTTAAGGGCTGCATGTGATACGTTTGGGGTTCGATGTCACAAGTTAAGGGTTACAAGTCGCACGTTCAGGGTGAGAAGTCACACGTTAGGCGTTAGCTGTCAGACGTTAAGGGTTAGGTGTCACACGTTAAGGGTTAGGTGTCACACGTTAAGGGTTAGGTGTCACACGTTAAGGGTTAGGTGTCACACGTTAAGGGTAAGGTGTGACACATTTGGGGTTAGATGTAATACATTGGGGGTTAGATGTAATATATTGGAGGTTAGATATCACACGATTGGGGTTAGAGTTCACATGTTCGAGGTTTGATGTCACACGTTAAGGGGTAGCTGTCACACGTTAAGGGGTTGATGTCACAAGTTAAGGGTTACAAGTCACACATTAAGGGTTAGAGTTCACACGTTTGGGGTTAGAGTTCACATGTTCGGGGTTAGAGTTCACATGTTCGGGGTTAGAGTTCACATGTTCAGGGTTAGAGTTCACATGTTCAGGGTTAGAGTTCACATGTTCAGGGTTAGAGTTCACATGTTCAGGGTTAGAGTTCACATGTTCAGGGTTAGATGTCACACATTAGGGGTTCGCTGTTACACGTTAACGGTGAAATGTCACACGTTCAGGGTTAGATATCACGTTTGGGGTTAGATGTCACATGGTAATGGATAGCTGTCACACGTTAGGGGTTAGCTGTTACACGTGCGGTGTTAGACATCACATGTTAAGGGATAGATGTCACACGTTCAGGGTTAGATGTCACACGTTCGGGGTTAGATGTCACACGTTAACGGTTAGATGTCACACGTTCGGGGTTAGATGTCACACGTTCGGGGTTAGATGTCACACGTTCGGGGTTAGATGTCACACGTTCGGGGTTAGATGTCACACGTTCGGGGTTAGATGTCACACGTTCGGGGTTAGATGTCACACGTTAAGGGTTAGATGTCACACGTTAAGGGTTAGATGTCACACGTTAAGGGTTAGATGTCACACGTTAACGGTTAGATGTCACATGTTAGGGTCAGATGTCACACGTTAAGGGTTAGATGTCACACGTTAAGGGTTAGATGTCACACGTTAGGGGTTAGATGTCACACGTTAGGGGTTAGATGTCACACGTGAAGGGTTAGATGTCACACGTTAAGGGTTAGATGTCACACGTTAAGGGTTAGATGTCACATGTTAGGGTTAGGTGTCACACGTTAGGGTTAGATGTCACACGTTCGGGGTTAGATGTCACACGTTCGGGGTGAGATGTCACACGTTAGGGGTGAGATGTCACACGTTAACGGTTAGATGTCACACGTTCGGGGTTAGATGTCACACGTTCGGGGTTCGATGTCACATGTTCGGGGTTAGATGTCACATGTTCGGGGTTCGATGTCACATGTTAAGGGATAGATGTCACACGCTCGGGGTGAGATGTCACACGCTCGGGGTGAGATGTCACACGTTAACGGTTAGATGTCACACCTTAAGGGTTGCATGTGATACGTTTGGGGTTAGATGTCACAAGTTAAGGGTTACAAGTCGCACGTTCAGGGTGAGAAGTCACACGTTAGGTGTTAGGTGTCAGACGTTAAGGGTTAGGTGTCACACGTTAAGGGTTAGGTGTCACATGTTAAGGGTTAGGTGTCACACATTTGGGGTTGGATGTAATACATTGGGGGTTAGATGTCACACGTTAGAGGTTAGATATCACACGATTGGGGTTAGAGTTCACATGTTCGAGGTTTGATGTCACACGTTAAGGGGTAGATGTCACACGTTAAGGGTTACAAGTCACACATTAAGGGTTAGAGTTCATACGTTTGGGGTTAGAGTTCACATGTTCAGGGTGAGAGTTCACATGTTCAGGGTTAGATGTCACACATTAGGGGTTCGCTGTTACACGTTAGCGGTGAAATGTCACACGTTCAAGGTTAGATATCACATGGTAATGGATAGCTATCACACGTTAGGGGTTAGCTGTTACACGTTCGGGTTTGACATCACATGTTAAGGGATAGATGTCACACGTTCGGGGTTAGATGTCACACGTTAAGTGTTAGATGTCACACGTTAGGGGTAGGATGTCACACATTAAGGGTTAGATGTCACACGTTAAGGGTTAGATCTCACACGTTAAGGGTTAGATGTCACACGTTAAGGGTTAGATGTCACATGTTAGAGGAAATCATAGAAATCATAGAAACCTGACAGTACAGAAAGAGGCCATTTGGCCCATCGAGTCTGCACCGACCACAATCCCACCCAGGCCCTACCCCCATATATTTTACCCGCTAATCCACACATCCCAGGACACTAAGGGGCAATTTTACCATGGCCAATCAACCGAACCCGCACATCTTTGGTGTGGGAGGAAACCGGAGCACCCGGAGGAAACCCACGCAGACACGAGGACAATGTGCAAACTCCACACAGACAGTGACCCAAGCCGGGAATCGAACCCAGGTCCCTGGAGCTGTGAAGCAGCAGTGCTAACCACCGTGCTACCATGCCGCCCTAAGAGGTAAGATGTCACACGTTATGGGTTAGATGTCACACGATAAGGGTTAGATGTCACACGTTTGGGGTTAGATGTCACACGTTCGGGGTTAGATGTCACACGTTGAGGGTTAGATGTCACACATTGTGGGTTAGATGTCACACGTTAGGGTTAGACGTCACACGTTAGGGGTTATAGGTCACACGGTAGGGGTTATAGGTCACACGTTAGGGGTTATAGGTCACACGTTAGGGGTCAGATGTCACACGTTCGGGGTTAGATGTCACACGGTCAGGGTTAGATGTCACACGTCAAGGATTAGATCTCACACGTCAAGGGTTAGATCTCACACATCAAGGGTTAGATCACACACGTTCGGGGTTCGCTGATGCACGTCCGGGGTTAGATGTCACACGTTCGGCGTTAGATGTCACACGTTCGGGGTTAGATGTCACACGTTCAGGGTTAGATGTCACACGTTCGGGGTTAAATGTCACACGTTCGGGGTTAGATGTCACACGTTAGGGGTTAGATGTCATACGTTCAGGGTTAGATGTCACACGTTCGGTGTTAGGTGTCACGCATTTGGGGTTAGATGTAACACGTCCGGGGTTAAATGTTACACATTCGGGGTTAGATGTCACACGTTAGGGGTTCGAAGTCACACGTTAGGGGTTAGAAGTCACACGTTAGGGGTTAGAAGTCACACGTTAGGGGTTAGAGGTCACACGTTAGGGGTTAGAGATCACACGTTAGGGGTTAGATGTCACACATTGAGGGTTAGATGTCACACGTTGAGGGTTAGATGTCACACATTGTGGGTTAGATGTCACACGTTAGGGTTTAATGTCAGACGTTAGGGGTTAGATGTCACACATTAGGGGTTAGACGTCACACGGTAGGGGTTATAGGTCACACGGTAGGGGTTATAGGTCATACGTTAGGGGTTAGATGTCACACGTTCGGGGTTAGATGTCACACGGTCAGGGTTAGATGTCACACGTCAAGGATTAGATCTCACACGTCAAGGGTTCGATCTCACACGTTCGGGGTTCGCTGATGCACGTCCGGGGTTAGATGTCACACGTTCGGGGTTAGATGTCACACGTTCGGGGTTAGATGTCACACGTTCGGGGTTAGATGTCACACGTTAGGGGTTAGATGTCATACGTTCAGGGTTAGATGTCACACGTTCGGTGTTAGGTGTCACGCATTTGGGGTTAGATGTAACACGTCCGGGGTTAAATGTTACACATTCGGGGTTAGATGTCACACGTTAGGGGTTCGAAGTCACACGTTAGGGGTTAGAAGTCACACGTTAGGGGTTAGAAGTCACACGTTAGGGGTTAGAGGTCACACGATAGGGGTTAGAGGTCACACGTTCGGGGTTAGAGGTCACACGTTCGGTGTTAGAGATCACACGTTCGGGGTTAGAGGTCACACGTTCGGGGTTAGATGTCACACGTTAGGGGTTAGATGTCACACATTGAGGGTTAGATGTCACACGTTGAGGGTTAGATGTCACACATTGTGGGTTAGATGTCACACGTTAGGGTTTAATGTCAGACGTTAGGGGTTAGATGTCACACATTAGGGGTTAGACGTCACACGGTAGGGGTTATAGGTCACACGGTAGGGGTTATAGGTCACACGTTAGGGGTTAGATGTCACACGTTCGGGGTTAGATGTCACACGGTCAGGGTTAGATGTCACACGTCAAGGATTAGATCTCACACGTCAAGGGTTCGATCTCACACGTTCGGGGTTCGCTGATGCACGTCCGGGGTTCGATGTCACACGTTCGGGGTTAGATGTCACACGTTCGGGGTTAGATGTCACACGTTCGGGGTTAGATGTCACACGTTCGGGGTTCGATGTCACACGTTCGGGGTTAGATGTCACACGTTCGGGGTTAGATGTCACACGTTCGGGGTTAGATGTCACACGTTCGGGGTTAGATGTCACACGTTCGGGGTTAGATGTCACACGTTCGGGGTTAGGTGTCACACGTTCAGGGTTAGATGTCACACGTTCAGGGTTAGATGTCACACGTTAGGGGTTAGAGGTCACACGTTAGGGGTGAGAGGTCACACGTTCGGTGTTAGGTGTCACGCATTTGGGGTTAGATGTTACACGTCCGGGGTTAAATGTTACACATTCGGGGTTAGATGTCACACGTTAGGGGTTAGAAGTCACACGTTAGGGGTTAGAAGTCACACGTTAGGGGTTAGAGGTCACACGTTCGGGGTTAGAGGTCACACGTTCGGGGTTAGAGGTCACACGTTCGGGGTTAGAGGTCACACGTTCGGGGTTAGAGGTCACACGTTCGGGGTTAGAGGTCACACGTTCGGGGTTAGAGGTCACACGTTCGGGGTTAGAGGTCACACGTTCGGGGTTAGAGGTCACACGTTCGGGGTTAGAGGTCACACGTTCGGGGTTAGAGGTCACACGTTCGGGGTTAGAGGTCACACGTTCGGGGTTAGAGGTCACACGTTCGGGGTTAGAGGTCACACGTTCGGGGTTAGAGGTCACACGTTCAGGGTTAGATGTCACACGTTCAGGGTTAGATGTCACACCTTAAGGGTTGCATGTGATACGTTTGGGGTTAGATGTCACAAGTTAAGGGTTACAAGTCGCACGTTAAGGGTGAGAAGTCACATGTTAAGGGTTAGGTGTGACACATTTGGGGTTAGATGTAATACATGGGGGTTCGATGTCACACGTTAGAGGTTAGATATCACACGATTGGGGTTAGAGTTCACATGTTCGAGGTTTGATGTCACACGTTAAGGGGTAGATGTCACAAGTTAAGGGATACAAGTCACACATTAAGGGTTAGAGTTCACACGTTTGGGGCTAGAGTTCACATGTTCAGGGTTAGAGTTCACATGTTCAGGGTTAGATGTCACACATTAGGAGTTCGCTGTTACACGTTAACGGTGAAATGTCACACGTTCAGGGTTAGATATCACGTTTGGGGTTAGATGTCACATGGTAATGGATAGCTGTCACACATTAGGGGTTAGCTGTTACACGTTCGGGGTTAGACATCACATGTTAAGGGATAGATGTCACACGTTCGGGGTTAGATGTCACACGTTGGGGGTTATATCTTACACGTTCGGGGCTAAAAGTCACACGTTCAGGGTTAGATGTCACACGTTAACGGTTAGATGTCACACGTTAAGTGTTGGAAGTCACACGTTAAGGGTTAGATGTCACTCGTTAAGGGTTAGATGTCACACGTTAGGGGTTAGATGTCACACGTTTGGGGTTAGATGTCACACGTTTGGGGTTAGATGTCACACATTTGGGGTTAGATGTCACACGTTCGGGGTTAGATGTCACACGTTTGGGGTTAGATGTCACACGTTCGGGGTTAGATGTCACACGTTCGGGGTTAGATGTCACACGTTCGGGGTTCGATGTCACATGTTAATGGTTAGATGTCACACGTTCGGGGTTAGATGTCACACGTCAGGGGTTAGATGTCACACGTCAGGGGTTAGATGTCACACGTCAGGGGTTAGATGTCACACGTCAGGGGTTAGAGGTCACACGTTCGGTGTTAGGTGTCACGCATTCGGGGTTAGATGTTACACGTCCGGGGTTAAATGTTACACATTCGGGGTTAGATGTCACACGTTAGGGGTTAGAAGTCACACATTAGGGGTTAGAAGTCATACGTTAGGGGTTAGAAGTCCTACGTTAGGGGTTAGAGGTCACACGTTAGGGGTTAGAGGTCACACGTTCGGGGTTAGAGGTCACACGTTCGGGGTTCGGTGTCACGCATTTGGGGTTAGATGTTACATGTCCGGCGTTAAATGTTACACGTTCGGGGTTAGATGTCACACGTTCAGGGTTAGATGTCACACTTTCAGGGTTAGATGGCACACTTTCAGGGTTAGATGTCACACGTTAGGGGTTAGATGTCACACGTTAGGGGTTAGATGTCACACGTTCGGGGTTAGACGTCACACGTTAACGGTTAGATGTCACACGTTAAGTGTTGGAAGTCACACGTTAAGGGTTAGATGTCACACGTTCGGGGTTAGATGTCACATGTTCGTGGTTAGACGTCACACGTTAATGGTGAGATGTCACACGTTAAGTGTTGGAAGTCACACGTTAAGGGTTAGATGTCACACGTTGAGGGTTAGTTGTCACACGTTTGGGATTAGAAGTCACATGTTAAAAGTTAGATGTTACACGTTAACGGTGAGATGTCACACATTCGGGGTTAGATGTCACACGTTCGGGGTGAGATGTCACACGTTCAGGGTGAGATGTCACACGTTCGGGGTGAGATGTCACACGTTCGGGGTGAGATGTCACACGTTCGGGGTGAGATGTCACACGTTCGGGGTGAGATGTCACACGTTCGGGGTTAAATGTCACACGTTCGGGGTTAAATGTCACACGTTCGGGTTTAAATGTCACACGTTCGGGTTTAAATGTCACACATTAACGGTTAGATGTCACATGTTGAGGGTTAGTTGTCACACGTTTGGGATTAGACGTCACACGTTCGGGGTTAGATGTCACACGTTGAGGTTTAGATGTCACACGTTAAGGGTTAGATGTCACCCGTTAAGCGTTAGATGTCACACGTTAGGGGTTAGATGTCACACGTTAAGGGTTAGATGCCACACGTTAAGGGTTAGATGTCACACGTTAGGGTTAGATGTCACACGTTCGGGGTTAGATGTCACACGTTCGGGGTGAGATGTCACACGTTCGGGGTGAGATGTCACACGTTCGGGGTTAGATGTCACACGTTAGGGGTTCGAAGTCACACGTTAGGGGTTAGAAGTCACACGTTAGGGGTTAGAAGTCACACGTTAGGGGTTAGAGGTCACACGTTAGGGGTTAGAGGTCACACGTTCGGGGTTAGAGGTCACACGTTCGGAGTTAGAGGTCACACGTTCGGTGTTAGAGATCACACGTTCGGGGTTAGAGGTCACACGTTCGGGCTTAGATGTCACACGTTAGGGGTTAGATGTCACACATTGAGGGTTAGATGTCACACGTTGAGGGTTAGATGTCACACATTGTGGGTTAGATGTCACACGTTAGGGTTTAATGTCAGACGTTAGGGGTTAGATGTCACACATTAGGGGTTAGACGTCACACGGTAGGGGTTATAGGTCACACGGTAGGGGTTATAGGTCACACGTTAGGGGTTAGATGTCACACGTTCGGGGTTAGATGTCACACGGTCAGGGTTAGATGTCACACGTCAAGGATTAGATCTCACACGTCAAGGGTGAGATCTCACACGTTCGGGGTTCGCTGATGCACGTCCGGGGTTAGATGTCACACGTTCGGCGTTAGATGTCACACGTTCGGGGTTAGATGTCACACGTTCGGGGTTAGATGTCACACGTTCGGGGTTAGAAGTCACACGTTAGGGGTTAGAGGTCACACGTTAGGGGTTAGAGGTCACACGTTCGGGGTTAGAGGTCACACGTTCGGAGTTAGAGGTCACACGTTCGGTGTTAGAGATCACACGTTCGGGGTTAGAGGTCACACGTTCGGGCTTAGATGTCACACGTTAGGGGTTAGATGTCACACATTGAGGGTTAGATGTCACACGTTGAGGGTTAGATGTCACACATTGTGGGTTAGATGTCACACGTTAGGGTTTAATGTCAGACGTTAGGGGTTAGATGTCACACATTAGGGGTTAGACGTCACACGGTAGGGGTTATAGGTCACACGGTAGGGGTTATAGGTCACACGTTAGGGGTTAGATGTCACACGTTCGGGGTTAGATGTCACACGGTCAGGGTTAGATGTCACACGTCAAGGATTAGATCTCACACGTCAAGGGTGAGATCTCACACGTTCGGGGTTCGCTGATGCACGTCCGGGGTTAGATGTCACACGTTCGGCGTTAGATGTCACACGTTCGGGGTTAGATGTCACACGTTCGGGGTTAGATGTCACACGTTCGGGGTTAGATGTCACACGTTCGGGGTTAGATGTCACACGTTCGGGGTTAGATGTCACACGTTCAGGGTTAGATGTCACACGTTAGGGGTTAGAGGTCACACGTTAGGGGTTAGAGGTCACACGTTAGGGGTTAGAGGTCACACGTTCGGTGTTAGGTGTCACGCATTTGGGGTTAGATGTTACACGTCCGGGGTTAAATGTTACACATTCGGGTTTAGATGTCACACGTTAGGGGTTAGAAGTCACACGTTAGGGGTTAGAAGTCACACGTTAGGGGTTAGAGGTCACACGTTCGGGGTTAGAGGTCACACGTTCGGGGTTAGAGGTCACACGTTCGGGGTTAGAGGTCACACGTTCGGGGTTAGAGGTCACACGTTCGGGGTTAGAGGTCACACGTTCGGGGTTAGAGGTCACACGTTCGGGGTTAGAGGTCACACGTTCGGGGTTAGAGGTCACACGTTCGGGGTTAGAGGTCACACGTTCGGGGTTAGAGGTCGCACGTTCGGGGTTAGAGGTCACACGTTCGGGGTTAGAGGTCACACGTTCGGGGTTAGAGGTCACACGTTCGGGGTTAGAGGTCACACGTTCGGGGTTAGAGGTCACACGTTCGGGGTTAGAGGTCACACGTTCGGGGTTAGAGGTCACACGTTCGGGGTTAGAAGTCACACGTTTGGGGCTAGAGTTCACAAGTTCAGGGTTAGAGTTCACATGTTCAGGGTTAGATGTCACACATTAGGGGTTCGCTGTTACACGTTAACGGTGAAATGTCACACGTTCAGGGTTAGATATCACGTTTGGGGTTAGATGTCACATGGTAATGGATAGCTGTCACACATTAGGGGTTAGCTGTTACACGTTCGGGGTTAGACATCACATGTTAAGGGATAGATGTCACACGTTCGGGGTTAGATGTCACACGTTGGGGGTTATATCTTACACGTTCGGGGCTAAAAGTCACACGTTCAGGGTTAGATGTCACACGTTAACGGTTAGATGTCACACGTTAAGTGTTGGAAGTCACACGTTAAGGGTTAGATGTCACTCGTTAAGGGTTAGATGTCACACGTTAAGGGTTAGATGTCACACGTTTGGGGTTAGATGTCACACGTTTGGGGTTAGATGTCACACGTTCGGGGTTAGATGTCACATGTTTGGGGTTAGATGTCACACGTTCGGGGTTAGATGTCACACGTTCGGGGTTAGATGTCACACGTTCGGGGTTAGATGTCACACGTTCGGGGTTCGATGTCACATGTTAATGGTTAGATGTCACACGTTCGGGGTTAGATGTCACACGTCAGGGGTTAGATGTCACACGTCAGGGGTTAGATGTCACACGTCAGGGGTTAGATGTCACACGTCAGGGGTTAGAGGTCACACGTTCGGTGTTAGGTGTCACGCATTCGGGGTTAGATGTTACACGTCCGGGGTTAAATGTTACACATTCGGGGTTAGATGTCACACGTTAGGGGTTAGAAGTCACACATTAGGGGTTAGAAGTCATACGTTAGGGGTTAGAAGTCCTACGTTAGGGGTTAGAGGTCACACGTTAGGGGTTAGAGGTCACACGTTCGGGGTTCGGTGTCACGCATTTGGGGTTAGATGTTACATGTCCGGCGTTAAATGTTACACGTTCGGGGTTAGATGTCACACTTTCAGGGTTAGATGTCACACTTTCAGGGTTAGATGTCACACGTTAGGGGTTAGATGTCACACGTTCGGGGTTAGACGTCACACGTTAACGGTTAGATGTCACACGTTAAGTGTTGGAAGTCACACGTTAAGGGTTAGATGTCACACCTTCGGGGTTAGATGTCACATGTTCGTGGTTAGACGTCACAAGTTAACGGTGAGATGTCACACGTTAGGTGTTGGAAGTCACACGTTAAGGGTTAGATGTCACACGTTGAGGGTTAGTTGTCACACGTTTGGGATTAGAAGTCACATGTTAAAAGTTAGATGTTACACCTTAACGGTGAGATGTCACACATTCGGGGTTAGATGTCACACGTTCGGGGTGAGATGTCACACGTTCGGGGTGAGATGTCACACGTTCGGGGTGAGATGTCACACGTTCGGGGTGAGATGTCACACGTTCGGGGTGAGATGTCACACGTTCGGGGTGAGATGTCACACGTTCGGGGTTAAATGTCACACGTTCGGGGTTAAATGTCACACGTTCGGGGTTAAATGTCACACGTTCGGGTTTAAATGTCACACGTTCGGGTTTAAATGTCACACATTAACGGTTAGTTGTCACACGTTTGGGATTAGACGTCACACGTTCGGGGTTAGATGTCACACGTTGAGGTTTAGATGTCACACGTTAAGGGTTAGATGTCACCCGTTAAGCGTTAGATGTCACACGTTAGGGGTTAGATGTCACACGTTAAGGGTTAGATGCCACACGTTAAGGGTTAGATGTCACATGTTAGGGTTAGATGTCACACGTTCGGGGTGAGATGTCACACGTTCGGGGTGAGATGTCACACGTTCGGGGTTAGATGTCACACGTTAACGGTTAGATGTCACACGTTAAGGGTTAGATGTCACACATTAGGGGTTAGATGTCACGCGTTAAGGTTTAGATGTCACATGTTAGGGTTAGATGTCACACGTTAAAGGTTAGATGTCACACGTTTGGGGTTAGATGTCACACGTTAGGGTTTGATGTCACACGTTCGGGGTTAGACGTCACACGTTAACGGTTAGATGTCACACGTTAAGTGTTGGAAGTCACACGTTAAGGGTTAGATGTCACGCGTTCGGGGTTAGATGTCACACGTTGAGGGTTAGAAGTCACATGTTAAAAGTTAGATGATACACGTTAACGGTGAGATGTCACACTTTCGGGGTTAGATGTCACACGTTCGGGGCTAAATGTCACACGTTCGGGGTGAGATGTCACACGTTCGGGGTGAGATGTCACACGTTAACGGTTAGATGTCACACGTTAACGGTTAGATGTCACATGTTCGTGGTTAGGCGTCACACGTTAACGGTTAGATGTCACACATTAAGTGTTGGAAGTCACACGTTAAGGGTTAGATGTCACACGTTCGGGGTTAGATGTCACACGTTGAGGGTTAGAAGTCACATGTTAAAAGTTAGATGATACACGTTAACGGTGAGATGTCACACTTTCGGGGTTAGATGTCACACGTTCGGGGCTAAATGTCACACGTTCGGGGTGAGATGTCACACGTTCGGGGTGAGATGTCACACGTTAACGGTTAGATGTCACACGTTCGGGGTTAGATGTCACACGTTCGGGGTTAGATGTCACACGTTCGGGGTTAGATGTCACACGTTCGGGGTTAGATGTCACACGTTCGGGGTTAGATGTCACATGTTTGTGGTTAGATGGCACATGTTTGTGGTTAGATGGCACACGTTAGGGGTTAGATGGCACACGTTAAGGGTTAGATGTCACATGTTAGGGTTAGATGTCACACGTTAGGGTTTGATGTCACACGTTCGGGGTTAGATGTCACACGTTCGGGGTTAGATGTCACACGTTCGGGGTGAGATGTCACACGTTAACGGTTAGATGTCACACGTTCGGGGTTAGATGTCACACGTTCGGGGTTAGATGTCACATGTTCGGGGTGAGATGTCACATGTTCGGGGTGAGATGTCACATGTTCGGGGTTCGATGTCACATGTTAAGGGATAGATGTCATACGCTCGGGGTGAGATGTCACACGCTCGGGGTTAGATGTCACACGTTAACGGTTAGATGTCACACCTTAAGGGCTGCATGTGATACGTTTGGGGTTCGATGTCACAAGTTAAGGGTTACAAGTCGCACGTTCAGGGTGAGAAGTCACACGTTAGGCGTTAGCTGTCAGACGTTAAGGGTTAGGTGTCACACGTTAAGGGTTAGGTGTCACACGTTAAGGGTTAGGTGTCACACGTTAAGGGTTAGGTGTCACATGTTAAGGGTAAGGTGTGACACATTTGGGGTTAGATGTAATACATTGGGGGTTAGATGTAATATATTGGAGGTTAGATATCACACGATTGGGGTTAGAGTTCACATGTTCGAGGTTTGATGTCACACGTTAAGGGGTAGCTGTCACACGTTAAGGGGTTGATGTCACAAGTTAAGGGTTACAAGTCACACATTAAGGGTTAGAGTTCACACGTTTGGGGTTAGAGTTCACATGTTCGGGGTTAGAGTTCACATGTTCGGGGTTAGAGTTCACATGTTCAGGGTTAGAGTTCACATGTTCAGGGTTAGAGTTCACATGTTCAGGGTTAGAGTTCACATGTTCAGGGTTAGATGTCACACATTAGGGGTTCGCTGTTACACGTTAACGGTGAAATGTCACACGTTCAGGGTTAGATATCACGTTTGGGGTTAGATGTCACATGGTAATGGATAGCTGTCACACGTTAGGGGTTAGCTGTTACACGTGCGGTGTTAGACATCACATGTTAAGGGATAGATGTCACACGTTCAGGGTTAGATGTCACACGTTCGGGGTTAGATGTCACACGTTAACGGTTAGATGTCACACGTTCGGGGTTAGATGTCACACGTTCGGGGTTAGATGTCACACGTTCGGGGTTAGATGTCACACGTTCGGGGTTAGATGTCACACGTTCGGGGTTAGATGTCACACGTTCGGGGTTAGATGTCACACGTTCGGGGTTAGATGTCACACGTTAAGGGTTAGATGTCACACGTTAAGGGTTAGATGTCACACGTTAAGGGTTAGATGTCACACGTTAACGGTTAGATGTCACACGTTAACGGTTAGATGTCACATGTTAGGGTCAGATGTCACACGTTAAGGGTTAGATGTCACACGTTAGGGGTTAGATGTCACACGTTAGGGGTTAGATGTCACACGTTAAGGGTTAGATGTCACACGTTAAGGGTTAGATGTCACACGTTAAGGGTTAGATGTCACATGTTAGGGTTAGGTGTCACACGTTAGGGTTAGATGTCACACGTTCGGGGTTAGATGTCACACGTTCGGGGTGAGATGTCACACGTTAACGGTTAGATGTCACACGTTCGGGGTTAGATGTCACACGTTCGGGGTTAGATGTCACATGTTCGGGGTGAGATGTCACATGTTCGGGGTGAGATGTCACATGTTCGGGGTGAGATGTCACATGTTCGGGGTGAGATGTCACATGTTAAGGGATAGATGTCATACGCTCGGGGTGAGATGTCACACGCTCGGGGTTAGATGTCACACGTTAACGGTTAGATGTCACACCTTAAGGGCTGCATGTGATACGTTTGGGGTTCGATGTCACAAGTTAAGGGTTACAAGTCGCACGTTCAGGGTGAGAAGTCACACGTTAGGCGTTAGCTGTCAGACGTTAAGGGTTAGGTGTCACACGTTAAGGGTTAGGTGTCACACGTTAAGGGTTAGGTGTCACACGTTAAGGGTTAGGTGTCACACGTTAAGGGTAAGGTGTGACACATTTGGGGTTAGATGTAATACATTGGGGGTTAGATGTAATATATTGGAGGTTAGATATCACACGATTGGGGTTAGAGTTCACATGTTCGAGGTTTGATGTCACACGTTAAGGGGTAGCTGTCACACGTTAAGGGGTTGATGTCACAAGTTAAGGGTTACAAGTCACACATTAAGGGTTAGAGTTCACACGTTTGGGGTTAGAGTTCACATGTTCGGGGTTAGAGTTCACATGTTCGGGGTTAGAGTTCACATGTTCAGGGTTAGAGTTCACATGTTCAGGGTTAGAGTTCACATGTTCAGGGTTAGAGTTCACATGTTCAGGGTTAGAGTTCACATGTTCAGGGTTAGATGTCACACATTAGGGGTTCGCTGTTACACGTTAACGGTGAAATGTCACACGTTCAGGGTTAGATATCACGTTTGGGGTTAGATGTCACATGGTAATGGATAGCTGTCACACGTTAGGGGTTAGCTGTTACACGTGCGGTGTTAGACATCACATGTTAAGGGATAGATGTCACACGTTCAGGGTTAGATGTCACACGTTCGGGGTTAGATGTCACACGTTAACGGTTAGATGTCACACGTTCGGGGTTAGATGTCACACGTTCGGGGTTAGATGTCACACGTTCGGGGTTAGATGTCACACGTTCGGGGTTAGATGTCACACGTTCGGGGTTAGATGTCACACGTTCGGGGTTAGATGTCACACGTTAAGGGTTAGATGTCACACGTTAAGGGTTAGATGTCACACGTTAAGGGTTAGATGTCACACGTTAACGGTTAGATGTCACATGTTAGGGTCAGATGTCACACGTTAAGGGTTAGATGTCACACGTTAAGGGTTAGATGTCACACGTTAGGGGTTAGATGTCACACGTTAGGGGTTAGATGTCACACGTGAAGGGTTAGATGTCACACGTTAAGGGTTAGATGTCACACGTTAAGGGTTAGATGTCACATGTTAGGGTTAGGTGTCACACGTTAGGGTTAGATGTCACACGTTCGGGGTTAGATGTCACACGTTCGGGGTGAGATGTCACACGTTAGGGGTGAGATGTCACACGTTAACGGTTAGATGTCACACGTTCGGGGTTAGATGTCACACGTTCGGGGTTCGATGTCACATGTTCGGGGTTAGATGTCACATGTTCGGGGTTCGATGTCACATGTTAAGGGATAGATGTCACACGCTCGGGGTGAGATGTCACACGCTCGGGGTGAGATGTCACACGTTAACGGTTAGATGTCACACCTTAAGGGTTGCATGTGATACGTTTGGGGTTAGATGTCACAAGTTAAGGGTTACAAGTCGCACGTTCAGGGTGAGAAGTCACACGTTAGGTGTTAGGTGTCAGACGTTAAGGGTTAGGTGTCACACGTTAAGGGTTAGGTGTCACATGTTAAGGGTTAGGTGTCACACATTTGGGGTTGGATGTAATACATTGGGGGTTAGATGTCACACGTTAGAGGTTAGATATCACACGATTGGGGTTAGAGTTCACATGTTCGAGGTTTGATGTCACACGTTAAGGGGTAGATGTCACACGTTAAGGGTTACAAGTCACACATTAAGGGTTAGAGTTCATACGTTTGGGGTTAGAGTTCACATGTTCAGGGTGAGAGTTCACATGTTCAGGGTTAGATGTCACACATTAGGGGTTCGCTGTTACACGTTAGCGGTGAAATGTCACACGTTCAAGGTTAGATATCACATGGTAATGGATAGCTATCACACGTTAGGGGTTAGCTGTTACACGTTCGGGTTTGACATCACATGTTAAGGGATAGATGTCACACGTTCGGGGTTAGATGTCACACGTTAAGTGTTAGATGTCACACGTTAGGGGTAGGATGTCACACATTAAGGGTTAGATGTCACACGTTAAGGGTTAGATCTCACACGTTAAGGGTTAGATGTCACACGTTAAGGGTTAGATGTCACATGTTAGAGGAAATCATAGAAATCATAGAAACCTGACAGTACAGAAAGAGGCCATTTGGCCCATCGAGTCTGCACCGACCACAATCCCACCCAGGCCCTACCCCCATATATTTTACCCGCTAATCCACACATCCCAGGACACTAAGGGGCAATTTTACCATGGCCAATCAACCGAACCCGCACATCTTTGGTGTGGGAGGAAACCGGAGCACCCGGAGGAAACCCACGCAGACACGAGGAGAATGTGTAAACTCCACACAGACAGTGACCCAAGCCGGGAATCGAACCCAGGTCCCTGGAGCTGTGGAGCAGCAGTGCTAACCACTGTGCTACTGTGCCGCCCTAAGAGGTAAGATGTCACATGTTAAGGGTTAGATGTCACACGTTAAGGGTTAGATGTCACACGTTTGGGGTTAGATGTCACACCTTTGGGGTTAGATGTCACACGTTCGGGGTTAGATGTCACACGTTGAGGGTTAGATGTCACACGTTGTGGGTTAGATGTCACACGCTAGGGGTTAGAGGTCACACGTTAGGGGTTAGACGTCACACGTTAGGGGTTATAGGTCACACGTTAGGGGATATCGGCCACACGGTAGGGGTTATAGGTCACACGTTCGGGGTTAGATGTCACACGTTAAGGGTTAGATGTCACACGTGCAGGGTTAGATGTCACACGTTCAGGGTTAGATGTCACACGTTCAGGGTTAGATGTCACACATTAGGGGTTAGATGTCACACGTTAGGGGTTAGATGTCACACATTAAGGGTTAGATGTCACACGTTAAGGGTTAGATGTCACACGTTCGGGGTTAGATGTCACACGTTCGGGGTTAGACGTCACACGTTAACGGTTAGGTGTCACACGTGAAGTGTTGGAAGTCACACGTTAAGTGTTGGAAGTCACACGTTAACGGTTAGATGTCACATGTTCGGGGTTAGATGTCACATGTTCGTGGTTAGATGTCACACGTTAACGGTTAGATGTCACACGTTAAGTGTTGGAAGTCACACGTTCGGGGTTAGATGTCACACGTTCGGGGTTAGATGTCACACGTTCGGGGTTAGACGTCACACGTTAATGGTTAGATGTCACACGTTGAGGGTTAGTTGTCACACGTTGAGGGTTAGTTGTCACACGTTTGGGGTTAGATGTCACACGTTAAGGGTTAGATGTCACACGTTACGGGTTAGATGTCACACGTTTGGGGTTAGATGTCACACGTTTGGGGTTAGATGTCACACGTTTGGGGTTAGATGTCACACGTTTGGGGTTAGATGTCACAAGTTAAGGGTTACAAATCGCACGTTAAGGGTGAGAAGTCACATGTTAAGGGTTAGGTGTGACACATTTGGGGTTAGATGTAATACATTGGGGATTAGATGTCACACGTTCGGGGTTAGATGTCACACGTTCGGGGTTAGATGTCACACGTTAAGGGTTAGATGTCACACGTTAAGGGTTAGATGTCACACGTTAGGTGTTAGATGTCACACGTTAGGGGTTAGATGTCACACGTTGAGGGTTAGTTGTCACACTTTAGGGGTTAGATGTCACATGTTAGGGGTTAGATGTCACACGTTAAGGGTTGGATGTCACACATTAAGGGGTAGATATCACAAGTTAAGGGTTACACGCCGCACGTTAAGGGTAAGAAGTCACACGTTAGGGGTTAGGTGTCACACGTTAAGGGTTAGGTCTCACACGTTTGGGGTTAGGTCTCACATGTTTGGGGTTAGATGTCACATGTTAGGGGTTACATATCACATGTTCGGGGTTAGAGTTCACATGTTCAGGGTTAGAGTTCACATGTTCGGGGTTAGAGTTCACATGTTCAGGGTCAGATGTCACACATTAGGGGTTCGCTGTTACACGTTAACGGTGAGATGTCACACGTTCGGGGTTAGATATCACGTTTGGGGGTTAGATGTCACATGGTAATGGATAGCTGTCACACGTTAGGGGTTAGCTGTTACACGTTCGGGGTTATATCTTTTACGATCGGGGTTAAAAGTCACACGTTACGGGTTAGATGTCACACGTTACGGGTTAGATGTCACACGTTAAGTGTTGGAAGTCACACGTTAAGGGTTAGATGTCACACGTTAAGGGTCAGATGTCACACGTTAAGGGTTAGATGTCACACGTTAGGGGTTTGATGTAACACGTTAGGGGTTAGACGTCACACGTTCGAGGTTAGACGTCACGCGTTCGGGGTTAGATGTCACACGTTCGGGGTTAGATGTCACACGTTCGGGGTTAGATGTCACACGTTAGGGGTTAGATGTCACACGTTAAGGGTTAGATGTCACACGTCAGGGTTAGATGTCGCACGTTCGGGGTTAGATGTCACACATTAACCGTTAGATGTCACACGTTCGGGGTTAGATGTCACACGTTCTGGGTTAGATGTCACATGTTCGGGTTTCGATGTCACATGTTCGGGTTTCGATGTCACATGTTAAGGGATAGATGTCATACGCTCGGGTTGAGATGTCACACGTTAATGGTTCGATGTCACACCTTAAGGGTTGCATGTGATACATTTGGGGTTAGATGTCACAAGTTAAGGGTTACAAGTCGCACGTTAAGGGTTAGATCTCACACGTCAGACGTTAAGGGTTAGGTGTCACACGTTAAGGGTTAGGTGTCACATGTTAAGGGTTAGGTGTGACACATTTGGGGTTAGATGTAATACATTGGGGGTTAGATGTCACACGTTAGAGGTTAGATATCACACGATTGGGGTTAGAGTTCACATGTTCGAGGTTTGATGTCACACGTTAAGGGGTAGATGTCACAAGTTAAGGGTTACAAGTCACACATTAAGGGTTAGAGTTCACACGTTTGGGGTTAGAGTTCACATGTTCGGGGTACGAGGTCACATGTTCAGGGTTAGAGTTCACATGTTCAGGGTTAGATGTCACACATTAGGGGTTCGCTGTTACACGTTAACGGTGAAATGTCACACGTTCAGGGTTAGATATCACGTTTGGGGTTAGGTGTCACATGGTAATGGATAGCTGTCACACGTTAGGGGTTAGATGTTACACGTTAATGGTGAGATGTCACATGTTAAGGGATAGATGTCACACGTTCGGGGTTAGATGTCACACGTTCGGGGTTAGACATCACATGTTAAGGGATAGATGTCACACGTTCGGGGTTAGATGTCACACGTTCGGGGTTAGATGTCACACGTTGGGGGTTATATCTTACACGTTCGGGGTTAAAAGTCACACATTCAGGTTTAGATGTCACACGTTAAGGGTTAGATCTCACACGTTAAGTGTTGGGGTTCGATGTCACATGTTTGTGGTTAGACGTCACACGTTAACGGTTAGATGTCACACGTTAAGTGTTGGAAGTCACACGTTAAGGGTTAGATGTCACATGTTAGGGTAAGATGTCACACGCTGAGGGTTAGATGTCACATGTTAAGGGTTAGATGTCACACGTTTGGGGTTAGATGTCACACGTTCAGGGTTAGATGTCACACGTTTGGGGTTAGACGTCACACGTTAGGGGTTAGATGTCACACGTTGAGGGTTAGTTGTCACACATTAGGGGTTAGATGTCACATGTTAGGGGTTAGATGTCACACGTTAAGGGTTGGATGTGATATGTTTGGGGTTAGATGTCACACGTTAGGGGTTAGGTGTCACACGTTAGGGGTTAGGTGTCACACGTTAGGGGTTAGGTGTCACACGTTAGGGGTTAGGTGTCACACGTTAAGGGTTAGGTGTCACTCGTTAAGGGTTAGGTGTCACACGTTTGGGGTTAGATGTCATACATTGGGGGTTAGATGTCACATGTTAGGGGGTAGATATCACATGTTCGGGGTTAGAGTTCACATGTTCAGGGTTAGAGTTCACATGTTCAGGGTTAGAGTTCACATGTTCAGGGTTAGAGTTCACATGTTCAGGGTTAGAGTTCACATGTTCAGGGTTAGAGTTCACACGTTCAGGGTTAGAGTTCACATGTTCGGGGTTAGAGTTCACATGTTCAGGGTCAGATGTCACACATTAGGGGTTCGCTGTTACACGTTAACGGTGAGATGTCACACGTTCAGGGTTAGATATCACGTTTGGGGGTTAAATGTCACATGGTAATGGATAGCTGTCACACGTTAGGGGTTAGCTGTTACACGTTGGGGGTTATATCTTATACGATCGGGGTTAAAAGTCACACGTTCAGGGTTAGATGTCACACGTTACGGGTTAGATGTCACACGTTAAGTGTTGGTAGTCACACGTTAAGGGTTAGATGTCACACGTTAAGTGTTGGAAGTCATACGTTAAGGGTTAGATGTCACACGTTAAGGGTTAGATGTCACACGTTCGGGGTTCGATGTCACACGTTGGGTGTTAGATGTCACACGTTCGGGGTTAGAGGTCACACGTCGGGGGTTAGAGGTCACACGTCGGGGGTTAGAGGTCACACGTCGGGGGTTAGAGGTCACACGTTAGGGGTTAGAGGTCACACGTTAGGGGTTAGAGGTCACACGTTAGGGGTTAGAGGTCACACGTTAGGGGTTAGAGGTCACACGTTAGGCGTTAGAGGTCACATGTTGTGGGTTAGAGGTCACACGTTCGGCGTTAGATGTCACACGTTCGGCATTAGAGGTCACACGTTCGGGGTTAGAGGTCACATGTTCGGGGTTAGAGGTCACACGTTAGGGGTTAGAGGTCACACGTTAGGGGTTAGAGGTCACACGTTAGGGGTTAGAGGTCACACGTTAAGGGTTAGATCTCACACGTTAAGGGTTAGATCTCACACGTTAAGGGTTAGATCTCACACGTTCGGCGTTAGATGTCGCACGTTAGGCGTTAGATGTCGCACGTCAGGGGTTAGATGTCGCACGTCAGGGGTTAGATGTCGCACGTCAGGGGTTAGATGTGACACGTCAGCGGTTAGAGGTCACACGTCAGGGGTTAGAGGTCACACGTCAGGAGTTAGAGGTCACACGTCAGGGGTTCGAGGTCACACGTCAGGGGTTAGAGGTCACACGTTAGGGGTTAGAGGTCACACGTTAGGGGTTAGAGGTCACACGTTAAGGGTTAGATCTCACACGTTAAGGGTTAGATCTCACACGTTAAGGGTTAGATCTCACACGTTCGGCGTTAGATGTCGCACGTTAGGCGTTAGATGTCGCACGTCAGGGGTTAGATGTCGCACGTCAGGGGTTAGATGTCGCACGTCAGGGGTTAGATGTGACACGTCAGGGGTTAGATATCACACGTCAGGGGTTAGAGGTCACACGTCAGGGGTTAGAGGTCACACGTCAGGGGTTAGAGGTCACACGTCAGCGGTTAGAGGTCACACGTCAGCGGTTAGAGGTCACACGTCAGGGGTTAGAGGTCACACGTCAGGGGTTAGAGGTCACACGTCAGGGGTTAGAGGTCACACGTCAGGGGTTAGAGGTCACACGTCAGGGGTCAGAGGTCACACGTCAGGGGTCAGAGGTCACACGTTAGGGGTTAGAGGTCACACATTAGGGGTTAGAGGTCACACATTAGGGGTTCGAGGTCACACGTTAGGGGTTAGAGGTCACACGTTCGGGGTTAGGTGTCCCACGTTAAGGGCTAGGTGCCACACGTTCGGGGTTAGATGTCACACGTTCGGGGTTAGATGTCACACGTTCGGGGTTAGGTGTCACACGTTAAGGGTTAGGTGTCACACGTTAAAGGTTAGGTGTCACACGTTAAGGGCTAGGTGTCACACGTTCGGGGCTTGGTGTCACACGTTCGGGGCTAGGTGTCACACGGTCATGGTTAGATGTCACACGTTCGGGGTTAGATGTCACACGTTCGGGGTTAGATGTCACACGTTCGGGGTTAGATGTCACACGTTCGGGGTTAGATGTCACACGTTCGGGGTGAGATGTCACACGTTAGGCGTTAGATGTCACACATTCGGGGTTAGTTGTCGCACGTTCGGGGTTAGATGTCACATGTTTAGGGTTAGATGTCACACGTTCGGGGTTAGAGGTCACACGTTAGGGGTTAGAGGTCACACGTTAGGGGTTAGAGGTCACACGTTAGGGGTTAAAGGTCGCACGTTCGGGGTTAGTTGTCGCACGTTCGGGGTTAGATGTCACACGTTCGGGGTGAGATGTCACACGTTCAGGGTTAGATGTCACACGTTAAGGGTTAGACGTCACACGTTAAGGGTTAGACATCACACATTAAGGGTTAGATGCCACACGTTAAGGGTTCGATGTAACATGTTTGGGGTTAGATGTCACATGTTCAGGGTTAGATGTCACATGTTAAGGATTAGATGTAACATGGTTGGGGTTAGATACCACACGTTAAGGGTTAGATGTAACATGTTTGGGGTTCGATGTCACACGTTCAGGGTTAGATGTCACACGTTAAGGGTTAGATGTAACATGTTTGGGGTTAGATGTCACACGTTAAGGGTTAGATGTCACACGTTAAGGGTTAGATGTCACACGTTAAGGGTTAGATGTCACACGTTAAGGGTTAGATGTCACACGTTAAGGGTTAGATGTCACACGTTCGGGGTTAGATGTCACACGTTCGGGGTTAGATGTCACACGTTCGGGGTTAGATGTCACACGTTCGGGGCTAGATGTCACACGTTCGGGGTTAGATGTCACACGTTCGGGGTTAGATGTCACACGTTCGGGGTTTGATGTCACACGTTCGGGGTTAGATGTCACACGTTCGGGGTTAGATGTCACACGTTCGGGGTTAGATGTCACACGTTCGGGGTTAGATGTCACACGTTCGGGGTTAGATGTCACACGTTAGGGGTTAGATGTCACAATTCAAAGCACCATGGGAGAAGACAGCAACATGATTGAAGCTCTCACACGATAAACTTGCTGCCAGAGAACAGAAGATGCAGAGCATGCACGGGAGGAGCTTACATTAATGTACCATTTTCAAACCTCCGAATATGTCATTGCACTTTACAAACAAAATGTTATAATGTCGGAAACACAGCAGCCAAATTGTCCACAGCAAGATCCCAGAAGCTGCACTCTAATAGTGACAAAACAATCAATGTTTGGATGATTGTTGGTTCAATATTGGTCAGGACAGAGAGAACAGCCTCTGCTCTTTGAAATAGTACCGTGGCCTCTTGTTATGTTGGCAGTGGACAGCTCAGTGGACAGTTGAATGGACAATTCAGTGGACAGTTGAATGGACAGGTGAGTGGACAGGTGAGTGGACAGGTGAGTGGACAGGTGAGTGGACAGGTGAGTGGACAGGTGAGTGGACAGGTGAGTGGACAGTTGAGTGGACAGTTGAGTGGACAGTTGAGCGGACAGTTGAGTGGACAGGACTGGACAAGATCCTCTGCCCACAGTGAAAACATTGGGCTCATTGGTTTTGATGTTAACAGAAAGGAAAGTCAGGTTGTGGTCAGTGGAGAGGTTGTACATTGAGCACAGATTCTCTGCCCATCTGTTCCGCCATCGGAGAACGATTTCTCCCTGGTTGATGGAAAGAAGTGCTGAATTGCCTGTACCACCAAACTCCCGCTTACTTCTAATTGTTAGAATTTTCAAATAAGAATTTAAAGGTGGGAATTGTGTGAAGTCCCCAAGGTGCTGAACATGCGTTATGGAACAGCGTGAGGGCCACACAATTTCACATTCACACGCACTGTTTTAATAATGAGCTAGATTTGCCCTCCTGGAATGGGCAGAAAGGTTGTCTTGTTCTCTATCCGCTACTGAACAATCTCCTTGACAGAAATATCACTTCCCCATTTCCATTTTCACTAAGATACAATTACAGTGAATTAATGACTCTTCATCTGAGATCGTTCAATGTTTCATTATTTGACACAGTTGGTTTCTGCAGCAAGGATCTAAACTGACAGTAATAATTGCCATTTTCTCTGGCTCATTACAGACTTACACTGGCTCACAAATATCAATCTTTTGATTAATTACTGACTACTATTCGAAATGTTTGACTTCATTCATGGGCAGGAGTAAGAAAGATAGATTTATAAAGCAGCGTTTAACATCGCAAACTGCAGCAAACAGCGAGGGTGGGAGGGGGAGTAATGGACATGGGAGTAAAACTCTAAATGTGAGAGAAATACAGAGACGCATCACGGTGATTGAGACATTTACTTTTGCCCGCAGACTGATGATATTTTTCAACAATCAGGATCAATGTTTATTGGAGGGACTGTCAGGTACAAGGAGCAGAAAATCCCAGCTAAGGTAAAGGAATCTCATTTCTGACTGTTTGAGGTGTTAAATAAAAGGATTTGAGCGCAGACATTTGCAGTCAGTTTTTCTGGATCAGGAGAAATCACTAGCTGTTTGCTATGACAACCTGTCACAAGGTGACCTGCTCCTGAACAGCAACATCAGCAAAAACAACCCACCCACCTCAGGAAACAAATAACTGTCTCCACATCACACACACATTTCTAGCTTTGTTCCACACTATTTCAGAGTGATTCTGGGAACCGTAGCATTGTTACAACTGGTCTACTAATCCACAAGTGTAGATTAATAATCCAGCAACTAAAATTCACTCCCAAAGCTGGGGAATTTAAATTCAGCCAATTAAATAAATCAAAAGCTAGCGTCAGTAATGGTGGCATGAAACTGCTGGGTTATTGGAAAAAACCATCTGGTTCACTAATATCCTTTAGGGAAGGAAATCTGCTGTCCTTACGTGGTCTGGCCCACAGCAACGTGTCTGACTCTTACCGTCTCGGAAATGGCCGAGCAAGGCACTCAGTTGTGTCAAAGCTTGTTGACAGAAGCCATACGGTGGTTGTAGAGAGTTGTTTTTCAAACTGGAGGCCTGTGACCAGCGGTGTGCCTCAGGGATCAGTGCTGGGTCCACTGTTATTTGTCATTTATATTAATGATTTGGATGAGAATATAGGGGGCATGGTTAGTAAGTTGACAGATGACACCAAGATTGGTGGCATAGTGGACAGTGAAGAAAGTTATCTCGGATCCCAACGGGGTTTTGATCAATTGCCCAGTGGGCTGACAAATGGCAGATGGAGTTTCAATTAGATAAATGCAAGGTGGTGCATTTTGGTAGATTGAACCAGGGCAAGACTTACCCAGTTAATGGTAGGGCGTTGGGGAGAGTTACAGAACAAAGAGATCTCGGGGTACATGTTCATAGCTCCTTGAAAGTGGAGCCCCAGGTGGACAGAGTGGTGAAGAAGGCATTCAGCATTCTTGGTTTCATTGATCAGAACATTGAATACAGGAGTTGGAACGTCTTGTTGAAGTTGTACAAGACATTGATAAGGCCACACTTGGAATACTGTACAGTTCTGGTCACCCTATTATAAACTAGAAAGAATGCAGAAGAGATTTTTTAGTAGGATGCTACCGGGACTTGATGGTTTGAGTTATAAGGAGAGGCTGGATAGACTGGGACATTTTTCTCTGGAGCGTAGGAGGTTGAGGTATTATAGAAGTCTGTAAAAGAATGAGGGGCACAGATCAGCTAGATAGTCAATATCTTTTCCCAAAGGTAGGGAAGTCTAAACCAGAGGGCACAGGTTTAAGGTAAGAGGGGAGAGATACAAAAGGATCCAGAGGGACAATTTTTTCACACAGTGGGTGGTGAGTGTCTGGAACAAGCTGCCAGAGGTAGTAGTAGAGGTGGGTACAATTTTGTCTTTTGAAAAGCGTTTAGACAGTTACATGGGTAAGATGGGTATAGAGGGATATGGGCCAAATGCGTGCAATTGTGACTAGCTTAGGGGTTTAAAAGAAAAGGGTGGCATGGACAAGTTGGGCTGAAGGGCTGGTTTCCATTCTGTAAACCTCTGACTCTGTGATTCACTACAGAAAAGTTGAAGAATAAAAAAACCGGACAAAGCCCCAGCATTGACTTGGTACTGGACACATCACGTACATCAACTTGGACCAGGACCAAGTGAGACAGGACACTAGGGCCAGCTGGCGTGCCCAGGTGCAGGTGGCATCAACTGCACCCATGTGGCCCTGTGGTCTCCATGGCAGCAAGGGGTGCCATTTATAAACTGCAAGGGATTCCACTCCCTCAATGTGCAACTTGTCTGTGACCACACGATGCACTTCATGCAAGTGTGTTCCCATCTCCTGAGGAGTGGCCATGACAGCTACATCTTGGGGCACTTGCAGATCCCAGTCATCTTTGAGGAAGAGTGGTGGCTTGAGGGATGGCTCCATGGGGACAGGGGGTGGCTTAGGATGCCAGTGCAGAGACCATCAGCAGAGATTCAATACAATGAGGCAATGCGTGTGCTGGTCAAGCAGGAGATTGTCCTGCTAAAGATGCGGTTCCAGGCTGGGGGAGGTGGTGCCCAAAATACAACCCCCAGAGACTGTCCTGTATCATTGTGATCCACTGCCCTCTGCACAGCCTGGCACCGTACCAGGGAGAGCATCTGGACCCAGAGTATCATAGAATCATAGAAACCCTATAGTGCAGAAAGAGGCCATTTGGCCCATTGAGTCTGTACCAACAATCCCACCCAGGCCCCATCCCCCTAACCCTATGTATTTACCCTGCTAATCCCTCTAACTTACGCATGCTGGGACACTAAGGGGCAATTTAGCATGGCCAATCAACCTAACCCACACATCTTTGGAGTGTGGGAGGAAACCCACGCAGACACAGGGAGAACGTGCAAACTCCACACAAACAGTGACCCAAGCCGGGATTCGAACCCCGGTTCCTGGAGCTGTGAGGCAGCAGTGCTAACCACTGTGCCACCGTGCCGCCCTGAGTAGATGGTGGAGAGACACATCTCCTCAGATGAGGATGAGGAGGAGGACGTTGAGGGTCAACATGTGGAGGAAGAGGAGGAGGAAGTACCTCAGATGATGGCCAGGGCCTGAAAGGGGCACAGAGCTAGAGAGACCCCCATTGCTTCTCAGTCTGGGGATGAGCAGGACTTGGGAGTGAAGAGCTCTCCCACCAGGGGGAGTGACATCTCTCACTGCGGCAGGTCCACGTGATGGTGGCCTCATGGACAGGGCACTAAAGCCATTGGAGAATGATGATCACTTACCTTGAGGACAGAACCATGCTGCTCTCATCCTCAACAATATGTCTGACTCCAGCCCGACAGAGAGTTGAACCCGTCCTGCCAACGATGGCCTTATCGCGAGGCCCTGAGAATCTGGATGACTCACCTGAGCTAATACAACCCCTTCTGAGCATTGATGTTAGCAAGACGGTTTAACCATCCAGGGATACGGGGTGTGGAGAGGGTGGGGGGCATGGAGGGGGCTCTGTCCCAGCAGCAGTGCGTCTTTACTGCGTGATCAGAGTGAATGAGATGTGTGAGCCGCCGTTCTCAGTGCATGGGGGTGAAGCACTGAGTGTGGAGGGGAGTGGGCGGGGGTTTGTAGAGAATGGCACTGTGACATAAGCGTGTGGAGAGTCTGTAGGCGAACAAAGTGATGTTGAATACTACAGCGATATTGATGGTGGCATTCTTCTGCTCGGGGGGGGGGGGGGGGGGGGGTGGAATGGTGGACGTATGCTGCGCACAGTGAGGGGGGATGGACACACAGATGTACTACTGAGTGGAGAGCCCTGGGCTGTACTCCTGCTGACTCTCTTCCCTTTGGGACCCGCAGGCCCCTGTGCCCCTCCATGGGTGGAGGGGAAGTTGGAGTGAGGTCCAGAAGCCCCGCTGTCCTCTGGAGCTGACACTCGTGGATTCCCACCAGTGCCTGCACCGTGGAGCTCACGCACTGAGCCATGGTGCGGACATCTCCTGCTAATTCCTCTAAAGCACAAAAACCTAACAGGAAAGATAAATTCCCCCATGGCTAACAAAAGAAGTTAAAGCTTGCATCAGATCAAAGGAAGTAGCTTATAAAGTTGCCAGAAAAAGAAATAAGTGATGGATTGGGAATAATATAAATCCAGCAAAGGAGGACCACAAAACTAATAATGACATGGAAACAAGAATGTGAATTAGTGAGAAACATAAAATCGGATTGTAAAAGCTTCTTTAGGTGTGTGAAAAGGAAGAGCTCAGCAAGAAGAATCATGGGTCATTGCAGAGAAGGGAGGATTTCTAATGGAGAACAGGCAGAGAAACAATAACATCACAGAGTGTCTGTCTTACAGAGGAAGATGTAGAAAATTTCCCAGAAATACTAGGGAATCAAAGTGCTTGTGAAAATAAGGAAATGAAAGAAATTAGTTTTAATAAAGAGGTTGCACTCAAAAATGACCTGACTGAAGGTTGATAAATCCACTGGAGCAGATGAGCTACATCCCAGAATGTTGAAGGAGGCTTGAGAGACAGTGGGGTGATTCTGAGCTGCACTCTCCGTCTGTGGGAATGGCGGTGCGCGTTCAAAATCCGGAGTGACTTGGAAAATGAGATCTGTGTGGGCAAGCTTCCGAAATCCGATCTTACCGGCCGATGGAGTGGCATGAAACATTCGGCGGGACCCCAGAAAGCTTATTTTAATACATTAGCATGTCATTAATGAGCACTCTCTCTGGGACTTCACCTGATATCCCCGGGTGTCGGTGTGACATCACCCCCATGCCATTTACAACATGTTCACCCAGACATTAACTTGTGGGGTTTCCCCGGGGATGAAAATGTGAGTACGCAACTGCTGCTCTTGTCCTTTTTAGATGGAAGTGGTCATGGGTTTGAAGGTGCTGGCTAAGGAACCTTGGTGAGTTCCTGCAGCGAATTGTGGACTGGCTTCTCAGGCTGTTCGATGTATACTGGTCCTCTTTGATTGCTTATTCTGTGTCTTAGGCTATCTGCATCTCACAAATTCCGTAACTCTAGAAATTAGCATGTGTATACTTCCACTGGTCTCTCAGTTGTCTCAATAAGCCGTTTCCTACTAATCTGGTGATTTACACCTGGTTCTGTCTAGATGCCTGCTAATCTCATTGCTGGGAAAATCACAGTTCATCATGCCTTTAGAATGCTGGCTACTGTGGTTGCTAAGTAGATATCTACCTGTTGCTAGGCAAATCACATCCTATCATGCCTTGTTAAAAACTTGTTAATGCTGCAACTATGACAGTGATACTGGACATTGTGCAATCATCAGTGAACATCCCCACTTCTGACCTTATGATGAAGGGAAGGTCATTGCTGAAGTAGCTGACGATGGCTGGGCCTAGGACACAACCCTGAGGAACTCCTGCAGAGATGTCCTGGAGCTGAGATGATTGACCTCCAACCACACAGCCATCTTCCTTTGTGCCAGGTATGACTCCAACCAGCAGAGAGTTTTCACCCTGATTCCCATTGACTCACTTTGCTCGGGCTCCTTGATGCCACACTCCATTGAATGCTGCCTTGATGTCAAGGGCTGTCACTCACCTCACCTCTGGAATTCAGCACTTTTGTCCATGTTTGAACCAAGGTTGTAATGAGGTCCGGAGCTGAGTGACCCTGGCGAAACCCAAACTGGGCGTCACTGAGCAGGTTATTGCTGAGCAGGTGCTGCTTGATAGCACTGTTGATGACCCCTTCCATCACTTTACTGATAATCGAGAGTAGACTGATTGGGCGGTAATTGGCTGGGTTGGATTTGTCCTGCTTTTTGTGTACAGAACATACCTAAGCATTTTCCCTGATAGATGCCTAGTAAATACCTTCAGTGTAATTCTTCCGTATTTAGGCTAAGTGCCCACGCCAGTGGGAAAATGGTGCCGCTGGAGGTGTCTGTCAGGTAGGATTCAACTACCTGAAAGATGCAAAAGAGAAAATCTCATGAAACCTGCTGGTTAGCCCTGCAATTAAGACCCTCTGCCCCCACCACAAAAAAATGGAAATGATAACCCACCCCCCACCCCCCACCCCCGCTGACGAGAGGGGACCACAAACCCCTCAGCAAAGAGGGGTGTCCTACCCACCATTCAAATAACGAGCCATTCCCCAACACACACCATACAGGCATGAGGATGGCCCTGTTGTAGGGAAAAATCCCTGTACCAGTGCATTCAAGGAAGTCGAGTCGCAAGGCAAGGTTCAAAGTGTTTTTCTTTATTGTACAATTACTGGGAACCCAGGGAGACCCCTGTAGCCAGCTTAGAAACAGTGGCTTGGCCACGTTGATCTCAATAGTTATACATTCACTCTGGATATTTATAGGAATCCAAATTCGAGCGGGAACATTTGCTCATACATTTTTACAATACCTAAAAAGTGGCCTGTCTGGTCAGGAAGTTCCCTGGGAGGCTTGTCAATTTGCATCTGTATGGTGTGTGTCCGTGTTAATGGGACTGCCTGTTCTTGCCCCGGTGTTTTAATGTGTTTCCCATTATCCTCTCGATGTGTCCCCTTATCCAAATCGACCTCTGCTGTTTTGTGTCTGTATTCTATGCTTGCGAGATTAGGTGTTAATGTCATTTTGTCCTGCTGTGTGTAGGGGGATTTAATCTAATCTTTTATTCTTTTTACCCTAGTTTGTTAAGTTTCTTTGCCTGCCTTGGCCATTTTATTCCTGTAATATTTTATTGACAGTCCAGCTATGCCATATATCCCACTCCAGGTCTTGACTCGCAGATATCCCGATCTTCTGGCCAAAGGCCGGTATAAAATGCAGCTTCGTGCTGTTGCTGGGCAGAATAAGGATCTTTTGTCGGCTTTGAAATTAAAGGTCTCTCAGCTGTGCAGAGGGGGATTTAAACGAATGTCCATTCGGGTGTTCCCCTCTGCATTGTGGGCACGTTATGAATGGTGCCAATCAGTCCAATAAATTAATATGTTTAATGAGGTGAATATTGATGAGATAATAAAAATATGGCTTTTGGAAAATGGCCAGTAGGGTGGCCTACTTCAGCCCGATGCCCCTACCCCCCCTTTCAGGCCATGTACCTTGGAAGTGGCAAAGGTGCACCGCCTCCTGGCACTTTGGGCCCCAAAGGGGGTCAAAGACATAGATCTAGTGGCTGTTTGCCCTAATGCTGATGCCAGACTGCAGAGGGAGAGTCTCCCAAGGTCCTGGGGGTTGATTTAGCTTTAAATTGAGGGGTGTTGTATATAGGACAGATATCAGAGGTAGGTTCTTCACTCAGAGAGTAGTAAGGGCGTGGAATGCCCTGCCTGCAGCAGTAATGGACTCGCCAACATTAAGGGCATTTAAATAGTCATTGGATAAACATATGGATGATATTGGAATAGTGTAGGTTAGATGGGCTTTAGATTGGTTTCACTGGTCGGCGCAACATCAAGGGCCGAAGGGCCTGTACTGTGCTGTAATGTTCTATGTTCTATGCCAGTGTTGTAACTGTACTGGAAGAGTTTGGCTAGGGGAGCGGCAAGTTCTGGAGCACATGTCTTCAGTGCTATTGCTGGAATGTTATCAGGGTCCATTGCCTTTGCAGTATCCAGTGCCTCCAACCGTTTCTTGATATCATGTGGAGCGAATCGAATTGGCTGGGGACTGGCATCTGAGATGCTGGGGACCAATGGAGGAGGCCGAGATGGATCATCCACTCAGCCCTTCTGGCTGGAGGTTACTGCGAATGCTTCAGCCTTATCTTTTGCACTGATGTTCTGGGCTCCTCCATCATTAAGGATGAGGATATTTGTGGAGCCTCCTCCTCCAGTGAGTTGCTTAATTGTCCACCACCATTCACGGCTGGATGTGGCAGGACTGCAGAGCTTAGATCTGATCTGATTTCTATGTTTCTATGGGTTTTTTTTGATCCGTTGGTTGTGGGATTGCTTAGCTCTGTCTATCACTTGATGTTTGGCACGCAAGTAGTCCTGTTTGGTAGCTTCACCAGGTTGACACCTCATTTTTAGGAATGCCTGGTGCTGCTTCTGGCATGCCCTCCTGCACTCTCCATTGAACCAGGGTTGATCCCCTGGCTTGGTGGTAATGGTAGAGTGGGGGATATGCTGGGCCATGAGGTTGCAGACTGTGCTGGGGTACAATTCCGCTGTTGTTGATGGCCCACAGTGCCTCATGGATGCCCAGCCTTGAGTTGCTGGATTGGTTCGAAGTCTGTCCCATTTAGCACGGTGATAGCGCTACACAACACGATGGAGGGTTTCCTCAATGTGAAGACAGGACTTTGCCTCCACAAGGACCGTGCGGTGGTCAAACCTACTGATACTGTCTTGGGCAGATATATCTGTATGAGGCAGGTTAGTGAGATTGAGGTCAAGTATGTTTTTCCCTCTTGTTAGTTATCTCACCTGCCGCAGTCCCAGTCTAGCAGCTATGCCCTTTAGGACCTGGCCAGCTCGGTCTGTGTTGGTGCTTTTGAGCCACTCTCAGTGATGGACATTGAAATCCCCCACCCAGAGTACATTCTGTGCTCTTGCCACCCTTGGTGCTTCCTCCAAGTGGTATTCAATATGGAGGAGTTGTGCAGGACATTGGTGAGGCCGCACAGAATACTACAGTGCAGAAGAGGCCCTTCGGCCAATTGAGTCTGCACCGACGCATGAAATGCCGTGACCTGCCCACCTAATCCCTCTTGCCAGCACTTGACCCATAGCCTTGAATGTTATGATGTGCCAAGTACTCATCCAGATACTTTTTAAAGGATGTGAGGCATGCCGCCTCCACCACCCTCCCAGGCAGCGCATTCCAGGCTGTCACCCCCCTCCGAGTAAAAAGGTTTTTCCTCAAATCCCCCCTAAACCTTCCATCCCTCACTTTTAACTTGTGACCCCTCGTAACTGACCCTTCAACTAAGGGGGGAACAGCTGCTCCCTTTCCACCTTGTCCATACCCCTCATAATCTTGAACATCTCAATCAAGTTGCCCCCTCAGTCTTCTCTGCTCCAACTAAAACAACCCAAGTCTATCCAACCTCTCTTCATAACTTAAATGTTCCATCCCAGGCAGCATCCTGGTGAATCTCCTCTGCACCCCCTCCAATGCGTTCACATCCTTCCTATATTGTGGCAACCAGAATTGTACCTGGAGTATTGTGTTCAGTTTTGGTCCCCTTGCGATAGGAAAGATGTTATTAAACTGGAGAGCGTGCAGAAGAGATTTACAAGGATGTTGCCAGGACTCAAGGAACTGAGTTGTAGGGAGAGATTGGACAGGCAAGGACTTTTTTCTTTGGAACGTAGGAGGCTGAGGAGTTATCTTATAGAGGTGTATAAGATTGTGAGAGGCATGGAGAAGGTGAATGCATTCAGTCTTTTTCCCAGGGTTGGGGAATCGAGAACTGGAGAGCATAGGTTTAAGTTAAGTTTATGGGCGGCACGGTAGCACAGTGGTTAGCACTGCTGCTTCACAGCTTCAGGGATCTGGGTTTGATTCCCGGCTTAGGTCACTGTCTGTGTGGAGTTTGCACATTCTCCTCGTGTCTGCGTGGGTTTCCTCCAGGTGCTCCGGTTTCCTCCCACAGTCCAAAGATGTGCGGATTAGGTTGATTGGCCATGCTAAAAATTGCCCCTTAGTGTCCTGAGATGCGTTGGTTAGAGGGGTTAGTGGGTAAAATATGTAGGGATATGGGGGTAGGGCCTGGGTGGGATTATGGTCGGTGCAGACTCGATGGGCCAAATGGCCTCTTTCTGTACTGGAGGGTTTCTATGATTTAAGAGGGCAAAGAATTAATGGGAACGTAAGGAGCAACATTTTTACACAGAGGGTGTTATGTATGTGAAATGAGCTGCCAGAGGAAGTGGTTGAGGCAGGGACATTAACAACATTTCAAAGGCATTGGACAGATACATGGATAGGAAAGGTTTAGAGGGATATGGCCAAATGCAGGCAGATAGAGTTAGCTTAGATGGGCTTTTTGGTCAACATGGACCAGTTTGGGCCGAAGGGCCTGTCTCTGTGCCGTACACTCTATGATTCTATGATACATGGAATGTTAGGAGATTGAATGGCCCAGCAAAACTTCCCAAAGTGCTTTCACATCTCAGGAACACTGATCCCATAGTCCTTCAGGTGACACGCCTTTGTGTTAATGATCACATCAGATTACGGTCAAGCTAGGGGCTTGACAATTTTGATTAACGAAAGAAAACAGTTCTCTCCTGAAACATAATTTCAGATCTGGAGGATGGTCTACAATAGTTAGTGGACACTTTACCAAACTCCTGCAGTGAATGCCTGTGCCCTTAACTGGAACACTATGAAATTCATTACATTATTTCAGATTTGGACACCATCTTATTCTTGGAGAGGATCTAAACTGTGTCATAGATCCAGGACTGGACCACTCAAATCCAAAGACTCTCACCCTTTCCAGCGTGTCCAGGGCTCACTCCACATTTATCACTCAAATGGGCTATGTTGATTCTTGGTGTTTCCTCCAGCCGGCCACAAGGGACTTTTCCAACTTCTCTCATGTCCACCGTGTTTACTCACGCTTCGATTGTTATTTTTTTAGAGTTCTTCCCCACACAGTTAAAACAGCTGAGTATTCTGCCATTGTTATGTCAGACCATGCGGCCCACTCCCTCGACCTGGCTGTTACACCCTAAGCTAAAGGTGGATCGTCATGGAGATTTAACAGAACCTTACTGTCTGAGAAAGATTTTTGTGAATCTATATCTCCCAGTACAGATGTTGTGATTAAAATGAATAAATCTGATTCCACCACCCCATCAGTACTATGGGAGACCCTCAAAGCGGTCATCTAGGGGAACATAATTTCTTACAATACATATATTACCAAAGAAAATTAAAACAACAAGTATTTGTGAATTCAATTTTATAAATAGACCATCAATATTCCATCAGCCACATGCCTGAGTTATCTGCAGACAGGCAAAAACTTCTGACTTAATTTGACTTACTTCCCACAAATAAAGTTGAGCATTGATACAACAGTCCAGGGGGATATTAGTGAATACGGGGATAAAGATGGCCACCTCTGGTCCACCCACTCAGGCGTCAGTCTTTCTGGTTTATCTCCCAAGCCTACGATTCCTCCCACAATCTTACTATTGACCCATAGAACCATAGAGAATTACAGCTCAGAAACAGGCCTTTTGGCCCTTCTTGTCTGTGCCGAACCATTTTATGCCTAGTCCCACTGACCTGCACTTGGACCATATCCCTCCACACCCCTCTCATCCATGAACCCGTCCAAGTTTTTCTTAAATGTTAAAAGTGACCCCGCATTTACCACTTTATCCGGCAGCTCATTCCACACTCCCACAACTCTCTGCATGAAGAAGCCCCCCCTAATATTCCCTTTAAACTTTTCTCCTTTCACCCTTAACCCATGCCCTCTGGTTTTTTTCTCCCCTAGCCTCAGCGGAAAAAGCCTGCTTGCATTCACTATATCTATACCCATAAAAATCTTATACACCTCTATCAAATCTCCCCTCAATCTTCTACGCTCCAGGGAATAAAGTCCCAACCTATTCAATCTCTCTCTGTAACTCAGCTTCTCAAGTCCCGGCAACATCCTTGTGAACCTTCTCTGCACTCTTTCAATCTTATTTACATCCTTCCTGTAACTAGGTGACCAAAACTGTACACAATACTCCAAATTCGGCCTCACCAATGCCTTATATAACCTTACCATAACACTCCAACTTTTATACTCGATACTCCCGATTTATAAAGGCCAATGTACCAAAGGCACTCTTTACGACCCTATCCACCTGTGACGTCACTTTTAGGGAATTCTGTACCTGTATTCCCAGATCTCTCTGTTCAACTGCACTCTTCAGAGTCCTACCATTTACCCTGTACGTTCTACTTTGATTTGTCCTTCCAAAGTGCAATATCTCACACTTGTCTGCGTTAAATTCCATTTGCCATTTTTCAGCCCATTTTTCTAGTTGGTCCAAATCCCTCTGCAAGCTTTGAAAACCTTCCTCACTGTCCACTACACCTCCAATCTTTGTATCATCAGCAAACTTGCTGATCCAATTGACCACATTATCATCCAGATCATTGATATAGATGACAAACAACAATGGACCCAACACCGATCCCTGCGGCACACCACTAGTCACAGGCCTCCACTCAGAGAAGCAATCCTCCACAACCACTCTCTGGCTTCTTCCATTGAGCAAGTGTCTTATCCAATTTACTACCTCCCCATGTATACCTAGCGACTGAACCTTCCTAACTAACCTCCCATGAGGGACCTTGTCAAAGGTCCCTCTGATATTAATTCGACCTTCGCTTCTTTTTAACTGTAACCTTTATAAATCAGAACCCTCATTGGATAGGATGGCAATGGCTGACTTTCTAAATAACTAGGACATCCCAACCATGGATAGTGACGTGAGCAGAGACTTGGATGATCCTTCATGTCTGGATGAGATAACAAACTGCATTGAGTCAATGCAAAGTGGCCAGACCCCAGGCTTTCCTATTGAATTCTATAAAAGGTTCCTTCCTCAACTTGCTCCCTCATTACTAGAAATGTTTAATGACTCATTGTCCCAAGGTTCTCTGCCCCATCACTCACCCAGACTTCCATCTCACTTACATTCAAAAAGGACAGAGACACTGTGGAACATGGCTCATATCAGCCTGTGAAACACTGACAGAAAGTTGTTAGCTAAGATACTGGTGAGCCATTTGCAGCCTTGTTCAGGTAGCAAGGCCCCTTTAAGAGGCAGCTGTTCATGGCTGACATGATCCCCTAGGTCCTATCAGAAAGCAGCATGTGAACCGCTGCCTATCAGGTGTGTCGTGGTGGGGGGAACCCAGGGTCAGTGGGGGTGTGATAGGGGGAACCCAGGGTCAGTGGGGTCCTGGTAGGGGGAACCCGGTGGGACTAGACCTGTATCTGAACTTGTTTGAGAGTAGTTTTAAATATCATTTAATAAATCACTGGTATGATTCAAGGCGCCCTCAACATGATACAATATTGCAAAGAGAATAAATCTACTCGCTAAGACGGCAACCCCTGGAAGAGGAAGTATGAATCCTCGAAAAGCCTGGAAGGAAGATAAAAAGCCGTACCAACCTTAGTCAAATAGCTATGCCACGGTTCGGGAAAGTCGATCTGTTTGATCTGAAGGTTGAAAGTTGGGGCCAGTACATCGAAAGATTTTGATACTTCTTTGCAGCCAACAAAATAACTTCTGAAGAAAAGCAGAAAGTTATTTTACTCATGGTTTGCAGCCTGCAACATAGAACCTTAAGTAGCTTTTCACTTTGATTTGATTTATTATTGTCACATGCATTAACATACAGTGAAAAGTATTGTTTCGTGCGCGCTATATAGACAGAGCATGCCGTTCATAGAGAAGGAAACGAGAGAGTGCAGAATGTACTGTTACAGTCATAGCGAGGGTGTAGAGAAAGATCAACTTAATGCAAGGCAAGTCCATTCAAAAGTCTGATGGCAGCAGGGAAGAAGCTGTGCTTGAGTCGTTGGTCCAAAATAAGTATACCGTTTTGGATACTGTGGGGGGGGGGGGGGGGCGGGATGACCCTCCAGGGGTAAGTCACGGTCGGAATCGGGCTCTATGGCTCAGAAGGGAAAGAGGGGGACTAGGAGAGCAATAGTAGTGGGGGATGCAATAGTTAGAGGCACAGACAGGCGGTTCTGTGGGTGCGAACGGGACTCCAGGATGGTAGTCTGCCTCCCTGGTGCCGGGGTCCTGGATGTCTCTGAGCGGGTAGGAAGCATTCTAAAAGGGGCGGGTAACCAGACAGACGTCATTGTCCACATTGGTGCAAATGACGTAGGCAGAAAGAGCAGGGAGGTCCTGCGAGAGCAATTCAGGGAGTTGGGTAGTAGGCTGAAAAGCAGGGCCTCCAGGGTAGCGATCTCTGGACTACTCCCAGTGCCACAAGCTAGTGAGGCTAAGAACAGGGAGACTGCACAGCTGAACGCATGGCTAAAGGACTGGTGCAGGAGGGAGTGTTTCAAATTCGTGGATCACTGGGAAGTCTTCAAGAGAGGATGGCACCTGTACATGAAGGACGGGTTACACCTAAACTGGAGGGGCACGAATATCCTAGCTGGGAGTTTTGCTAGTGCGGTTCGGGTGGGTTTAAACTAATGTGGCGGGGGGGTGGGGATCAGAACAATAGGTCAATAAGCATAGAGGCTGGGGACGAGGTTGGGGCCAAGACAAGGCTATCTAAAAGGAAGAGCATTCTGGGGGAGGATGACCTCAGTGGGCCTGGAGGTCTGGAGTGCATCTGCTTCAATGCAAGGAGCGTCACGGGCAAGACAGACGAGCTTAGAGCCTTAATGCTTGCGCGGAACTTGGATGTGCTGGCAGTGATGGAGACTTGGTTAAAAGGACAGGACTGGCAGCTGAATATTCCGGGGTATAAGTGTTTCAGGTGAGACAGAGGAGGGGCTAGGAGAGGTGGGGGAGCAGCAATGCTGGTTAGGGAGCATATTACAGCGGTACAGAGGGTGGACAATTTGGAAGGGTCAGGTAACGAGTCACTGTGGGTGGAGCTCAGAAACAGGAAAGGCGCAGTCACTATGCTGGGGGTATACTACAGGCCTCCAAACAGCCCACGGGAAGTTGAGGAATGGATATGTAAGAAGATTCTGGACAGGTGCAGAAAAAATAGGGTTGTTGTAGTGGGGGACTTTAATTTCCCTCACATAGGCTGGAAATCGCTTAGGGCTGGGGGCCTGGACGGGGAAGAATTTATAAAATGCGTACAGGAAGGCTCTTTGGAACAATATGTTGACAGTCCAACTAGAGAGGGGGCTATACTGGACCTAGTACTGGGGAATGAGCCCGGTCAGGTCAAAGTTGCAGTAGGGGAACATGTGGCAAACAGTGACCACAATTCTGTAAACTTTAGGATAGTAATGGAAAAAGATGAGTGTTGTCCTATGGGTAAGGTACTGAATTGGGGGAAGGCTAACTACAGCCGGATTAGGCAGGATTTGGTGGCTTTTGATTGGGAGAGACTGTTAGAGGGTAAATCCACATCTGGCATGTGGGAGTCTTTTAAGGAGCAGTTGATAGGACTGCAGGCCAGGCATGTGCCTGTAAAGAGGAAGGATAGGAAAGGTAGGGTTCGGGAGCCGTGGATAACCAGTGAAATTGTGGGTCTAATCAAAAAGAAAAAAGAGGCATACATGAGGTCCAGGCAGCAAAAAACACATGGAGCACTGGAGGAATACAGAGAAAGTAGAAAAGAACTCAAACAGGGAGTTAGAAGGGCAAAAAGGGGTCACGAAATGTCCTTGGCAGACAGGATTAAGGAGAATCCTAAGGCATTTTATACATACGTTCGGAACAAGAGGGATGTTAGGGAAAGAATCGGACCTCTCAGGGACAAAGGAGGGGAATTATGCTTAGAACCAAAGGAAGTAGGTGAGATCCTAAACGAATACTTTGCATCAGTATTCACAAAGGAGAGGGACGTTGACTGGTAGTGTCTCAGAGAGATGTGTTGACCCATTAGAAAAAATCTCAATTACAAGGGAGGAAGTGTTAGGTTTTTTAGGAAACATTAAGACAGACAAATCCCCAGGCCCAAGTGGCATCTATCCTCGACTCCTCAGGGAGGCGAGAGATGAAATTGTTGGGCTTCTAACAGAAATCTTTGTCTCTTCACTGGACACAGGTGAGGTCCCAGAGGATTGGAGGATAGCAAATGTGGTCCCGTTATTTAAGAAGGGTAGCAAGGATAACCCGGGTAATTATAGGCCGGTGAGCTTGACGTCCGTGGTAGGGAAATTGCTGGAGAAGATTCTTAGAGATAGGATATATGCGCATTTAGAACTGAATAATCAGCATAGTTTTGTACGAGGGAGGTCATGCCTCACAAATTTGGTTGAGTTTTTTGAGATGACAAAAACGATTGACGAGGGAAGGGCCGTGGATGTCGTCTATATGGATTTTAGTAAAGCGTTTGACAAGGTCCCTCATGGCAGGCTGGTGCAAAAGGTTAATTCTCACGGGAAAAAAGGTGAGCTAGCTAGATGGGTGGAGAACTGGCTTAGCCATAGGAGACAGAGGGTAACAGTGAAGGGGTCTTTTTCCGGTTGGAGGTCCGTGACTAGTGGTGTTCCGCAGGGCTCTGTACTGGGACCTCTGCTGTTTGTGATATATATATATAGAAATGATTTTGAGGAAGATGTAGCTGGTGTGATCAGTAAGTTTGCGGACAACACAAAGATTGCTGGAGTTGCGGTTAGTGATGAACATTGTCAGAGAATACAGCAGGATATAGATAGGCTGGAACATTGGGTGGAGAAATGGCAGATGGAATTTAATCCAGATAAATGCGAAGTGATGCATTTCGCTAGATCTAATGTAAGGGGGAGCTATACAATAAATGGCAGAACCATCAGGAGTGTAGCCACACAGAGGGACCTGGGTGTACAAGTCCACAGATCCTTAAAGGTGGCAGCACAGGTGGAGAGGGTGGTCAAGAAGGCATATGGCATGCTTACCTTCATTGGACGGGGCATAGAATATAAAAGTTGGCACATGATGTTGCGGCTTTATAGAACGTTGGTTAGGCCACATTTGGAATACTGCGTCCAGTTCTGGTCGCCACAATACCAGAAGGACGTGGAGGCTTTGGAGAGAGTACAGAAAAGGTTTACCAGGATGTTGCCTGGTATGGAGGATCTTAGCTATGAGGAGAGATTGGGTAAACTGGGGTTGTTCTCCGTGGAAAGACGGAGGATGAGGGGCGACCTAATAGAGGTGTATAAAATTATGAAGGGCATAGATAGGGTGAACAGTGGGAAGCTTTTTCCCAGGTTGGAGGTGACGAACACAAGGGGTCACGGGTTCAAGGTGAGGGGGGCAAGGTTCAACACAGATGTCAGGGGGACGTATTTTACACAGAGGGTGGTGGGGGCCTGGAATGCACTGCCAAGCAAGGTGATTGAGGCGGATACGCTGGGATCGTTTAAGACTTATCTAGATAGCCACATGAACAGACTGGGAATAGAGGGCTACAAACGAATGGTCTAGTTGGGTACATGAGCGGCGCAGGCTTGGAGGGCCGAAGGGCCTGTTCCTGCGTTGTATTGTTCTTTGTTCTTTGAAGAATGCTCTCCAATAATTTCCCTACCACTGATGCAAGGCTCACCGGCCTGTAATTACCTGGATTATTCTTGCTACCTTTCTTAAACAAAGGAACAACATTGTCTATTCTCCAATCTCTGGAACCTCCCTTGTAAACACAGTAAGAGTTTTAACAACACCAGGTTAAAGTCCAACAGGTTTATTTGGTAGCAAATACCATAAGCTTTTGGAGCGCTGCTCCTTCATCAGATGGAGTGGATATCTGCTCTCAAACAGGGCATACAGAGACACAAAATCAAGTTACAGAATACTGATTAGAATGCGAATCCCTACAACCAACCACGTCTTAAAGATACAGACAATGTGAGTGGAGGGAGCATTAAGCACAGGTTAAAGAGATGTATATCGTCTCCAGACTGGACAGCCAGTGAGATTCGCCAAGTCCAGGAGGCAAGCTGTGGGGGTTACTGATAGTGTGACATAAACCCAACATCCTGGTTTAGGCCGTCCTCATGTGTGCGGAACTTGGCTATCAGTTTCTGCTCACGACTCTGCGCTGCCGTGTGTCGTGAAGGCCGCCTTGGAGAACGCTTACCCAAAGATCAGAGGCTGAATGCCCATGACCGCTGAAGTGCTCCCCCACAGGAAGAGAACAGTCTTGCCTGGTGATTGTCGAGCGGTGTTCATTCATCCGTTGTCGTAGCGTCTGCATGGTTTCCCCAATGTACCATGCCTCGGGACATCCTTTCCTGCAGCGTATCAGGTAGACAACGTTGGCCGAGTTGCAAGGGTATGTACCGTGTACGTGGTAGATGGTGTTCTCACGCGAGATGATGGTATCCATGTCGATGATCCGGCACGTCTTGCAGAGGTTGCTGTGGCAGGGTTGTGTGGTGTCATGGTAATAGTGACCATGAAACCATTGTTGATTGTCGTAAAAACCCATCTGGTTCACTAATGTCCCTTAGGGAAGGAAATCTGCCGTCTTTACCTGGTTTGGCCTACATGTGACTCCAGATCCACAGCAATGTGGTTGACTCTTAAATGCCCTCGGAAATGACTGGGCAAGTCACTCAGTCGGATCAAACTGCTGCAAAGTTTTCAAAAATGAATGGAAGTGGACAGACCACCTGGCATCGACCGAGGTACCAGAAGCAACAATGTCAAACCCAGCTTTGTCGACCCTGCAAAGCCCTCCTTACTAACATGTGGGGATCTGTGCTAAAATTGGGAGAGCTGTCTCACAGATTAGACAAGCAATAGCTATAGCCGTACTTACGGAATCATACGGAATGAACAATGTCCCAGACACCACCATCCCTGGGTATGTCCTGTCCCACCGGCAGGACAGACCCAACAGAGGTGGCAGTAGAGTGTTATACAGTCAGGAAGGACTTATTCTGGGAGTTCTTCAACACCAGACCCCCATCAGGTTTCATGGCATCAGGTCAAACATGGGCATGGAAACCTCCTGCTGATTAGCACGTACCATCCCCCCCATAGCTGATGAATCAGTACTCCATGTTGAACAACACTTGAAGAAAGCACTGAGGGGGGGGGGGGGGGGGGGGGGGGATTTCATTGTCCATCATAAAGAATGGCTCGGTAGCACCACTGGGTCTGCAGCAGATGCTAAGGGATCCAACAAGAAGGAAATGTTTACTTGGCATCATCCTCACCAACCTGCCTGCAACAAATGTACCTGTCCATGATGGTAACAGTAGGAGTGACAACCGTACAATCCTTGTGAAGACAAAGTCCTGTCTTCAGTGTCAAGTGGATCCATCTCGCACTCCTCCAGATGTCCCCAGCATCAGAGATGCCAGTCACCAGCCAATTCAATTCAGTCCACGTGATATCAAACAGCTGAATACACTGAATTATGGGCCCTGACAATATTTTGGTAATAGTACTGAAGACTTGTGCTCCAGAACTTGTGCTCCAGAACTCCCCTAACCAAGCTCTTCCAGTACAGCTACAACCCTGGCATCTACCCGACAATGTGGAAAATTGCCCAGTTATGTCTTGTACACACAAAGCAGGACAAATCCAACCCGGCCAATTACCACCCCATCAGTCTACTCTCGATCATCAGTAAAGTGACGCTAGAGGTCATCAACAACATGATCAAGCGGCACTTACTCAGCAATAACCTGCTCAGTGATGCTCAGTTTGGGTTCCGCCAGGGCCACTCAGCTCCTGACCTCATTACAGCCTTGGTTCAAACATGGTCAAAAGCTGTCATGATGTCATGGGCAGTAGCTCACCTCTCCTCTGGAGTTCAGCTCTTGTCCCAAGTGTAGCATCAAGGAGCCCTAGTAAAATGGGAAACAAGTAAACTCTGCTGGTTGGCGTCATACCTGGCACAAAGGTTGTGGTTGTTGGAGGTCAGTCATCTCAACTCCCAGACATCGCTGCAGGAATTCCTCAGGGTAGTGTCCTAGGCCCAACCATCTTCAGCTGTTTCATCAATGACATTCCATAATAAGGTTGGAAGTGGGGATGTTCACTAATGATTGCACAATGTTCAGCACCATTCGCAACTCCTCACTTACTAAAGCAGTCCATGGCCAAATGTAACAAGACTTGGACAACGTCCAAGCTTTGGCTTATAAATGGCAAGTAACATTCGCACCACACAAGTGCCAGGCAGTGACCATCTCCAGTCAGAGAGAACCTAACCCTCTCCCTTTGAAAGTAAATAACATCAACATTCTGAGGGTTACCATTGCTATTAGAGGAACCAATAGCATTTTGCTTAAAGTAGACAAAGTTTCAGATTCAAGACCAGCATCCTCGCGGAGAGGTTTGCTTGTGCTGTTGCTGGAGGCGGGGGGGGGGGGGGGTAAATTAATTTGGCAGGGGGTGGATTCCGGAGTGGGGTAGAGTAGGGGGTGATGCACAGCCAAATACAGAAAATAAACTCGTCAGTCTGGAAGCCTAGGTAAAGATAGCCATGTTAAGACACAAGAGAATATGGCACAGATGGTATTTATTTTAATGCGGGGAATCTTATGGGTTAGGCAGATGAGTTGAGGGTGTTGGTTAATACATGGGAGTATGATATTGCTATCACAGAGACATGGCTGAGGGCGGGGCAAGACTGGCTGCTCAATATTCTGGGGTATAGTCTTCAGGCGAGACAGAGAGGGGGTGGGGTATAAAAGCGACACTGTAATATCGATCATGGAGTCAACGACAGCAGTGAGGAGAGATGATATCTTAGCAGGCTCCTCAATTGAGGCCATATGTGTGGAACTTAAAAACAAAAAGAGCAATCACATTGTTGGGAATGTACTATAGATCCTAGTCAGGGAGAGATAAAAGCAGATATGTAGGCAAATCTCTGAGAAATGTAAAAATAATAGGGTATAGTAGTAGGGGATTTCAACTTCTCCAATATTAATTGGGATAAGCAAAATGTGAAAGGCTTAGAGGGGACAGAATTCTTAAAGTGCAGGAGAGCATTTTGAGCCAGCACGTGGCATTTCCTAAATAGAGGGGGCAGTACTTGACCTGGGCGGCATGGTGGCACAGTGGTTAGCACTGCTGCCTCACAGTGCCAGGGACCTGGGTTCAATTCTGGCCTCGGGTCACTGTCTGTGTGGAGTTTGCACATTCTCCCTGTCTGCGTGGGTTTCCTCCGGGTGCTCCGGTTTCCTCCCACAGTCCAAAGATGGCCATGCTAAATTGCCCCTTAGTGTTCGAGGGACTGGCTAGGGTAAATGCATAGAGTTATGGAGATAGGGCCTGGATGGGATTGTGGTCGGTGCAGACTTGATGGGCCAAATGGCCGCCTTCTGCACTGGAGGGATTCTATGATTCTAATTTTAGGGAATGGAGCCGATCAGGTGACAGAGGTATCAATAGAGGAGCATTTTGGTGATAGTGATCATAACTCAGTTAAAGGTGGTTATGGAAAAGGCAATGGATGCACAGGAAATAAAAGTTCTGAATTAGTGGAAGACTCCTTTTAATCGGATAAGGCAGGGTCTGGCCAAAGTGGATTGGGAGAAGCTACCTGCAGGAAAATCTACATCAGAACAGTGGAGTCATTCAAGAAGGAAAGAGAGAGTACAATGCCAACATGTTCTCCCCGGGCCTGCGTGAGTTACCTCCGGGTACTCCGGTTTCCTCCCACAGTCCAAAGACGTGCTGGTTAGGTGCACTGGCCATGCTAAATTCTCCTTCCGTGTACCCGCACAGGCGACGGAGTGTGATGACTAGGGGATTTTCACAGTAACTTCATTGCAGTGTGAATGTAAGCCTACTTGTGACACTAATAAATAAACTAAAAACGTTAAAGGTAAAGATAGGACCAAATAGTCCAGAGAACTTTGCTAAGGGAAATACAGGATTGGATAAGGAAGCAAAGGAAGGCTTAAGGCAGATACATGGGGCTGAAACCAGTGGAGGCCCAAGAGGAGTATAGAAAATACAGGGAGGTATTTAAAAAAAGAAATCAGGAGAGCAAAAATGGAAAAGCGCTGTTGAGCAAAATAAAGGAAAATCCCAAGGTGCTTTATAATATATTAAGGGCAATAGGGTAACCAGGGAGAGGAGAGCCCATTTGGGACCAAAGTAGCAACCTGTCTGTGGAGCCAAAAAATGTAGGTGAGGCATTAAATGAGTATGTTCACTTGGGAGAAGGATGATATAGGTATAGAAGGGGGACAGTGATAGAATTTAACAGATCAGCATTGAGAGGGAGGAGGTGTTAGCAGTTTTACCGGGCATAAAAATGGATAAATCCCTAGGCCCAGATGAGATGTATCCTAGGCTGCTGTGTGAGTAAGAGAGGAGATTGTGGGAACTCTGAAGCTAATTTTCATATCCTCTCTGGCCACCGAAGATGTAGTGGATATCTGCAGATATCCATTCCATCTGACAAAGGAGCAGCGCCCCGAAAGCTAATGGCATTTGCTACCAAATAAACCTGTTGGACTTTAACCTGGTGTTGTTAAAACTCTTACTGTGTTTACCCCAGTCAAACGTCGGCATCTCCACATCACCGAAGATGTGCCAGAGGACTGGAGGACAGCTAATGTGATATCATTATTCAAGAAGGGAAGGAGGGAAAAGCCAGGAATTACAGGCCAATGACTTTAACATCAGTAGTAGGGAAATTATTGGATAAAATTCTGAGGGACACAATTAATCTCCAGTCGGAGAGGCTGGAATTGATCAAGGAAAGTCAACGTGGCTTTGTCAAGGGGAGATCATGTCTAACAAATTTGACTGAATTTTTGAGGAGGTGACTAGGTGTGTAGATGAGGGCAGTGTAGCTGATTTAGTCTATGTGGACTTCAGTAAGGCTTTTGACAAGATCCCGTATGGGAGACTGATCGAGAAGGTAAGAGCCTATGGGATCCAGAGCAATCTGGCAAATTGGATCCAATCTACTTAGTGGCAGGGGCAGAGTGATGAAAGTTGTTTTTGTGACTGGAAGCCTGTGTCCAGTAGTGTGCCGCAGGGATCAGTGCTGGTTCCCTTGCTGTTTGTAGTGTACATTAATGATCGATACAGGAATGTGGTGGGGTTGATCAGTTTACAGATGACACGAAAATTGGTGGTGTGATTCCCACAAAGGGAAAACAGCTCTCAGCATCTACCATACCATCTACCCTGAGGATCCTTTATATGAAATTCTTTTTATTGGTTTTCAAAAAGAGATAAGGAACAGAGAAAGCACAACACAATGATGTAAACCCCCCCCCCCCCCCCCCCCCCGCCGCAAATCCCACTCAATAAACCAACAAAAACTGAAAAACATTAAACAAAATCCAGTCGACAGGCTGGACACCAGGCTGCCAACAAGACAACATTTCTCGGTGGATTCTCTTACGGTATTTTCCATCTTCCCCAGATAAAGAACAAGCCTGCTAACCAGGACGAAGCATTGGGTGGCTTGGAGTTTCTCCAGGTTTACAGAACCCGCCTGTGGACTATTAATGAAGCAAATCCTAATGAGACTGGCCAGTTCAGGGACCTCAGATATGGCTATCAAAGGACAAGGCTGCAAGACAAAGTCTAGAATTTTGGAACTTTGAAAGAAGGGTGACCAAAAAGCAGCCAGTTTCGAACACAACCAGAACACTGGTCTGGTCTGCAGGAACAAGTGAATACCTGAACGTTTCTCGTGTGTGTTGGAAAAAAGTTGTTAACCCAGGCCTTGGTGAAGTGAATTCTGTGCCAAAGTTTAAATTTAATGAAGCTTAAGCGCGCACAGGAGGATGTGGAGTTTACACTAAGGGGGGCCTCCCCCCCCCCCCCAGCCATCCCCAAGATCAAGTCCAAGTTCAACCTCCCAGTCATTTCATATCTTGTGGAGAGGAAAGGATCCAGAGGGCAGCATGAGATCATACCACCTTCAAATAGAACTGTGAGTTTGAGGCAGTGACTAAATCCCTGCCATTGATGTGTTTGGAGATAGCTGAGGAAATGATGAGCAATGAAAGTGAACAGAGCTATGGACTTTAAGATGACGGTAAAGACTAGATTGAGGCAAGTTAGATTTGGCTGCAAGCTTGCTGAAAGTCCCATCAACAAACAGATCAGTAAAATGTTTGAGTCCCCTCTTCCTCCACAAGGCAAACCTCAAGTCCAGCTTGAAGGCAAAATAAATGGTTGTTACAAATAGTGAAGGAGAGGCAAGTTGGAAATGTGGACAAAATTGCTTCCATATTTTTAAGAGTAGAAATCACAATCGGGTTTGATGTGTATTTAGGAGATTAGGATATTGGGGCACAGATAAAGGCAGAGAGGATGAGCAGCAGGAATGCGCTTCCATAAGACAACAGCTTATTCTTGGATCGTGACACCATATTAAAACCTATTGAATGTTGGCCGCCCATTAATAGTTCAGTAGGGTAGGTAGTGCTAGTCCACCATCCTACTTCCCTCTCGCAGAAGTATCGCTCTATGGGTTCTAGGAGTCCTGCCTGCCCCGATAAATGTTGATATCGGCTTGTTTACCATGACAAATCGATTTTGGTAAAAAGGTAGGGAAACAATGAAAAAGAAACAAGAACCTGATTAGAATGTTCATTTTTAGAGATTGAATCCTTCCAGCTGAGCGAAGAGGCAACTTATCCCAGCACTGTAAATCCGCTTTAATTTTGGTGACCAAGTTTGTATTGTGACGAGCCCCCCAGGAGCGTGAGTTATGTTCACACCCAAGTAGCAAAAACCAGCAATAGATATACGAAACGGGAAAGCTTCTGGGGGAAGAAGGCTTCTGGCCTCACAGATGTAAATGCTTCTGGCATTTGGAAAGCAGTGATATAATCAGGCAAAATCAGCATGGATTTACAAGAGGGGCGGCACGGTAGCACAGTGGTTAGCACTGCTGCTTCACAGCTCCAGGGACCTGGGTTCGATTCCCGGCTTGGGTCACTGTCTGTGTGGAGTTTGCACATTCTCCTCGTGTCTGCGTGGGTTTCCTCCGGGTGCTCCGGTTTCCTCCCACAGTCCAAAGATGTGCGGGTTAGGTTGATTGGCCATGCTAAAATTGCCCCTTAGTGTCCTGAGATGTGTAGGTTAGAGGGATTATTGGGTAAAATATGTAGGGATATGGGGATAGGGCCTGGGTGGGATTGTGGTCGGTGCAGACTCGATGGGCTGAATGGCCTCTTTCTGTACTGTAGGGTTTCTATGATTTCTATGAGGGAAATCATGCTTGATGAATCTATTGGACTTCTTTGAGGATGTAACTAGTAGAGTTGACCAAGGAGAACCGGTGGATGTGGTTGTTTAGACTTTCAGAAGGCTTTCAACAAGATCTCACATAGCAGACTACGATGTAAAGTTAAAGCGCATGGGATTGCGGGCAGTGGCTCGAGGTGGATAGAAAGCTGGTTAGAGGACAGGAAGCAAAGCGTTGGCATAATTGGGTCTTGTTACGATTGGCAGGCAGTGAGTATTGGGGTACCACAGGGATCTGTGCTAGAATCCCAACCTTTCACATTATACAGATATTTTAGTATCTGCAAGTAGCTTCTTTTGAATGTTCGCACTGTTAATACCACATCCGAGATGATCATATAACATATCACTTACGGATGGACCAAATTCAGTGTTTGGCCCATTGGCAAAGCTTAGAGACAAAAGCAGAAACTGTTTCCCTTGGGTACTTAACTGCTGAGTGGAATTGATTCACTGCATAATAATGGAAGTCCGGTGTAGTGTTGTGGCCCTTTAAGGCACCATGTTCCCGAGGGTCACGTAATCACTGAGGACCCCATGGATCGTCGCAGCGGGAAGCTGAGCCAATGGGCCTGGGTTGAGGAGGGACTGGCAAGTTGGAATCAGCAAGTCGAGTACAGCAGTCACATTGTAATCTAGTTTGACCTGGTTGTATATGGTCCCACAGCCAAAAAATGTAACTGAGCTGAAATCATTTCTGGAGATGGAAAACTATTATGGCTGATTTTTCAAAAAATGTTTCTACTGTCTTAGCCCCACTTGAGCTTAAAAAACACCAAAGATGGAAATGGGGAGAAGAACAGAAGGAAGTCTTAAAAGTTAAACAGGCTTTGCAGTCTTCTGCTTTGTGCATTGCGACCCAAACAAACCTTTGGTAGTAACTTGCAATGCTTCACCATATGGAGTGACAGCTGTTTTGTCCCACCGGATGTCTGATGGTGCAGAAAGACCCATTGCCTTCATTTCTAGAATGTTGTCTGACGCGGAAAGGAAATACTCCCAGATAGAGAAGGAAAGCCTGGCTGTCATCTACACATTCAAAAAGTTCCATCAATATATTTATGGCCAACATTTTACAATAGTTTCAGACCACAAGCCATTGTTAGGTTCATTCAGAGAAGATAAGCCGATGTTGCCAATTGCCTCTGCAAGGGTACAGAGATGGGCTCTTGTTAGCTGCATACAGTTATACATTTCAGCATCGCCCTGGAACACAGATATCACAGGCAGACACACTTAGCCAGTTGCCTTTGCCACAAACTGTAGCATCACCACCGGTTCCTCAAGAGATGATACTGGATCTGTATCTGGTAGACACCTCGCCAACCTCGGCTAAACACAAAGTTGTGGACAGATAAAGGCTCTGTATTGTCGAAAGTAAATTTGGCATGTCCACTACGATTCTCACCAGCTTTTACAGATGCACCATAGAAAGCATTCTTTCCGGTTGTATCACAGTTTGGTATGGCTCCTGCTCTGCCCAAGACCACAAGGAACTACAAATGGTCGTGAACAAAGCCCAGTCCATCACGCAAATCAGCCTCCCATCCATTGACACTGTGTACACTTCCCACTGTCTCGGAAAAGCAGCCAGCATAATCACGGACCCCCACGCACCCCGGACATTCTCTCTTCCATCTTCTTACGTCGGGAAAAAGATACAAAAGTCTGAGGACATGTACAAAGAACAAAGCAGCACAGGAACAGGCCCTTCGGCCCTCCAAGCCTGCGCCGCTCATGTGCCCAACTAGACCATTCGTTTGCATCCCTCTATTCCCAGTCTGTTCATGTGGCTATCTAGATAAGTCTTAAACGAGCCCAGCATATCCGCCTCAATCACCTTGCTTGGCAGTGCATTCCAGGCCCCCACCACCCTCTGTGTAAAATACGTCCCCCTGACATCTGTGTTGAACCTTGCCCCCCCTCACTTGAACCCGTGACCCCTTGTGTTCGTCACCTCCAACCTGGGAAAAAGCTTCCCACTGTTCACCCTATCTATGCCTTTCATAATTTTATACACCTCTATTAGGTCGCCCCTCATCCTCCATCTTTCCACGGAGAACAACCCCAGTTTACCCAATCTCTCCTCATAGTTAAGACCCAGGCAACATTCATGGCAAACCTTTTCAGAACTTTCTCCAAAGTCTCCACGTCCTTTCTGGTAGTGTGGCGACCAGAACTGGACGCAGTATTCCAAATGTGGCCTAACCAACGTTCTATACAGCCGCAACATCATATGCCAACTTTTATATTCTATGCCCCGTCCAATGAAGGCAAGCATGCCATATGCCTTCTTGACCACCCTCTCCACCTGTGCTGCCACCTTTAAGGATCTGTGGACTTGTACACCCAGGTCCCTCTGTGTGGCTACACTCCTGATGGTTCTGCCATTTATTGTATAGCTCCCCCTTACATTAGATCTAGCGAAATGCATCACTTCGCATTTATCTGGATTAAATTCCATCTGCCATTTCTCCACCCAATGTTCCAGCCTATCTATATCCTGCTGTATTCTCTGACAATGTTCATCACTATCCGCAACTCCAGCAATCTTTGTGTCGTCCGCAAACTTACTGATCACACCAGCTACATCTTCCTCCAAATCATTTATATATATATATATCACAAACAGCAGAGGTCCCTGTACAGAGCCCTGCGGAACACTACTGATATTCGGGTAAGCGTTCTCCAAGGCGGCCTTCGCGACACACGACAGCGCAGAGTCGCTGAGCAGAAACTGATAGCCAAGTTCCGCACACACGAGGACGGCCTCAACCGGGATATTGCGTTCATGTCACACTATTTGTAACTCCCACAGTTGCGTGGACCTGCAGAGTTTCACTGGCTGTCTTGTCTGGAGACAATACACATCTTTTTAGCCTGTCTTGATGCTCTCTCCACTCACATTGTTTTGTTTCTTAAAGACTTGATTAGTTGTAAGTATTCGCATTCCAACCATTATTCATGTAAATTGAGTCTGTGTTTTTATAAGCTCTGTTTGTGAACAGAATTCCCACTCACCTGAAGAAGGGGCTTAGAGCTCCGAAAGCTAGTGTGGCTTTTGCTACCAAATAAACCTGTTGGACTTTAACCTGGTGTTGTTAAACTTCTTACTGTGTTTACCCCAGTCCAACGCCGGCATCTCCACATCATGAACACTACTAGTCACAGACCTTGAACCGGAAAAAGACCCCTCCACTGTTACCCTCTGTCTTCTATGGCTAAGCCAGTTCTCCACCCATCTAGCTAGCTCACCTTTTATCCCGTGAGATTTAACCTTTTGCACCAGCCTGCCATGAGGGACCTTGTCAAACGCTTTACTAAAATCCATATAGACGACATCCACGGCCCTTCCCTCGTCAACCATTTTTGTCATCTCAAAAAACTCAACCAAATTTGTGAGGCATGACCTCCCTCGTACAAAACCATGCTGTCTATCGCTAATGAGATTATTCAGTTCTAAATGCGCATATATCTTATCACTAAGAATCTTCTCCAACAATTTCCCTACCACGGACGTCAAGCTCACCGGCCTATAATTACCCGGGTTATCCTTGCTACCCTTCTTAAATAACGGGACCACATTTGCTATCCTCCAATCCTCTGGGACCTCACCTGTGTCCAGTGAAGAGACAAAGATTTCTGTTAGAGGCCCAGCAATTTCATCTCTTGCCTCCCTGAGGAGTCTAGGATAGATGCCATCTGGCCCTGGGGATTTGTCTGTCTTAATGTTTCCTAAAAAACCTAACACTATGGGCAGCATGGTAGCACAGTGGTTAGCACTGCTGCTTCACAGCTCCAGGGACCTGGGTTCGATTCCCGGTTTGGGTCAGTGTGTGTGTGGAGTTTGCACATTCTCCTCATGTCTTCGTGGGTTTCCTCCGGGTGCTCCGGTTTCCTCCCACAGTCCAAAGATGTGTGGGTTAGGTTGATTGGCCATGCTAAAGAATTGCCCTTAGTGTCATGGGATGCGTAGGTTAGAGGGATTAATGGGTAAATATGTAGGGATATGGGGGTAGGGCCTGGGTGGGATTGTGGTCGGTGCAGACTCGATGGGCCAAATGGTCTCTTTCTGTGCTGTAGGGTTTCTAAGATTTCCTCCCTTGTAATTGAGATTTTTTCTAACGGGTCAACACATCTCTCCGAGACGCTACCAGTCAACATGTCCCTCTCCTTTGTGAATACTGATGCAAAGTATTCGTTTAGGATCTCTCCTACTTCCTCTGGTTCTAAGCATAATTCCCCTCCTTTGTCCCCGAGAGGTCCGATTCTTTCCCTAACAACCCTCTTGTTCCTAACGTATGTATAAAATGCCTTAGGATTCGCCTTAATCCTGTCTGCCAAGGGCAGTTCGTGACCCCTTTTTGCCCTTCTAGCTCCTTGTTTGAGTTCTTTTCTACTTTCTCTGTATTCCTCCAGTGCTCCATGTGTTTTTTGCTGCCTGGACCTCATGTATGCCTCTTTTTTCTTTTTGATTAGACCCACAATTTCACTGGTTATCCACGGCTCCCGGATCCTACCTTTCCTATCCTTCCTCTTTACAGGCACATGCCTGTCCTACAGTCCTATCAACTGCTCCTTAAAAGACTCCCACATGCCAGATGTGGATTTACCCTCTAACAGTCTCTCCCAATCAACAGCCACCAAATCCTGCCTAATCCGGCTGTAGTTAGCCTTCCCCCAATTCAGCACCTTACCCATAGGACAACACTCATCTTTTTTCATTACTATCCTAAAGTTTACAGAATTGTGGTCACTGTTTGCCACATGTTCCTCCACTGAAACTTTGACCTGACCGGGCTCATTCCCCAGTACTAGGTCCAGTATAGCCCCCTCTCTAGTTGGACTGTCAACATATTGTTCCAAAGAACCTTCCTGTACGCATTTTATAAATTCTTCCCCGTCCAGGCCCCCAGCCCTAAGCGATTTCCAGTCTATACAAGGGAAATTAAAGTCTCCCACTACAACAACCCTATTTTTTCTGCACCTGTCCAGAATCTCCTTACATATCCATTCCTCAACTTCCCGTGAGCTGTTTGGAGGCCTGTAGTATACCCCCAGCATAGTGACTGCGCCCTTCCTGTTTCTGAGCTCCACCCACAGTGACTCATTACCTGACCCTTCCATATTGTCCACCCTCTGTACCGCTGTAATATGCTCCCTAACCAGCATTGCTACTCCCCCACCTCTCCTAGCCCCTTCTCGGTCTCGCCTAAAACACTTATACCCCGGAATATTCAGCTGCCAGTCCTGTCCTTCTTTAAACCAAATTCTTCGAGACAGAATTTATTCCCACTTGGAAATAAGTGGATGTAATAGTGAGAGGCAACATGGTTTTGTGGAGGGGAGGTCGTGTCTCACTAACCTGATCGAGTTTTTCAAGGAAGTGACGAAGATGATTGATGGGGGTAGGGCAGTGGATGTTATCTATATGGACTTCAGTAAGGCCTCTGACAAGGTCCCTCATGGCAGACTGGTGCAGAAGGTAAAGTCACAAGGGATCAGAGGTGAGCTGGAAAGCTGGACAACAAAACTGGCTTGGTCAAAGAAGACAGAGGGTAGCAGTGGAAGGGTGCGTTTCTGAATGGAGGGTTGTGACAAGTGGCATTCCTCAGGGATCACTGCTGGGACCTTGGCTGTTTGTAATATATATATATATTATAAATGATTTGGAAGAAAATATAACAGGATTGATTAGTAGGTTTGCGGACGAAACAAAGGTTGGTGGATTTGCGGATAGCGATGAGGTCCATCAGAAGGTACAGCAGGATATAGATCGGTTGGAAACTTGGGCGGAGAGGTGGCAGATGGAGTTTAATCTGGACAAGTGTGAGGTTATGCATTTTGGCAGGTCTAATACAAATAGGAAATATACAGTAAATGGCAGAATTCTTGAGTATTGATAGGCAAAGGGATCTGGGTGTACAGGTACATAAGTCACTGAAAGTGGCAATGCAGGTGAATCATAGAAACCCTACAGTGCAGAAGGAGGCCATTCGGCCCATCGAGTCTGCACTGACCACAATCCCACCCAGCCCTACCCCCACATATTTACCCGCTAATCCCTCTAACCTACGCATTTTAGGATTCTAAGGGGCAATTTTTAACCTGGCCAATCAACCTAACCCGCAAATCTTTGGACTGTGGGAGGAAACCGGAGCACCCGGAGGAGACCCATGCAGACACGAGAAGAATGTGCAAACTCCACACAGACAGTGACCCGAACCGGGAATCGAACCCGGGACCCTGGAGCTGTGAAGCAGCAGTGCTAACCACTGTGCCGCCCTTGTGCCACCGTGCCGCCCTCAGGTGGAGAAGGTAGTCAAGAAGGCATACGGCATGCTTGCCTTCATCGGTCAGGGCATTGAGTTTAAAAATTGGCAAGTCGTGTTGCAGCTTTATAGAACCGTAGTTAGGCTGCACTTGGAATGTAGTGTTCAATTCTGGTCGCCACAATACCAGAAGGATGTGGAGGCTTTGGAGAGGGTACAGAAAAGATTTACTCGGATGTTGCCTGGTATGGAGGTCATCAGCTATGAGGAGAGGTTGGAAAAACTTGGTTTGTTCTCACTGGAACGACGGAGGTTGAGGGGTGACCTGATAGAAGTCTACAAGATTACGAGAGGCATGGACAGAGTGGATAGTCAGAAGCTTTTTCCCAGGGTGGAAGAGTCAATTACTAGGGGGCATAGGTTTAAGGTGCGAGGGGTAAGGTTTAAAGGAGATGTACAAAGCAGATTTTTTACACAAAGTGTGGTGGGTCCCTGGAACTCTTTGCCGGGGGAGGTAGTGGCAGCAGATACGATAGTGACTTTTAAGGAGTGTCTTGACAAATATATGAATAGGATGGAAATAGAGGGATATGGTCCCCGGAAGGATAGGGGGTTTTAGTTAAGTCGGGCAGCATGGTCGATGCAGGCTTGGAGGGCCAAAGGGCCTGTTCCTGTGCTGTAATTTTCTTTATTCTTTGTTTGCTTTGACTCTTGTTCAGTAAAAATTATTTTGATATAGACCATGGAGCTTTGTGCATCCATAAAATCATAAAACCCCTACTGTGCAGAAAGAGGCCATTCAGCCCATCGAGTCTGCACTGACTCATTGAAAGAGCATCATACTCAGGCCCACCTTATTATTTGAATGGCTGGGATTTTGGATTTCTTTTGCTGAAATAAAGGTACCGGTCTCGAATAACAGAATTAAACATGAAAAATCGTAACAGAGCAGTAATGCGTGGTCCCAACCTCAGTACAACAGTATCATTTCAAAACATTCAATTGTGAACCAAAAGGTTTCTGGTTAACTAATAAGGAGGAGTTGCTATAAGGTGTAAGTGTACAACTCAGATTTAATTAACACACAGCGATACTTGATTCTTTTATATTGGTGGTTTAGTGTTCTCCAATTTATGTTTACATAAAAAACTAATTGAACATTTGCAAAATAAATGAAAACAAGATCTGCAAGATTATAGATACATTCTCCAATAAACAGATTACCAAGCATTTCAATGATGCTCATCTCACTGAACACAGATTTGTGCAGGCTGCTCTCCATGACTTCAATAATGTGAAGAATTCATTATCATCATAGATAGAAATCATCAATTAGCATCCATACTCCATATTCTAGTGTCTGAGGGAAAAACAGGGCTGAGAATCTCAAATTAAAACAGAATATAATTAAAACATAGCAGAATTGAACAGAGAAACACCAGGGAATATCTCAGTTCCACACCCTGTAAAAGAGGGTCCCTGTGGGTTAACCTGCCTCTTCCACTGCCAGAGCTGCAGTCTGTATTCCTCCTCACAGACCCATAAGTTTTAACACAGTAAAACACTCAGGAAATGATGTTTTGTTTCATGTTCGAGAGGGCTGGGTAACAGAGAAAATTGCTATATGAGAGAACGTGCTACAGGAACCAGATTAAGCATGTCATATAAGCATCTGCTTGGGACAGCACGATTCACTTTGATGGATTGGAACAAAGGGAATAGACAGAGTTATACAAACATTTACATTCATTACCGGAGGTAGCAATGACTATGAAACTACTGGCACCTTTCTGTAAAGTAATCCAAAGTTCACCATGGTTGAGACAGGAACCAGTGCAAACTTTCCATTCAGTTCCAGAACAATCAGTGTCAGCTAACACAAGGTCAAGTACAAGAGCTACTGGGGGACAGGCAGAATCACTGAGCTACATTGGCCCATGGTGGAGGAGAGGGCTTATTATTGGGGAAGAATCAAGTGCTAGAAACAGGAATTGACACAGGCAGCTACAATTCCCAGTCACATGTTATTACTGAATTAGTCAGTTGTAGATGGGCAGATGCTGCCATGGGGCAGAGAGGCCAAAGTTTAGGACAGGAAGTGAATAATGGAACATGCCCTGAATCTCCCTGTTGCGGGTGAGTGGATTCATTACCCATAGACTAATGCCAATTACAGCAAGATTTGGCAAAACTGCTAAGAAGATTTAAATAAAACAAACTGCAGCTTCCTAATCATTATTGGGGTCTCTGTGACTGGTCATGAGAACAGCAAGGCCAGTGCTCACTCTCCCACAATGCTGCCTCTCCCCACACTCCATTGTTAGCTCAGCTGAAATCACCTCACTCACAGACACAGGTGAATAACTCCCTGCTGCCAGTGAAACTCATACTAAGGAGACTCATTTCATGAAGCTGTGGTCCCCACAACATTCAACTTACACTCAACATTACCTAAGATCTGAAGCCACATTCCTACGCTGTCTGGGGGTGGGGTGTGGTTACAGAGAGGTAGATATATAGATAAGTGGGGGAAAGAGAAATGAAGGGAATGAAGGAGGAGAGGGGTGAAAGAGATGGAGGGAGAGAATATGTGAGAGGCAGTGAGAATGAGGGAGAGAGGGAAAGACAGATGCAGAGAGACAAAGGGCCTAGTGTGCTTATAAAATCTTGCCAATTGCTGGCAAAGCTGGCTCAGTAATAAGTGGATTCATAAAATGCGAGTGTTTGTGCACATTCTCCAAACTTGGAGAAAATAGAAGAAAGGAACGTTTAGAAAAGAAAGTGTACTTACAGGACAGACATGCTGCCAAAACACTAGAGAGATAGTGTTTGTACATGCACATGTCAGTACTGATCAGAGAACGGCCTCAGACAGACACTCATCAGTGTCAGCTTCATTATTTCCAAAAGGGAGAAATGAAGTAGAGAGAAAGGAAATCATGTACCAAACTGTCCATATTTCCCAGTTGAATTGAAAAGCAGGATCTTGACCTCCAATTACTGAGTTGATTGTTCACGAAGGTCAGATGCAGTGGTGGGTGGAGTTGGACCTACAGAAAGTTAAAGTTCCTCAATTTGATTCATTCTGAGGCTCTTACATGGAGATTAAACACTCAATGAAAAGGATGGTTCATGGCATCTCACGTAAAACTTAGATCAGAGCTTGGGGGGGGGGGGGGGGGGGGGGGGCGGGATTTCTGAAGCCACTTCCTTGTTTTGCCTTGAACTGGGTGCAATCTTAACACCAAACTGAATGTTAAAAGCTTAACAATGTTTTAGTTACTGAATTCAAAGAAAATTAGACTGCTGCACGCATCATTCCTCCCACAAGCTCTGGAGTACTCTGGTCTGGGAATATTACACTTCCCAGGGTATGGATTTGTGAACCAGAATCAGAAAATAGCCTGTGTCCACATAGCGAGCCCAACGTCTGCACTGGATACTGTCACATTCCACTGGCAACTGAGAGAACATGAATAGAAATACTAAACAAATGGATAGAAACTAAATACATGATTTTATACTAAGCATGCTGTACCCATGAGGCACACACTACTGACACCATGCAAATAATACAAATATTGTCAGCAGAATAATAACCAACAGCATTTCTTCGTTTACATTCAGTAAAATAGAACCTGCATCCATCGGAGACCACAGGTTATGGATTTAGATTAAGAGTAGCTGTACTGAGAATAAAACATACATATAATAAAGGATGGACACACTGCTGAGAGTTCAGCTTTTACACCATGTTACTTATTACAATCGGAATTGTGAAACACAAAAGATGTGAAACACAAAAGGGCAGCACGGTAGCACAGTGGTTTGCACTGCTGCTTCACAGCTCCAGGGACCTGGGTTCGATTCCCGGCTTGGGTCACTGTCTGTGTGGAGTTTGCACATTCTCCTCGTGTCTGCGTGGGTTTCCTCCGGGTGCCCCGGTTTCCTCCCACAGTCCAAAGATGTGCAGGTTAGGTTGATTGGCCATGCTGAAATTGCCCCTTAGTGTCCTGAGATGCGTAGGTTAGAGGGGTTAGTGGGTAAAATATGTAGGGATATGGGGGTAGGGCCTGGATGGGATTGTGGTCGGTGCAGACTCGATGGGCCAAATGACCTCTTTCTGTACTGTAGGGTTTCTATGATTTCTATGTCGCAGAGCTAATGAAAATGATGGCGTTGGCATAGGCACCTTGCAATGTGATAAGGCCATTGAGTATAACATGGAGCTGTGATAGGCAGTCAAACTATTGGACAGTGCCTCAAAGATTAACCACACAGTGAACTTCCACACAGAAACTACAGGATTAATGATATAGACGCAGCAGCAAAACACTGTATATAATAAACAGCATCAACTCGATTGAAAATAAATCACTCAGTCTGATTAATGTTATGGACAGTCTCTGTAGAGCTGGAAAGCACAGAGTCACTAACAATTATGACTTTTATATAAACTGGCCTGCCTAATACTCCCAAGTAAAAAAGATGCTTTGTGACTTTCTTCCCAATTTTGAAAAATATTAAATGTTTCAGAAATGATGGACCTCATGTGGATCAATTGGAGAAGTTGGGACTGTTTTCCTTAGAGAAGAAAAGATTGAGAGAAAATTTGATAGAGGAGTTCAAACCATGAGGGGTTCAGATAGGGTAGATAGGGAGAAGTTGTTCCTATTGGCGGAAGGATTGATAATGAGAGGACACACATCACACATTTAAGGAGAATGGCAAAGGAACCAATGGTAACCTGAGGAAAAGGTTAGGATCTGGAATGCACTTCCCGAGGGTGTGTTGGAGGCAGATTCAATCATGACTTTCAAAAGGGAATTGGATAAGATAATAACTTGTAAGGCTGTGAGGAAAAGGTAGAGGAATGGGACTAGCCTAGCCTCTCTGGTAGAGAGCTATTTCAATGGGCTGAATGGACCCCTTCTGTGCTGTAACCATTCTATTATTCTGTTAACAGTGAATGCTGAAGGGATGAACCTGACTGGCTGGCAGAGTGACTGAACAGGATGGTGTGGGGGAACTACACTAACATTCACTGACGTGAAGTGATTAAAGTGATGACGTGCAGACATGTCATCTTACCAGTAAACATGATTCAGTCTCATAGAGGTTCATCAGGATCAGGGCAACAATAGGCCTCTACTAGTTACACGGAGCCAGTATATTTATAGAAGAATTGATATTGAAACAAAGAATGAGGAAATGCTGAAAGCACACAATAATATTAAATAACAGGGAATATTTTCAGCTGAGTCTCTTCATCAAAATGGAGGGTGAGTAATTGAAACATTTCTCCTTTGAAATGCTAATGAACCAGCAGTATATTTCCAGAATTCAGGTTGTGTTCTAATCATTGTAACTACCCCATTGTAACAGTAAAAAAGCAGCACTCAAACAGAGAGAAGCAGATAAGAGTTAAAATTCTTTAAGATTCTCCCCTATTTATTATTCCCTCTGATTCCTTGATTAATGTCTGACTTGGCCGAACATGTTAAATACTGTAGAGGTCTATGCAGTTCCTGTGTCCCATTAAACACCCCTCCCGGTGTTAGATAGCACAGGTTAGGGTAGAGTAAAGCTATCTCCATACTGTCCTGTCAAACATTCAGAGTAGGAACTGCACACATTCCATGTAGTGCAAACCATTCTTTACACTGTTCCAAGAAACTGACTCAGATCTGATCTTTTCACACCAGTCATTGTGAGCAAGTTATGGGTGGTTTGTGCTTTTACTTTGTGCTTACCGGGAATGGATTCTGACAGTCTGAAGAGAGTCAATATTAACAATTGAACAATTTCAAAATCAAATTGTCAGAAGAAAGTCATTTGATTACTTAACACACTGCATTTTAAACTGAGTGATGTTGGATCACACTGAGTAACTGTAGAAGCTGATCCATTGTGAGGATACTTGTTAATAGGTATAGCTCACACTCAAGCACCTATAATGACTCTTTACCAATGTTAATCCCTCACCAGCTCTGACAGATTTACAAAGGCTACAAGCTGCTCATGATGTTAATACTGAAAAAAAAATTTTAAACCCTAAAAACAGAAACAAGAACGTGATCATTCTTTGTAACTGGGTAATATTCTAAATAGGGGCCGTTGTAAGGATGTTTACTTTTTGGATCAGTCTGGTTGGATTCAACCTCAACAACCCTGTGAAAGAAAAATTCTCCAACTCATTTTACCATCTGATCCTCTGGGGAAATCTTTCTACAAACTCTCACACAATGATATTACAGAAAGCAAGTGAACTACCCAGGGAACTGGTCTCAGAGTTCAATACTAGTGTGACAAGTATTGTATGTAGTCCTACAGCCTCTGTCCGTGTGGTTTATTTTGGCAATTCCACAGCCATCATTTGAGATTTCACTGTCACCTGGAGGCTTTATAATGGAAACAATTATTTTTACAGACCGATACTGGCAGATCCTCCCATATAATCAGAGAGTGACTACATCCGGATGAGTGCTGTAAACATGGTGCCTTACTTTTCCAAAAATGCTTTGCATTTCCTCTCAGAACCTGGGATGAAGTCTTGGACTGATACTTTATTTGCTTGCAATTAGGAGATGTGTGACTGAGCAGTTCAGCGTTGCAGAAATATAGCAGCAGCAGTTATAAGTGGAGCTCGAATAGTATTCAGATCACTCAGATGCACACTTCTTTATCGGACGGATGGGTTACTGAAACAGGAGAGTGTTCTGTTGCAAAGTGATGCTATTCCGAGGCCCACGGGTTGCTAGGGTGAGGCAGTGTGTTTCAGCACAGGGTTGTAACATGACGGGTAGCGTTTGGCATGTCCTCCCAGATGTTGCTCTGCAAACACTTTCTGTAATGGTTGGAGCAGGGAGATGTCAAGTTTCAAAGTACTTGTATATAGCGGTTACATACTGCATCAGACTCTGCCAGTCTGGACGTTCCGTGCTCACCATCTCATTGATGTCCTAGGGAGGGAGACACAACAAACACGTATGATAAGACTGAGAATTTATTCAAGGGAATTTAATTTTAAGTTTCCCCCAAGATCTTTTTGTTGCAGACTCTCTCCATCAGCAGGATACGATAGTGCTTTATATATAAAACAGGAAATCACCAGGGAATGAACAAAGACAATACAGGCAGGATAGATACTAAAATATTAGAAGGATACTCACATTGAACACCACCAGTAATAGTGAATAATCAGCCTCCTCAGTGCTAACATGTTCGTTTCATTCACGGGTTTGAACACAAAATCTAGGCTGACCCTCCAAGTGCAGTACTGAGGGAGAGCTGCACTGTTGGGAGGATTCGGAAGGTAGTTTCTGCTTTCCCTCTTAGGTGAATGTAAAAGGTCCAATGACACTACTCATAGAGCAGGTGAGTTTCTTATCTAATATTTAAACAATAGCACAGATCGTGCGGTGCGTACGTTAATTGTCCTTTTTTTTTAACAACAACAAATACGCTTCAAAATGTCATGCTGATCACAGAGCCCACTCAGCTGAAATGAATTCCATCTAGCTGTTCCAGAAGGCCATTGGGTATTTATATCTCACACCATGGCTGCCATTACTGAGTGGCAAGATTATCAATGTCAGGGAAAACAACAACTGTATACTGCATCGGAAGAAGCTACTGACTGGTTCGCAAGTTGGTAAGCAGATTTACATCTCAGCAGGATACTGCAGATAAATCTTAAATATGGAAACTGCAGCATAAATTATGGAAAATTAATTAAAATCAGACCGCACTCCTCATTTTGCTAACACAGGCAATTTTGTAATGGGTTATTAGAAATACTCAGAAAAGCCAGTACACAAGACTGATTTCAGGCAGAGGCCATTCAACCAACCTTCTTCATCTATTCAGAATCCTGCATTTCCTGATTTTTTGAAATTCTTTCATCAGATGTGAGGTTGCTGGCTTGGCATTCATTGCCCATCTTTAATTGCTATCGAGAAGGTGGTGATGAGCTGCCTACTTGAACCTCTGCTGTCCGTGTGGTGTAGGAACACCCACAGCACAGTACCGTTACAGAGTTACAGGATTTTGTCCCAGTATCTAATTGTTTCTTTGATGATTCCAGGAATTTATTTCTATTGCTCAGACTTAAAAGTCCACCCCAAATGTTATCACTCTCTGCCTGAAGAAGAATCTCCTCCTATCAGTTCTAAAGTTCACCATTCCTCAGTTGAATCCTCATCATTTAATTTATAGCAGCATTCTGAATTCATCGTTTTCATTCGGCTTATATTGCTCTCGTGTGCTTTTCCAGGATGAGCTTCCAGTCTGTCCCCATAAAGCTGATCCTTGACACTAGCGTTCAACCGTATGCCTCTTCCCTGCATTTGCCTTTCTCCCAACTTCCTCATTCCTCACAGTCAACATGTCCATTGCATTGTAAATGACACTGTAATCTTCAAAGGAATCAGATCCTGTAACTTGCTACACTGCCACATCCTACTTGTGGACTTGATGTCTTCTTTTGTCATCTGTAACTTTGATCTCAGCCTTGAAGAAAATGGAAGACCATCAGGATGGATAGTCATGGACATGGATCAGAACTTCCTTCTTCCTGCATGGCTGTCACTGCTGGAAACTACTTGATAAAATCAGTCATTTTCCCAGATGGAGTTTGACAACCTTGTTTCCCCGTCAATGGCTTATATCAAATTGATCTGGTGAAAACAAGTATTTCCCCATCAGTGAATCGATTGGGATTCCAACCCCACTTAACTTTTTTGCAAAACTGATTTAATCAGTTTTCTTTGATGATTCCAGGAATTTATTTCTATTGCTCAGTTTGTAATGCTATTGGGTTACTTCCATGGTCCAATCGTTTGTGCGGTGGCACAGGATTTGACCTTTACCAGGATTGCAATTAATGTTGGAAGAGGCAGTTCCCTGACATCTTCTCCCTAGTCAGCATAGCCTAGTCTTGTAAGCAATTACTGACTACAGTGATTTTTGTGACTACATTAAATTGCTGTTGACATTTCGAATTGGTGCATCATTCACACTAATGCCTTTTGCTAAGCTCCACATCTTTGAAAGCTTTGCAATGCTGTAAAACAGCATTAATCTTTTTGTAATTATCCATCACAAGGAAGGATCCATCATATTCAACACAAATCTTGGATTCTGCCTTTGCCACAAACAAGAGGATCAAACTTAGTCAACTGCACTGAATAAACACAGTACTTTGGTGAAATATTCATATTGTATACATCTCAGGAGGTGGGGTAACTTGGATAAAATTTCCTACTCTGCTTTGAAAAATCTAAAAGAAATATTAACCTACTTCAAGATTAATTCAGAATGTTTCCACCCAAGAGAATCCAGGATGGGTTTAGATGACAACAGTCCTGCAGCCCAGCTTCTCTCACCTTCCAGAACATCAGTGCTGTTGTTCTATTGTCAGTTTAACATAAATAGACAGGAATGTGTTATGTAAACGTCTTTCTTTCCTTTCATTTATTCTGTACTACATTGAAGTGCCAGGCTAGATAAGTTGGCAAATCTTGGTGTGGGCTCAAGTATTCTCTCATCTAAGTCAGAAAGTAACTGGTCAAGTCAAGCTTATTTCTTGGTTCTTGAGCTAATGCTGATGAGAGATACAGAAACAAATTGTGTTCCTAATTTGCCATGTTGAAGAGTCAAGCTGACATGGTACAAACTCTCTGAAATGCTTCACTGTAGCCAAGTCCAGATAGAAATTTAACTAACTAAAACCAGAGACTACAGAGCTAAGTTCTACTGCTGGTCCAAGCTACACGTTAAAGCAATGGCTTAAAGAGTTACCTGGATAGATTCCAGTAACAGGTCTACCAGATTCATTAGTGCATGAGTTGGCTGATCAATCCACAACATTAGCACTTGATGGGGAAATAGGCAAAAGCAGAGAACAAACAAGAAACAAACCTGAGCCTTTCCTGCTCTGTATAGCTACAAAGTTGCAGGTCAGAATCATGGTTTCCAGTTTAGTGGCAATCCATCTTCAAAGCTCATCCAAACTGGAGAGTCCATGACTGATGTGGGGCTGTTGTTTTCCTTCATCCAACAGCTGCCTATGCCACTGTCTGGTACACCGCTCTTCTGGTGAAATTAAGAGTCTAGACCTGTGCTTGGTGGGATTGACATTTCAGAGAACATAAATGATCACAACAGCTCACAAAGATCCTAACTTAATAGCCTGCCTCAGTGCTAAGTTCTTGCGATACTCCTTTTTAACTGTGACCACACAGAAATGTATCTACACTGATAACCTGGCCTTTGCAACTTAAACTGCTCCATTCTGAAAGATTTGGAACTCATGGCAGAGTATTACCTGAAATGGTTCCTCCCAGAACACTTTACAGACAATTAAGTATTTTTGAAGTGTAGTCACGGTTGTAGTGTAGGAAACCTGGCAGCCAATTGGCACACAGCAAGCTCATACAAAGTCAGCCGTTGCAATGTTGATTGAGGGATAAATTTTGTCAGGTCACTGGAGATAACTCCCCTGCTCTTACATTGGATTACATAGGACAAACAGCACATGCTATTGGCTCAACCAGTCCACATCAAGGTTTATGCTCTACACAAGCTTCTTTTCTAAGCCCTAAATCTATCACCAGAACCCTCCATTCCTTTCCCCCTCATACGTTAAACTTCTAATAACCAGATAGCGAAGGAGACTATACACAATTTAGATTTATTCACAAAGTGAAACATTAGCTGTGCACAGCGCCTTACCCTACTCACAATCCTAGTTTCAATAAGTGTCCCTTTGTATTTGCTCAAATAATGGATGCCCTCCACCTATATATCCTTACCCTTAATTTATTCAGTTAGCAGAATCCATTATGTTCATCAAATTAAACAATAATTAAACAGTAATTCAAAACCAGTTGAAAGATAAAAATAAAGTGTTCTTCTACATTCCATATGTAAAGTCTAATCTTGTTTGTCAGTCACTCTTCTTCCAGGACCCCCAAAACTTCTTAGTACAAGCACTCTTTTTTTTAAAACAATCAGATAATTAACGACTTGCCCCCACCCATCAGATCTTGGAGATTTCCTTTTCTCTAGTCAGCACGGATTCGTGAAGGGCAAGTCGTGCCTCACAAATTTGATTGAATTTTTTGAGGTGGTGTTGATGAAGGTCGGGCAGTTGATGTCATATACATGGATTTTAGTAAGGCGTTTGATAAGGTCCCCCATGGTTGGCTTATGATGAAAGTAAGGAGGTGTGGAATAGAGGGAAAGTTGGCCGATTGGATAGGTAACTGGCTGTCTGATTGAAGACACGGTGGTGGTGGATGGAAAATTTTCAGATTGGAGGCGGGTTGCTAGCGGAGTGCCACAGGGATCAGTGCTTGGTCCTCTGCTCTTTGTGATTTTTATTAATGACTTAGAGGAGGGGGCTGAAGGGTGGATCAGTAAATTTGCTGATGACACCAAGATTGGTGGAGTAGTGGATGAGGTGGAGGGCTGTTGTAGACTGCAAAGAGACATAGATAGGATGCAAAGCTGGGCTGAAAAATGGCAAATGGAGTTTAACCCTGATAAATGGGAGGTGATTCATTTTGGTAGGACTAATTTAAATGTGGATTACAGGGTCAAAGGTAGGGTTCTGAAGACTGTGGAGGAACAGAGAGATCTTGGGGTCCATATCCACAGATCTCTAAAGGTTGCCACTCAAGTGGATAGAGCTGTGAAGAAGGCTCATAGTGTGTTAGCTTTTATTAACAGGGGCTTGGAGTTTAAGAGCCGTGGGGTTATGCTGCAACTGTGCAGGACCTTGGTGAGACCACATTTGGAATATTGTGTGCAGTTCTGGTCACCTCACTATAAGAAGGATGTGGAAGCGCTGGAAAGAGTGCAGAGGAGATTTACCAGGATGCTGCCTGGTTTGGAGGGTAGGTCTTATGAGGAAAGGTTGAGGGAGCTAGGGCTGTTCTCTCTGGAGCGGAGGAGGCTGAGGGGAGACTTAATAGAGGTTTATAAAATGATGAAGGGGATAGATAGAGTGAACGTTCAAAGACTATTTCCTCGGGTGGACGGAGCTATTACAAGGGGGCATAACTATAGGGTTCATGGTGGGAGATATAGGAAGGATATCAGAGGTAGGTTCTTTACGCAGAGAGTGGTTGGGGTGTGGAATGGACTGCCTGCAGTGATAGTGGAGTCAGACACTTTAGGAGCATTTAAGCGGTTATTGGATAGGCACATGGAGCACACCAGGATGATAGGGAGTGGGATAGCTTGATCTTGGTTTCAGATAAAGCTCGGCACAACATCGTGGGCCAAAGGGCCTGTTCTGTGCTGTACTGTTCTATGTTCTAACACGTGTTTCACAATAGCAAGGTCAATCCTTCATCTTTTTTCACTTGCACTGTCAATTAAATGTTATCCCACAAATAACATTCAATAGCCAAACTGTTTTCCGTATGACCCTTGTGTGGAATTTCACTAAAATATTTGACAAATAGAATCCCATATTCAATGCTTCCACAAGAGCCAATATTTCTGCAGCTAAAGTACGTTATTTTCTTAGCTTTGCAGTCTGAAGGGCAACATTTCCCCTTTTTATCCGAATACAACACAAACCTGCTGTAATTGAATACCCATTGGACAGATTGCCATGAGCAGCGTCTTCATAAATAACCAGTTTCATGCTCTTTGAGTCACCAAAACATGGAAATCTAAGTACGCATTTCTTCATACTTAATTTTTAAAATGTTTTATTGGTCTGTTAAACAGACTTTAGGTTGCTTCATCATAGCGATTAATTCCAATACATCAAAACTAGCATCTGGTTTTGTCTAGGTGCATAACAAATTCAATTGACTATCAATCTTCACAACTGCTCTTGTCGAGGGTTATGGGGAAATGGCATAAAAAAGAAGTCAAGGCCGGCATAGAGAATCAAAGAATCATAGAATCCCTACAGTGCAGGAGGCCGCCATTCGGCCCATTGTGTCTGCACTGACTCTTACCAGGCAGAAAAAAAAGCAGAAAATCCTGGAAGTCATTTTAGAAACTCAGTTTGGACGAGTTTTGTCACTGGCACATTGAACAATACTCCCTTTCCATGCTTACCTGTCCTCTGTGCACACAGCTCCTCCACAGCTTCCTCTTTCAGAAGCTGTAACAAAGTTAGTAAAGAAGAAAGGTCTCAACAAAATCATGTCAACATCTCACTCTGGCTGGTTCTGTTCATCAAGAGCACGGTTCTCTTCAAGCCATCCAATATGGCTAGTTGTGGGTAGCACAACGGTTAGCACGGCTGCCTCACAGTGCCAGGGACCAGGGTTCGATTCCCAGCTTGGGCCACTGTCTATGTGGAGTTTGCACATTCTCCCCGTGTCTGTGTGGGTTTCCTCCGGGTGCTCCGGTTTCCTCCCACAGTCTGAAAGACATGCTCGTTAGGTGCATTGACCCAAACAGGCGCCGGAGTGTAGTGACTAGGGGAATTTCACAGTAACTTCATTGATGTTAATGTAAGCCTTACTTGCGAGTAATAAATAAACTTTACTTTACTTTGACTCTTACTTACCAACTTCCTTTTTTTTTAACTGGTCGGTGCAACATCGTGGGCCGAAGGGCCTGTTCTGCGCTGTAATGTTCTATGTTCTATCATTATATGACTATCAACTTTACTCAATCAGCAGCAATCTCATCTTCAAATCAGAAAGTTGTGGTTCAAGTCTCACTGCAGACATTCGGTACATTAGCCAGGCTGACACGCTAGTGCCGTACTGAGAAAGTGCTGCACTGTTGGATATTGATCCCTCATCCAATATCACAAAATAGTCTTTCATACATTACTGTTTGTGTGCATATAGGTTGCTGCATTTCCTAATCTATAACAGTGATTTCAAAATTATTTCTTTAGCTGTGGAACACAGATATCCTGAGGTCATGAAAGACACCATATAAATACAAGGCATGCCTGTTCTTTAGATCACATCGGACTCTATCAATTGTTAAATAAGATTAAATAATAATTGATCAAATAAGAGAGGAGAAAACCGGGAATTATAGGCCGGTTAGCCTGACATCAATGGTGGGGAAAGTGCTGGAGGCAATTATTAAGGATGTAATAACTGAGCATTTGGAAAATGGTGACAGGATCGGTCCAAATCAGCATGGATGCACTAAAGGGAAATTGTGCTCGACAAATCTTCTGGAATTTTTTGTGCATGTGACCAGAGTGAACCAGTGAATGTTGCGGATCCGGACTTTCAAAAGGTTTTTGACAAGGTCCCACACAAGAGATTAGTGAGCAAAATTAAAGTTCATAGCATTGGGAGTAATGTATTGACATGCAGACAGGAAGCAGAGAGTAGGAATAAACGGGTTCTTTTCAGAGTGGCAGGAAGTGACTAGTGTGGTACCGTAGGGCTCAGTGCTGGGACCCCAGCTATTCACAATATACATTAATGATTTGGACAAAGGAACTGAATGCAATATCTCCAAATCTGCAGATGACACTAAGCTGGGTGGCAGTGTGTGCTGTTAGGAGGATGCTGAAAGGCTGCAGGGTGACTTGGACAGGCTGGTTGAGTGGGCAAATACTTTGCAAATGCAATATAATGTGGATAAATGTGAGGTTATCCACTTTGGTGGCAAAACAAGGAAGGAAGGAAGATTATCTGAATGGTGGCAATTTGGGAAAAGGGGAAGTGCAACGTGACCTGGGTGTCATGGTGGAACAGTCATTGAAGGTTGGCATGCAGGCACAGCAGGCGGTGAGGAAAGCTAATGGTATGCTGCCTTCATAGCAAGAGGATTTGAGTATGGGAGTAAGGATGTCTTGCTGCAGTTGTACAGGGTCTTGGTGAGGCCACACCTTGAGTATTGTGTGCAGCTTTGGTCTCCTAGTTTGAGGAAGGACATTCTTGCTATTGAGGGAGTCCAGCAAAGGTTCACCAGATTGATTCCTGGAATGGCAGGACTGACATATGAAGAGAGATTGGGTCGATTGGGCTTGTACTGACTAGAATTTAGAAGAATAAGAGGGGATCTCATAGAAATATATAAAATTCTGATAGGACTGGACGAGTTAGATGCGGGAAGAATGTTCCCGATGTTGGGGAAGTCCAGAACTAGAGGTCACAGACTAAAAATAAGGGTTAAGCCATTCAGGATTGAGATGAGGAAGAATTTGTTCACCCAGAGTTGGGAACCTGTGGAATTCTCTACCACAAAAGCTGTTGGAGCCAGTTTGTTAAATACGTTCAAGAGGGAGCTGGACTTGGCCCTTGTGGCTAAAGGGGTCAAGGGGTATGGAGAGAAAGTGGGAGTGGGATACTGAAAATGCATGATCAGCCATGATCATATTGAATGGTGGTGCAGCCTTGAAGGGCCGAATGGCCTACTCCTGCACCTATTTTCTATGTTTCTATTCAACTATCACCTCATTGTTGGGCCTTTCTTGACAATTCTGAAATGAGACGGGGACATGCACGTCAGATCTTCACCAACGTGTGCCTTTGTGACCATGATGTGGAGTTGCCGACATTGGACTGGGGTAGGCACAGTAAGTAGTCTCACAACACCAGGTTAAAGTGCAACAGGTTTATTTGATAGCACGAGCTTTCGGAGCGCCGCTCCTTCATTAGGTGAGTGCCCATGACAAATGTTCTTGAGGGCAAATACAAAACATGTTCCCTGGCATTGAGTGTCCACACTAACTACATGATTTGGTGGACTATGTGCTTTGCACACTGGTGACATATTTTAGGATGGTAAGAATGGGCAGAATTGTCTGCCCCTGCCAGTGGTGGGTATTGCAGTGGCTGACAGCACTTCATTCAGTGCGAATGAAAAACTCAGTTTCTTGCTAGTGGAAGAACTATCTTGTTCTTCTGACTTTCAAGGTGGATTGAGTTTCCCACTGAGTAATGTTGGGAAACCCATTTGCATTCATTAGCATCTTATGAATGCTCATTCAAAGACCAACTTGCCGGAATCACGTCCCCTCTCTAAATTAAATAGTTTGCTTTACAACTGCTTCCAAGTGGCTGCATCAAGCAAGTTTTAAAGTTTATTTATTAGTGTTACAAGTAAGCTTACATTAACACTTTAATGAAGTTACTGTGAAAATCCCCTAGTCGCCACACTCCAGCGCCTGTTTGGGTACACTGAGGGAGAATTTAGCATGGCCAATGCACCCTAACTAGCACATCTTTCGGACTGTGGGAGAAAACCGGAGCACTTGGAGGAAAGCCACGCAGACACAGGGAGAACATGCAGACTCTGCCCAGGCAGTGACTCAAGCCAGGAATCAAACCCATGTCCCTGGCACTGTGCGGCAACAGTGCTAACCCTTTTGCCACCGTGCTGCCCATTTCACTTCATCCACGACTCAGGAGGTCAGTAATGCTGCTTTCGCCTTCCATTTACATCGTCACGGACATATATCAGGTGCCTGTAGCACAAACCATACCAAGACTAGAGGGGGAGGGGTGAGATGGATACAGGACTGGGGAACAAGAGGGGAGGAGTGAAAGACTGCTGGGGATGAAAGTCAAAAGACTGCCTGGGGATGAGGCCACACTATCAGGAGCCTGCCCTGGCACTGTATAGGCAGGGTTAGAGGGCTTTGCATGGCACTTACATTTTGGTCCTGGATTTGAGCAGGAGAGGTCCTCTCTGGACAGTGATGGTTGTGCACGGAATACTGTCATGCGTGGTCAGTCGCCTAAGGAATTTGTTCCTTGTTAGAGTCATAATATTGGGAGACAGAGGGCAGTTATATTCAGGGAGGAATCTGGATTCTGTAGGGCGGCAATAGTAAAGTCAAGGGGATATATTGGATAATCTCATGGACTTGTTTTGGAAAGGGTGCATTTGACCTCAAGAAGGGAGGGGTCAAATCAAAAATGGGTATGGGGCCATCAATATTGAAGGCAAGGTGGGGAGGGGAGGCAGGGGGGAGGGAGGAGACACGAGAATATCAACTTGAATGATAACAGGGTCAAGGGTAACGAGGGAAGCTATATAGTAACAGGAGTGATAGGAAGTGGAGATGGTGACTGTGGAGGAGGATGGGAGGAACCTGGGGGGTGAAAGGCAGAGGTTGGAAGGTGTTGGTGGCACTCAAAAGGGTAAAGAGCACCATCAATGAGGCAGCTGCAAAAACAAGCTTGGAAAAATGATACAGGGAGGGTCTCAAGGTATGTGGGAGGAGTTAAGCATTACTATTTTGAGTCAATTGAAGAGGCACCCTGTTAGTTATCTACTTAAGCATGGAGAACATACTAAAATGAGTATTGATTTTGAGGGTTAAATGTCCATTGAAGGAGCACTACTCCTTTACTAATGGGGCGAATTCATGCTTGAATCCACAAATCTTTGGGGCTACTTTTAAGTTGGTCTGAATAGCCATCTGTTCCTGACAGAGTCATGTAAAAAGGGAAAAAAAAAAAATCAATCAAAGGTCATGGCTACAGGACAGAAGCTCGATGCGAACCACTAGCTTCAATAAACCCAGTGAAATGGTCATAACCCTTCTTGGCCTGACCTGCTGGAAGCGAGAGGGTCTCTGGCAGAGGGGAAGTGAAGTGGTATGGCTTCGAGTGTCAGGGTGGATGTCCCTGGCGTGCCTGCTTGGCACTCCTCCTTCCCTTGGGTGCCTGATGGACCCATCCTGACTCCTTGAGAAGGGCACCTGGAGGGAGGTCAAGGTGCCCTGCTAAAATGCACTCATGCTTAGAGTGATGGTGTGCAGGTCCGAGCACAAATCTGGCAGAAACTGCTGGACCTGGGTCTTCAAGGCAGCTGCCGCCTTTCAGTGGAGACTTCAATGCCTTTGTATACCAGATGCATGATTGCAGATGGAGTGTGAATGGATTCCTCCACCCTTTGGTCCAGTCTGCTGATGGCCTGGCTGCTATGGCCCAGTCCAGAGGTTCGTCACTGGGCTGTGCCTCAGCAGGAGTCTGGTCCTTAGCTGTGCTCCAAGTGTGAGAGACCTCGGCGGTCACTGCCTCTGCCAGCTGTGCTCCCGTGTCTCTGAGGCAAGGACCAGATGAAGTCGAGTCCACTCTCTAAGTAGGTTCCACTGAGATGCGTATATGGGCGCTGGTGGAAGATGCAGGTGATTGCAATGATGAATTCTCTGAAGACAAAGTCTTCCTCCTCCGAGTTATCTGCAGGATGACATTCTCTGCCTTTTCTTGCTGGTACCTGGAATAGAGAATTAGTGATTGACTGAGCAGTGTCATACATTAAAGATCACTCGCAGTCATTGTCTGCATGGTGTTGAGGTGTACTGGATGCAACCTCACTGAGCTCTTCTCCAGCGAGCTCTTCAAAACCGGATAGGGTCCGGATCTCAGTGTACCCCCTCTGGTCACGGCATCCTCTCTTTTATTATCGCGGAATCTTAATCTGTATGAAGGCAGCTGGATTTCTGTAACCCCAATGGGTGAAAGCGCAATTCAGATGCATGCATGCCTATTCTCTCTGCTCAGCCAGCCCCAGTAAGGGATTAAGTTGCCACTTGTGCAGGAACCTACATAATATGCACAACTTAAAGTGGCTGGCAGGCATTCAGTGCTGATGTTTCATTTGTTGGTTGTGTGAGACATCCCTGTGGACTCTAACCCTCAGACTGCCTGATGTCCTTTGACAGTTTGGAGTGAGAAGGGGTTTCACTTACCCTGGCAGAGCATGGCTGATCATTCATGTTTTTCCTGCACTGAAGGGTGGTCTTTTTCTGGGCCCACGGGCATTAACCTCCCCAGCAACCTCTGCCCAGGCCAGCGTGGTCAGGTGGGGAACTTCCTGCTCCCATCTCTTGGAAAGAGGTCCTCCTGCCATTTCTGGGTGGACTGGAGGAGAATCCACAGGGAGAGCTCGCTGAACCAAGAATCTTGGAGCCCTCCGCAGCTCCTGGTCTGCTCTGAGCGAGTATCGGTCCGAGTGTCATTTGAATATAGCACGAGGATCTTTGACACCAGGATGTAATGGCAGGGTGGCGACTTCCTGCCTGCCCCACCACCAGGTTTGCTGAGCTCCTCGTTGATCCTAATGAAGTGAAAAGTGGAAATCACTCTGACCTTCTTTCCCATCACCAGGCTTAGTCTCCAGAAGCGCAAGATTCTGTATTCATGAAATAAATAAGCTGTCCGTTGAACCTACACGGAAGCAAGTTTAGAGTACCGAGGACTGAAACTACTAGAATGCAGGGGGATGGTGGCGTGGATTATTACCCTGGAGTAAGGCTGGCCTGGATTCAAACCCAAGTCCCAGATATGAAAGCTTAGTGGGTAGATTCATGGAAATTGCAGGGTTTTTTATTGATCTTCAGTAACACTGCCCTTCCTGAAATCAAAAACTCAAGTTTGGTAAACCCAGGCTACAAACCCGTACGACCACAGCACAATGTACAGATTGGATCAAAACTGTTAGTCTGTGGTACTGGTTGGATACCAACGAAAAGTTTGATTTTATAAGTACTCTTAAATTTTAAACGCTTCCAGCAGTTTATTTCCACAATGATAAAACAAACAATAGCCTTTATAGAATAAACATTTAAATAACATCTGGTGTTTCAGCAAACTCTCAATAGTCTGAAAAGTAAGTATTCAGTATACAGAACTCTGAAGACTGGGAACTGGAAGTGGCTCAGTCTCCTGCACAGTCCTTACAATGTTTAGACCAGAGATAAAAATCTGTACAAGGAAAAAAACTATTTAAATATAGAAAGCATAACAATTTCTAAAAATTTTAGTGACTTCCGGGAATGTAACGTTGAATTAACAAGAGAATAATAGAAAGCAGAAAGGAAGTGACTTGCATTCTGTGACTTATAATTAGGAGCTTAGCGTTTCGTTTGAGTGTTTTATTTAAAAGTTTACCAGTGTGGACTTGATGCCAACGCTTTCAGCTGCCTGGAAGGCCAAGGAAAAATTTCTTCGCTGTAAAATAGAGACACAAGAGCTTAGAAAGCTGTTATTTAAAAAAAATCCAGCAACAGTACCATTTATTAACCCTAAACCTGTAGATGGGAATTCAACAAACGGTAAGGTGTTTGCTAATACAGGTCTCTGTGGCATAAGTGACATGTGTTTATCACAACGTACACCAGGCCTTAACATCTGGACCTTTTTGGAAATGTACGGTCTATTGTTGCTCCTCACAATCCTGGTTACCACATTTTGAGACAAGGCTGAGCGAAACCAACCACCATGGGGTAGATTTCCAGCTTTCCGTCAGGCATATATCTGCTGGTGTGGATCAGCTGCTGGTGATAAAATGGTTCTTCTCAAACAAAGAACAGTACAGCATAGGAAACAGGCCCTTCGGCCCTCCAAGCCTGTGCCGCTCATTGGTCCAACTAGACCAGTCGTTTGTATCCCTCCATTCCCAGACTGCTCATGTATCTATCCAGGTAAGTCTTAAACGATGCCAGCGTGTCTGCCTCCACCACCCGACTTGGCAGCACATTCTAGGCCTCCACCACTCTCTGTGTAAAAAACGTCCCTCTGATATCTGAGTTATACCTCGCCCCTCTCACCTTGAGCCCGTGACCCCTCGTGATCGTCACCTCCGACCTGGGAAAAAGTTTCCCACTGTTCACCCTATCTATGCCCTTCATAATTTTGTACACCTCTATTAGGTCTCCCCTCATTCTCAGTCTTTCCAGGGAGAACAAGCCCAGTTTACCCAATCTCTCCTCATAGCCAAGACCCTCCATACCAGGCAACATCCTGGTAAACCTTCTCTGCACTCTCTCTAAAGCTGCCACGTCCTTCTGGTAGTGCGGCGACCAGAACTGGACGCAGTACTCCAAATGTGGCCTAACCAGCGTTCTATACAGCTGCATCATCAGACTCCAGCTTTTATACTCTATACCCCGTCCTATAAAGGCAAGCAAACCATATGCCTTCTTCAGCACCTTCTCCACCTGTGCTGCCACCTTCAAAGATTTGTCGACTTGCACACCTAGGTCCCTCTGTGTTTCTATACTCTTGATGGCTCTGCCATTTATTGTATAACTCCCCCCTACATTAGTTCTTCCAAAATGCATCACTTCGCATTTATCTGGATTAAATTCCATCTGCCATTTCTCCGCCTAATTTTCCAGCCTATCTATATCCTGCTGTATTGCCCGACAATGCTCTTCGCTATCCGCAAGTCCAGCCATCTTCGTGTCATCCGCAAATTTGCTGATAACACCAGTTACACCTTCTTCCAAATCATTTATATATATCCCAAATAGCAGAGGTCCCAGTACAGAGCCCGGCGGAACACCACTGGTCACAGACCTCCAGCCGGAAAAAGACCCTTCGACTGCTACCCTCTGTCTCCTGTGGCCAAGCCAGTTCTCTACCCATCTAGCCACCTCTCCTTGCATCCCTTGAGCCTTAACCTTCTTAACCAACCTGCCATGAGGGACTTTGTCAAATGCCTTACTGAAATCGATATCGACGACATCCACGGCCCTTCCTTCGTCAACCACTTTTGTCGCTTCCTCAAAAAACTCCATCAAATTTGTAAGGCACGACCTCCCTCTTACAAAACCATGCTGTCTGTCACTAATGAGATTGTTCCATTCTAAATGAGCATACATCCTGTCTCTAAGAACCCTCTCCAACAACTTCCCTACCATGGATGTCAAGCTCACTGGCCTATAATTACCTGGGTTATCCCTGCTACCCTTCTTAAATAACGGTACCACATTCGCTATCCTCCAATCCTCAGGGACCTCACCTGTGTCCAATGAAGAGACAAAGATTTCCGTCAGAGACCCAGCAATTACATCTCTTGTCTCCCTGAGCAGTCTAGGTTAGATGCCATCAGGCCCTGGGGATTTGTCAGTTTTAATGTTCCCTAAAAAACCTAACACTTCCTCCCTTGTAATGAAGATTCTCTCTAACGGGTCAACACCTCCCTCTGAGACACTCCCAGTCAACAAGTCCCTCTCCTTTGCGAATACCGATGCAAAGTATTCATTTCTCCTGCAGAGACAGTGGTTATTGAGCTCTGCGTGGGATTAGCAGCAGCATTGCAAAGCACAAGGCTCCAGCTATGATCACACTTCCTTTCCCATATTGCATCTTTAACATGGACTGCCCTATGACTTGGTGTATTCCTAATTGTCCCCATCTTGTTCTTTCCTATATACCAGCTTGACCTGCTTGATTTTGAGCTTGGCTTTCGTGGTGATCGCACATTTAGTGGGTCTCCCTGTGGAACAATTATATGTCAGTTGAGAAAGTTGGCCTGTGGAGACTGCCCTGTAACTGACCATTAATTAGGTGGAGGCTGACACTTAGCCAGTGTGATTCCCTCTCAGCCCCAGGCTTGCTTCTTTTGCTACTGGACAGTTACCTTCCCCTTGATCACAGGTGCAGCCCAGGTACGGAATTATGAACAGTGATTCAGTGACGAATTTATACCAAACTATAGGAAGGAAGTGATTGTACTAGAGATGGTGCAGAGGAGATTCACTAGGATGTTGCCTGGACTGGAGCGTTTCAGCTACGAAGAGAGGCTGGTTAGGCTGGGGCTGTTTTCCTTGGAGCAGAGAAAGCTGAGGGGGGGGACCTGATTGATGTGTATACAATTATGAGGGACATAGATAGGGTAGACAGGAAAACTTTTTCCCTTTTGCAGAGGGGTCAATAACCAGGGGGCATAGATTTAAGTTAAGGGGCAAGAGGTTTATTGGAGATGTGAGGAAAAACTTGTTCACCCACAGGGTGGTGGTAATCTGGAACTCTGCCTGAAAGGGTCGTAGAGACAGGAACCCTCACAACATTTAAATATTTAGATGAGCACTTGAAACGCTGTAGCATACAAGGCTACGAGCCAAGTGCTGGAAAACGGGATTAGAACAGATAGGTAGGTGCTTGATGGCCAGAGCAGACACAATGTGAATGGCCATGAGAGGTTATCCACTTCAGTAGCAAAAATAGGAAGGCAGATTATTATTTGAATGGGTGTAAACTGAGAGAAGTGGATACTCAGTGAGACCTCGGTGTCCTTGTGCATCAGTCGCTGAAAGTAAGTGTGCAGGTACAGTCGGTAAAAATGGTATTTCGGCCTTCGTAGTGAGAGGATTTGAGTACGGGAATAGGGATATTTTACTGCAATTGTATAGGTGAGGCCATACCTGGAGTACTGTGTGCACTTTTGGTGTCCTTATCTGAGGAAGGATGTTCTTGCTATGGAGGGAGTGCAGCAAAGGTTTATACCAGGCTGATTTCTAGGATATCATAGATTCGCTACAGTACAGAAGGAGGCCATTCAGCCCATCAAGTCTGTACTGACCACAATCCCACCAGGCCCCATCCCCACAACCCTATGCATTTACTCTGCTAATCCCCCTGACACTAGGGTCAATTTATCATGGCCAATCCACCTAACCTGCACATCTTTGGACTGTGGGAGGAAACCGGAGCACCCGGAGGAAACCCACGCAGACATGGGGAGAATGTGCAAACTCCACACAGACAGTGACCCAAGGCTAGAATTGAACCTGGGATCCTGGCGCTATGAGGCAGCAGTGCTAGCCACTGTGCCACCGTGCCGCCCTCAAGTCTGCCATATGAGGAAAGACTAAGTCAATTAGGATTATAGAAACATAGAAAAACTACAGCACAAAACAGGCCCTTCGGCCCCACAAGTTGTGCCGAGCATATCCCTACCTTTTAGGCGTATTCATTGGAGTTTAGAAGAGTGAGAGGCGATCTCATTGAAACTTCTAAAATTCTAACAGGGTTAGACAGGGTAGATTCAGAAAGAATGTTCCCGGTGGTGGGGGTGTCCAGAACTAGGTTATAATTTGCACATAAGGGGTAAACCTTTTAAGACTGAGGTGAGGAGAAACTTCTTCATCCAGAGAGTGAATCTGTGGAATTCATTACCACTGAAAGTACATGAGGCAAAAATGCTGCGATTTCAAGAAGGAATTAGATATAGCTCTTGGAACTAAAGAGATCAAGGGATATGGGGGAAGGCAGAATCAGGGTGTTGATTTTGATGATCAGCCATGATCAAAATGGTCATTAAGAATGGCGGAGCAGGCTTGAAGGGCAGAACGGCCTATTCCTACTCCTTTTTTCTATGTATGTTTCCATCCTATAAATTGCTATCATCATGGAATCGGAGCGAGCGAGTGGCGGACAATGGAAATGTCCATTGACCTCTGGTGGGATTTTCCAGTCTCGGGTCAAGTGAGTCTGTAAAATCCCACCCTATGACTCTATAATTTCCAATTTAGACATCAACAGAGGACAAGTAGTTGGCCATTGCGTTCCTGCAAAATCTCAAAGGGTGAAATCGTAAACGGGACAACTTGCACATGCGCAGTGACGGTGCATGCGCTGTGCGCGCTTTCTAAGTGGGAAAGGTGAGTGTTTAGCATGAGAATATAGATCAAGGATTTGCAAAGTTTTGGGGCTGTGAATCGTGATTTAGTGTAATACCCATTCACGCGGGTAAACAAATTTGTGATACAGGGGAGGGGAATGACGGTGCCGGCTACTTTGGTAACTAATCATCAATCTTGTGTTTAAATTTAACTGATTTAGCATCAACTCCCATTGAGAAAGAGAGTTAAACCTCTTCCACCCTTTGCGTGTAGAAATGCTTCCTCACTTCACTCCCAAAACCTCTAGTTTTCCTTGGCTCTTCATCCTAGACTCTCCAACCAGATCTCTATCTATCCTACTTGTTCCTCGTAACATTTTGAAAGTCACCCAGGAATATGACACTAGTTAGCATAATCTCCGCTTGTAATTTAACTCTTGGTCTAACCAGGGCCTTGTATGGCTGAGCATAAGTTCTATCTCCTTGTAATGTTGTCCTCTAGCTATAAAGGCTGGCATTCCACTAGCCTTTTAAATAATTTTCTGTGTCTGTTTATGATATTTTAATGATCTGTGAGTAAAAGGCTTTTACAGGTTGCAAAGATTTCAAAAGTAAACAAGGGAAGGTGATTAAATTTGATTTCATCCGAAAATGGGGCCATTGGAAAATATGAAAGATTTTTATATTTTGGAAATATTAAGTTCAAAGAAGTTCCGAGGACAATGGAATCATAGATGAAAGGTAAAAAGGGTATTTAAGGAGAGATGTTGAGAGCTTAGGGGTTGGTTGTGTGAGGAAGATTTGTTGGAAACTGCTCAGTGCTGGGAGAAAGTGCAGTTTGAATCAGTTATCCAGTCAAGCAAAAAAGTCTTACGGCTGCAAAAGGCTTTATGCTGTCTTGCATTTCCACGATGTGGAGATAGAAACATGGAAACATAGAAAAACTACAGCACAAACAGGCCCTTCGGCCCACAAGTTGTGCCGAACACATCCCTACCTTCTAGACCTACCTATAACCCTCCATCCTATTAAGCTCCATGTACTCATCCAGGAGTCTCTTAAAAGACCCTATTGAGTTCGCCTCCACCACCACTGACGGCAGCCGATTCCACTCGCCCACCACCCTCTGTGTGAAAAATTTACCACTAACATCTCCCCTGTACCTACCCCCCAGCACCCTAAACCTGTGTCCTCTCGTAGCAGCCATTTCCACCCTGGGAAAAAGCCTCTGAGAGTCCACCCGATCTATGCCTCTCAACATCTTATACACCTCTATTAGGTCTCCTCTCATCCTACGTCTCTCCAAGGAGAAAAGACCGAGCTCCCTCAGCCTATTCTCATAAGGCATGCCACTCAATCCAGGCAACATCCTTGTAAATCTCCTCTGCACCCTTCCAATCTTTTCCACATCCTTCCTATAGTGAGGCGACCAGAACAGAGCACAGTACTCCAAGTGGGGTCTGACGAGGGTCTTATATAGCTGCATCATTATCCCCGGACTCCTAAACTCAATCCCTCGATTAATAAAGGCCAGCACACCATACACCTTCTTAACCACCTCCTCCACCTGCAGGGCCGATTTTAGAGTCCTATGGACGGACCGCAAGGTCCTTCTGATCCTCTACAGTACTAAGAATCTTTCCCTTTATATTGTACTCCTTCATCCCATTTGTCCTACCAAAATGAACCACGACGCATTTATCTGGGTTGAAGTCCATCTGCCACCTCTCCGCCCAGTCTTGCATCCTATCTATGTTCCTCTGTAACTTCTGACATCCGGCGTTGGACTGGGGTAAACACAGTAAGAGTTTTAACAACACCAGGTTAAAGTCCAACAGGTTTATTTGGTAGCAAAAGCCATTAGCTTTCGGAGCCTGGCTCCTTCGTCAGATGGAGTGGATATCGGCTCCCAAACAAGGCACACAGAGACACAAAATCAATTTACAGAACACTGATTAGAATGCGAATCTCTACAGCTCATCAAGTCTGAAAGATACAGACAATGTGAGTGGAGGGAGCATTAGGCACAGGTTAAAGAAATGTGTATTGTCTCCAGACAGTACAGCCAGTGAGATTCTGCAAGTCCAGGAGGCAAGCTGTGAACAATCACTGAAACAACTATATGATGACATCAACAAGTTCCATCCCACCATCAGACTCACCATGGACTACTCTCCGGAATCGGTTGCATTCTTGGACACGCGCATCTCCATTAAGGACGGTCACCTCAGCACCTCACTGTACTGCAAGCCCATGGATAACCTCACGATGCTCCACTTCTCCAGCTTCTACCCTGAACACGTTAAAGAAGCCATCCCCTACGGACAAGCCCTCCTTATACACAGGATCTGCTCGGATGTGGAGGATCGCAACAGACACCTCCAGACACTGAAAGATGCCCTCATAAGAACAGGATATGGCGCTCGACTCATCGATTGACAGTTCCGATGCGTCACAGCAAAAATCCGCACCGACCTCCTCAGAAGACAAACACGGGACACGGTGGACAGAGTACTTCGTCGTCCAGTACTTACCCGGAGCGGAGAAGCTACGGCATCTTCTCCAGAGCCTTCAACATGTCATTGATGAAGACAAACATCTCGTCAAGGCCATCCCCACACCGCCACTTCTTGCCTTCAAACAACCGCACAACCTCAAACAGACCATTGTCCACAGCAAACTACCCAGCCTTCAGGAGAACAGTGACCACGACATCACACAACCCTGCCACAGCAACCTCTGCAAGACGTGCCGGATCATCGACATGGATGTCATCATCTCATGTGAGAACACCATCTACCAGGTACACGGTACCTACTCTTGCAACTCGGCCAACATTGTCTACCCGATATGCTGCAGGAAAGGATGTCCCGAGGCATGGTACATTGGGGAAACCATGCAGACGCTACGACACGGATGAATGAACACCGCTCGACAATCACCAGGCAAGACTGTTCTCTTCCTGTGGGGGAGCACTTCAGCGGTCATGGGCATTCAGTCTCTGATCTTCGGGTAAGTGTTCTCCAAGGCGGCCTTCACGACACACGACAGCGCAGAGTCGCTGAGCAGAAACTGATAGCCAAGTTCCGCACACATGAGGACGGCCTAAACCGGGATCTTGGGTTCATGTCACACTATCGGTAACCCCCACAGCTTGCCTCCTGGACTTGCAGAATCTCACTGGCTGTACTGTCTGGAGACAATACACATTTCTTTAACCTGTGCCTAATGCTCCCTCCACTCACATTGTCTGTATCTTTAAGACTTGATTAGCTGTAAAGATTCGCATTCTAATCAGTATTCTGTCAATTGATTTTGTGTCTCTGTGTGCCTTGTTTGTGTGTGGTGATGCCGGCGTTGGACTGGGGTAAGCACAGTAAGAAGTCTCACAACACCAGGTTAAAGTCCAACAGGTTTATTTGGTAGCAAATACCATAAGCTTTCGGAGCATGCTGCTCCTTCGTCAGATGGAGTGGTTATCTGTTCTCCAACAGTGCACAGACACAGAAATCAAGTTACAGAATACTAATTAGAATGCAAATCTCTACAGCCAGCCAGGTCTTAAAAGGTACAGATAATGTGGTTGGAGGGAACATTAAACACAGGTTAAAGAGATGTGTATTGTCTCCAGACAGAACAGCTGGTGAGATTATGCAAGACCAGGGGCAAGCTGTGGGGGTCATCGATAATGTGACATAAATCCATCATCCCAGTTTAGGCCGTCCTCATGTGTGCGGAACTTGGATATCAGTTTCTGCTCAGCAACTCTGCGCTGTCGTGTGTCGTGAAGGCCGCCTTGGAGAACGCTAACCTGAAGATCCAAGGCTGAATGCCCATGACTGCTGAAGTGCTCCCCCATAGGAAGAGAACAGTCTTGCCTGGTGATTGTCAAGCGGTGTTCATTCATCCGTTGTCGTAGCGTCTGCATGGTTTCCCCAATGTACCATGCCTCGGGACATCCTTTCCTGCGGCGTATCAGGTAGACAACGTTGGCCGAGTTGCAAGAGTATGTACCGTGTACCTGGTAGATGGTGTTCTCACGTGAGATGATGGCATCCGTGTCGATGATCCAGCACGTCTTGCAGAGGTTGCTGTGGCAGGGTTGTGTGGTGTCATGGTCACTGTTCTCCTGAAGGCTGGGTAGTTTGCTGCGGACAATGGTCTGTTTGAGGTTGTGTGGTTGTTTGAAGGCAAGAAGTGGGAGTGTGGCGATGGCCTTGGCGAGATGTTTGTCTTCATCAATGACATGTTGAAGGCTCCAGAGAAGATGCCGTAGCTTCTCCGCTCCGGGGAAGTACTGGACGACGAAGGGTACTCTGTCCACCGTGTCCCGTGTTTGTCTTCTGAGGAGGTCGGTGCAGCTTGCCCCTGGTCTTGCATAATCTCACCAGCTGTTCTGTCTGGAGACAATACACATCTCTTTAACCTGTGTTTAATGTTCCCTCCAACCACATTATCTGTACCTTTTAAGACCTGGCTGGCTGTAGAGATTTGCATTCTAATTAGTATTCTGTAACTTGATTTCTGTGTCTGTGCACTGTTGGAGAACAGATAACCACTCCATCTGACGAAGGAGCAGCACGCTCCAAAAGCTTATGGTATTTGCTACCAAATAAACCTGTTGGACTTTAACCTGGTGTGCCTTGTTTGGGAGCAGATATCCACTCTATCTGACGAAGGAGCAGGACTCCGAAAGCTAATGGCATTTGCTACCAAATAAACCTGTTGGACTTGAACCTGGTGTTGTTAAAAGTCTTATTGCGTTTCCACAGCAGAGTGGGGGAGAGTTTAGAGGTCATGTAGTTTCCCTTAAAGCGACAACATTGGATATTACTGGCTTTTGATAATTAAACATCTGTAAGGGAGCATTGCTTGGGTGGTGTTTACTTATGGTCTGACCAAGTAGGAATCTTTTTGGAAGACTAATTTTAACTGTGTAAGTGTAGTCTTACTTTTCTTTTTGTTAATAAACTTTTTACTTTTTATTTTAAAATACTACTAATACTAAAATGCTACTGGATTTTGTGCTGTTGATATCTGTACATTTTCTTCTCATTTTCAGAATATAATAAAAGTCGGTAAGCCAAGTTTCCCTCTGGGATTTGGTTTGCTTGGCAATTACCATCAGCTGTAATAACAATGGGAGCAGAGCGTGGCTGCGGGGCTTTCATATGTTAAGTGAGTGGGCAAAACTGTGGCAGATGCAGAGTTAAATGTGAGGAAAAGCTTCATACCTACTGCTTGCCACATTCCAATATCACCACCTTATCACAGGGTCATACCAGGCAGAGCCAACAATTTGGTGCACAGAATGAATGAACCGTGCCCTTTCATTCACCTCACAGTGACTAGTCCAGGCTACCTATTAGGACTGTGCAACATTACCAAGATTGGGGGAAAGAGAGGAGCGTACCAAAACAGTGCAAAAACAAAGTGTGAAACTGTGGAGGGCATTCAATCTGCACAGGAATAAACAAAAATTTAATCCTCATCATCTGAACCAGTTTTACCTTGTCCTGACTGTTCAGCTCCTGGTATGGAATATGTGCTGGAAGATACGTATGAAGCACAGCACAGAATGCAAGACCATCATTCCAACTACTGCTGAAATTTGTGATGTCAATGTTCTAGGGAGAGAAAATGATAACAATATTTAATTATCAGAACAATGCTACAATATCGAGGGAAATTGCATTTCCCATCCTTTCAACTTCTCACACACTAATCTAACAAGATGCCATACATCCTTTCTGGAGCAGGAACTTCCCACTCAATTACACAATTGAGCTCCACCTTTCATTGTCTCTATGTGTGTGTGTTAAGGCAAATCAGTAGAAGATCAAACTAGTACATATCATAGAGAGAAAAGCCAACTCAATTAACTGTTAACTTATCGATCACATTTATTTTGAGCACTCAGTACAGTGGCCTTACACAGACCTTCTCAATATCTACAGAAAACAGCATTTATTACACAATACCAAGGAAAGCAGGTATAAACTCTACCTTATGAACCAAGCCTAATCCAAAAGACTGAAGAACAAGCCTCTCAATTTTAATTTCTCAACATCATTCAACACCACAGCAAGTTAGCATCTTCAAAAAACCTCAAACATGAAGATCCACTTTTTGACTTATCCTTAGGTTGTCTCCACAAGAAGTGGCTCTCTGGTAGATACATTTTGAGATAATAAAATTGCTTCTAGCAGACTGGTTGACATGCGGGGTTGTCAATTCTGGTTGGTGATATTCCTGGAGGTTTCATCATGTTCATTGTGTCTCACTCAGTGAAGTAACCTTTCTCCCCATCGGCACAATTTTTAGAAGTAATAAATGAGAGAGTTTGGACGGCACAGTGGTCAGCACTGCTGCCTCAGCGTCAGGGAGTCAGGTTCGATTCCTGGCTTGAGTGACCGTCTGTGTGGAGTTTGCACATTCTCTCCGTGTCTTTGTGGGTTTCCTCTGGGTGCTCCGGTTTCCTCCCACAGTCCAAAGATGTGTGGGCTAGCTTGATTGGCCATGCTAAAATTGCCCCTTAGTATCCCAAGATGTGCAAGTTAGAGGCATTAGTGGGATAAATGTATGGAGTTACAGGGGTGGGCCTGGGTAAGGTGATCTGTCGGAGAGTTGGTGCAGACTTGATGGGCTGAATGGCCTCCTTCCGCACTGTAGAGATTCTATGATTCTTATAGAACACTAAGAGGGAGATAATTCTCAATGCTCCTCTGAATTTTCTCCTGGCAGTGTCCTGTAGACATTAATCTTTAATTCTCCTGGAAGGTTAACTATTCCATTTATGGGTGAATTGTGTTGCAATCTTAAAAAGGAGAGAGAGTGCACTGTGCCCTTGCCACCCACCGTCAGTGCTGCTTCCAATTGATGTTCAACATGGAGGAGTAACGATTCATCAGCTGAGGGGGGCGGGGCTGTAGGTAGTAATCAGCAGGTGTTTTCATTGCTCATGAGGCTCATGATGCCTCAATGCTAAGGACTCCTAGGGCAACTCGCTCTGTCTGTATACCACTGAGGCGACACTTCTGGTGGGTCAGGATGATGATAATGATATCTGGGACATTGTCTGCAAAGTATGAATCTGTAAGAATGACTACGTCAGACTGTTGTTGTCCAGTCTGTGGGACAGCTCTCTCAATTTTGGCACAAGCCCCCCAGATATTAGTAAGCATGGTTAACAGGGTCATTAAGTGTGCCATTTCGGTACCTGGGTTGACGCCGGCTCGTCCATCCAGTTTAATTCTTTGATTTTCCTGCAGTGCTTTGATGCAACTGAATGGTTTGCTAGGCTATTTCACAGGGCAATTAGGAGTCAACCACATTTGGCGGCATGGGCGGCATGGTAGCACAGTGGTTAGCACTGCTGCTTCACAGCTCCAGGAACCTGGGTTTGATTCCCGGCTTGGGTCACTGTCTGTGTGGAGTTTGCACATTCTCCTTGTGTCTGCGTGGGTTTCCTCCGGGTTCTCCGGTTTCCTCCCACAGTCCAAAAATGTGCGGATTAGGTTGATTGGTCATGCTAAAATTGTCCCTGAGTGTCCTGAGATGTGTCGGTTAGAGGGATTAGTGGGTAAAATATATAGGGATATGTGGGGTAGGGCCTGGGTGGGATTGTGGTCGGTGCAGACTCGATGGGCCGAATGGCCTCTTTCTGTACTGTAGGGTTTCTATAAAAAAAAATTGAGAGTCTGGAGTCAGTCACACGTAGACCAGACCAGGTGAAGACAGTAGATTTCCTTCCCTAGATGACATTAGTGAACAAGATAGGATTTTATGACAATTGACAATGGTTTCCTGGTCCCCATTACTGAGACGAGCTTTTAATTAGACTCATTTATAGAATATCCACAATGCAGAAGGAGGTCAGTACGCCCATCGAGTCTGCACCAACTCACTGACAGAGCTTCCCACCCAGGCCCTATCCTTGAAACAACACATATTTACCCTGCCAATCCCCCTTTTTGTCTGCATCTGTGGCATAATCACCTTCACTCTCCAGCTCTTGATTGTGGCCTCTGTGCTTTCATAGCAGCATCTTATCTGTCAGTCATATGGATTTTGGATGTTAGTGCCTTTCCTATTGGTATTGCTCTCAGATCAAATATACCTGAATTTATTATTCAAAAAATTACAGTCAATCCCTTTACAATCCAAGCAAGCGCTTTCAAACATCCTAAAAACCAATCACAGATTCCACAGACATTTTAAAGAAATTACAAATTGTCCTTGCTGCACTGCCTCTGGGACAGTCTTCACAATAGTCATTGGGAACTGGACTAGGACAACCAAAACTTGCTCCTTTTTTCTTTATTAATTAATGGAATGAGAGTGTCGCTGGCTCGATCAGCATTTATTGCCCATCCCTAATTGCTCTTGAGAAAGTGGCGCTGAGCTGCCTCTTGAATCGCTGCAGCCCCTGAGGTGTAGGTACATCCACAATGGTGTTAGGGAAGAAGTTCCAGGACTTTGATCCAGCAACAGTGAAGGAATGCCAATATATTTCCAAGGTGGGTGGCTTGCAGGAGAATTTCCAGGTGTTGTTGTTCCAATGTATCTGCTTCCCCTGTCCTTTTAGATGGTAGTGGTTGAGAGTTTGGAAGGTCCTGTCTAGTGAGTTGCTGCAGTGAATCTTGTGACTCCTGCCACTGTATGTTCATGGTGGAGGGAGTGGGCTGCTTTTTCTTGAATGGGGTCAAGCTTCAAGTGTTGTTAGAGCTACACACATTCAGGCAAGTGCATTACTCCTGACTTGTGCTTTGTAAATGGTGGATAGGCTTTGGGGAGTCAGGAGGTGAATTACGGGTCGTGGGATTCCTAGTTTCTGACCTGCTCTTGTAGCCATAGTATCTATACGGCTAGCCCAGTTCAGTTTCTGGTCAACGGTAATTCCCAGGATGTTGATAGCGGTGAATGGTTAGATCCTCTCTTGTTGGAGATGGTCATTGCCTGGCACTTGTGTGGCATGAATGTCGTATGCTACTTGTCAGCACAAACCTGGACCTGGCCTTGCTGCGTTTGGATGTGGATGCTTCAGTATCTGAGGAGCACTGAATGGTGAACATTGCACAATCATCAGTGCACATCCCATTTCTGACATGAGAGGGGGAAAGGTCGTTGATGAAGCAGCTGAAGATGGTTGGGCCTAGGACACTACCCTGAGGAACTTCTGTAGTGATGTCCTGGAGCTGAGATGATTGACCTCCAACCACCACAACCAACTTCTTTTGCGGCAGATATGACTCCAACCAGCAGAGAGCTTTCCCCCTGATTCCCATTGACTCCAGTTTTTGCTCGGGCTCCTTCATTAGTTTTTAGAAATGAACAACACAAGGACATATTTCCAGCAATGCCTAACGGAGACATTGACCTGGATTTTGCAGAGAAACCATCAGGACTCACTTATTGTTGGCTAAATTGGACAACAGCTTCCAGCCATAAAAGGAGGAAATCTGGACACTGCTGTCCGATTATCCTTGCACCTCCAGATGCTTTGTTACATTGGCACAGACTCAGTGTTCAGATGCAGAACAAGCATAACATTACAGCACTGGTTACCCACTAATCATGCCAGCAAATGTCAGAGCATGTCAAGTCTTAGCTATTGCCAAAGAACCTCTCTGGTAATGAACATTTACTTTTCAACACATGGAAAGTTATTTCTTCAGACTTGTAAAAATCTATACTTATCCTTTCTGTTTCTTATCTCTGAGAGAAGTGCATTTGGATCAGGTGTTAGAAATTTCATAGGCAATTCCAAAGCAGTTTTAATGGAGACAGGACTTCGGGGATGGGCTCCGAGCTGCTGTTGTAACCACACCATTTATGTGGCTGGTCTAGTTTCCTTTCTGGTCAATGGTGAGCCCTAAGCTGTTAAGGTTGGGGGATTCCATAATCACAGTAAAAAGTCTCACAACACCAGGTTAAAGTCCAACAGGTTTATTTGGCAGCACTAGCTTTTGGAGCCCCAAGCCCCTTCTTCAGGTGAGTGAGGACTCGTGTTCACAAACAGGGCATATAAAGACACAAACTCAATTTACAAGATAATGGGTGGAGTGCGAGTCTTTACAGGTAATCAAGTCTTAAAGGTACAGACAATGTGAGTGGAGAGAGGGTTAAGCACAGGTTAAAGAGATGTGTATTGTCTCCAGCCAGGACAGTTAGTGCGATTTTGCAAGCCCAGGCAAGTCATGGGGGTTACAGATAGTGTGACATGAACCCAAGATCCCGGTTGAGGCCATCCTCATGTGTGTGGAATTTGGCTATCAGCCTCTGCTTAGCGACTCTGCGTTGTCGTGTGTCGTGAAGGCCGCCTTGGAGAACGCTTACCCGAAGATCCAGCAGATAAATATCCTTCCACTAGATCTAGCTGACCCTACCATGCAGCCACAAAGCCCTGTCTCCAATCTCTCCCTCCCTCCTCTACTCGCCCTAGCTGACTTCCAATCACTCCTGGTAGGCTGCTAAATTAAAAGAGCCAGAGGAAAACCCATTTCTCAAAGTTTATCGATGACAAAACAATGTCTGCTCCTTCTCTACCAGCTAATAGTGGGTCCTGCATGATTCTAACCGAGATCTGCCTCGTAACAGCCAAACAAGAATTTAGCAAGAAATGATAGGATGCGAGCTGCCCAGCAACAGGTAGAAATTTGCCTCGTAACAACAGTAGCTAGCAGTCAAAAGCTGTGATGAGCAGGCATCTAGACAGAACCAGGTGTGCATCGCCCTATTAGTAGGAAGCAACCTAACTAGATAACCTCGAAATCAGTGGAAGTATACACATGCTAATTTCTTGAGTCAAGGAATTTGAGAGATGCAGACAGCCAAATACACAGAAAGAAGAATCAAAGAGGAAAATTGGTATAATTGCCAACACCCTCAGAAGTAGACAGGACAGTTCATATCTAACAGCCTGAGAGGCCAGTTCACAACCCACAGCCAGAAGGTGGCCACAACTGGGTCTTAGAGTCAACACAGTAAGAAGTCTCATGACACCAGGTTAAAGTCCAACAGGTTTATTTGGTAGCAAAAGCCACTAGCTTTCGAAACGCTGCTCCTTCATCGAAGTTTCATTGAAGGAGCAGCGCTTCGAAAGCTAGTGGCTTTTGCGACCAAATAAACCTGTTGGACTTCAACCTGGTGTTGTGAGACTTCTTACTGCGTTTACCCCAGTCCAACACCGGCATCTCCACATCTTAGAGTCAAGGCAGTGCAGAAACCTTTATGAAGGCAATTTGAATATCTTTGCTGGACCATGAAAAGATGTTTCCCAGGTTTGATCCTCAGTCTTATATTGTGCGGTAACTATAAGCTGGATTTAATCTTCAGCCTTGTATTGTGTGGTAACTGTCAGCTGGATTTGATCTTCAGCCTTGTATTGTGTGGTAACTATCAGATTTATTTAACTTGGATGTTCTTTGGGAAGGGAGAAGTCTTAAGGAATTTAGGGATCACAGGTATATTTTGGAACAAGGGGTAATTTCTACATAAACTGTGTGTTTAGTGATTCATATATTAAATTGTCTTCGAGTATTGTAGTCCTCTGTGTGTATTTGTCTTTTCTTTAATTTAATAAATAGTCTTTAATAACTGTTATACAATGACTGGACTGGTTATTCTCACTGGAGGTTCACATGACTTCTCACACCCTTCCAAAAACAAAATAATACAGCATCATGGACCGGTGTTTCAAGTTGGGATACCCTTGCAGGTAACATCAGCGTGATTTGTGACAATTCGTTGAGAGTTTTCAGGCTGATTGCTTGAAGAGCCACACTGTTTTTTGTCCCATCATACATACTACAATCATCTTAAGTTACTGCACAAAACCCGAAGCCTGTGGGGAGCTGAGCACTATTTCTTCATCACTGACTGCAAAATCTGCGCCATTAATTCAATGGTTATGTTTAGACATTCATAGTGCTGCAGTGATGGGTCTTATCCAGAACAACCCCCCCCCCCCCCCCCCTGAGTGCCATACACCTCATTGCCAGGATTCATATGCACGCTGCTGATAAAATGCAACTGTGTCCTACAGTTCACAGCTGGACAGTCCTGCTGTTCCTGAAGGGTTTTGGCTCCATTAAACAGTCCATTGATGTTTTAAAAATATTCCATATATTGTCAAAAAATAAAGCAAGCAGATATCAGCGGTGAAACTCTTTTCTGAACCACTTCATTTCCTGTTCTACAAAAACTTATTTTTCTAATGTTTTTGATCCTTTCTCTGCCTAGAAGTGATGTCATTGTACGTGTCACGATTCACAGACACCGCACGTACTATAAACAGTTGACAGAATTGCTCAGAATTCAATGCAGAGCTTCTGGAGTCGGAAAGCCTTTGTCAAAGAGTTTTCACTGTGTGGTGGGAACATGGTCTTAATATAATCTCAGCTGATTCACCTCTTAAGTAATGATGGAAGCCCCTCAATTCAAGTCAGGAAACCAGGCTGCTGCCAAAGTCATCATGAAAACAAGTTCATTGAGAGTTGATGTGTTTAACTGCAGCTCACATTATGCTGAAGTCACCATTGCTCATGCGCTGCCCATCACCTAACTCACTGCACAAGCCTTTTCTGTTTGTGAAATTAATCTCTACCAAATTCAAACTCTAAATCTTTTATGTAAGCATTTACAAATCTGCTGCACAGAAGACATTGGACATTAGTCTCTGGCGGAGGCACACAACAGCTGAGCGAGACAGACAACCTCTTGCTCTCCTCAAGCTAAATGTAACATTTATTAGAAAATCGGAGCTACTCAGTTTGATTAGGTGAAATAACAAAGAACTAAAAGACTGAGTCTGCCTCAAACTCCACTCTCAGGTCAGCCGCACTGTCGACATAGCTGTTCAACTGTATAAACTCTGCATCATTTCACATGGATGCAGTTTAACAGTCGAAACACACTTCAATTTCCAGTGAATTCTGGAGCTCATTCAGTTGAATGATGCCACTGGATGACAGACATGCTGTTAAGGTTGGAGCCAATCTTCATATGCACGCTGCTGATAATGACTATAATCTCTCCACAAGCCCACGCTCCAGTGCATGCCACTCGCGAAACTGTTGGAAGAACCTGATTCATGCTTCAGGGGTTGGAGTTTGGATAATTAATGGCCAAATCAGAGTTTTCACCAAAAACTCTAGCTCCCAAACTCAAACCTCCGACCCTCCCATCCCAAACTCAAACCCCTGACCCACCCGTCCCAAACTCTAACCCCTGACCCACCCGTCCCAAACTCTAACCCCTGACCCACCCGTCCCAAACTCTAACCCCTGACCCACCCGTCCCAAACTCTAACCCCACGACCCGCCCGTCCCAAACTCTAACCCCTGACCCACCCGTCCCAAACTCTAACCCCTGACCCACCCGTCCCAAACTCTAACCCCTGACCCACCCGTCCCAAACTCTAACCCCACGACCCGCCCGTCCCAAACTCTAACCCCCGACCATCCATCCCAAACTCTAACCCCCAACCCTCCTGTCCCAAACTCTAACCCCCGACCATCCATCCCAAACTCTAACCCCCAACCCTCCTGTCCCAAACTCTAACCCCCGACCATCCATCCCAAACTCTAACGCTCCGACTCTCCATCCCAAACTCTAACCCTCCGACGCTCCATCCCAAACTCTAACCCTCCGACGCTCTATCCCAAACTCTAACCCTCCGACACTCCATCCCAAACTCTAACCCTCCGACACTCCATCCCAAACTCTAACCCTCCGACACTCCATCCCAAACTCTAACCCTCCGACACTCCATCCCAAACTCTAACCCTCCGACACTCCATCCCAAACTCTAACCCTCCGACACTCCATCCCAAACTCTAACCCTCCGACACTCCATCCCAAACTCTAACCCTCCGACACTCCATCCCAAACTCTAACCCTCCGACACTCCATCCCAAACTCTAACCCTCCGACACTCCATCCCAAACTCTAACCCTCCGACACTCCATCCCAAACTCTAACCCTCCGACACTCCATCCCAAACTCTAACCCTCCGACACTCCATCCCAAACTCTAACCCTCCGACACTCCATCCCAAACTCTAACCCTCCGACACTCCATCCCAAACTCTAACCCTCCGACACTCCATCCCAAAACTCTAACCCCCCTGACCCTCCCGTCCCAAACTCTAATCCCTGACCCCCCGTCCCAACCTCTAACCCCCGACCCGCCAATCCCAATCTCGACCTCTCCCGACCCACCCATCCCAAACTGTAACTGCCGACCCTCCATCCCAAATTCTAACTGCCGACCCGCTCATCCCAAACTCTAACCCAAGATCCTCCGTCCCAAACTCTAACCCCCGACCCTCCCGTCCCAACCTCTAACCCCCGACCCGCCAAACCCAAACTCGACCCGTCCCAACCCGCCCATCCCAAGCTGTAACTGCCGACCCTCCATCCCAAACTCTAACCCAAGATTCTCCATCCCAAACTCTAACCCCCGGCCTGCTCAGCCCAAACTCTAACCCCCGACCCGCCCATCCCAAACTCTAACCCCCGACCCTCCATCCCAAACTCTAACCACCGACCCTCCATCCCAAACTCTAACCCCCGACCCTCCATCCCAAACTCTAACCACCGACCCTCCATCCCAAACTCTAACCACCGACCCTCCATCCCAAACTCTAACCACCGACCCTCCATCCCAAACTCTAACCACCGACCCTCCATCCCAAACTTGACCCTCACTCCCTCCGATCACAAACCCGACCCCCTTGACCCTCCGATCCCAAACTCGGACCCCTCGACCCTCCGATCCTAAACTTGACCCCCCCGGACCTTCCAATCCCAAACTCCTTCCCCGACATTCCAATCCCAAATTCTACCCTGACCCTCCATCCCAAACCCGACCATCCGATCCCGAGCTCTACCCCATCACAGCTGTATATCACAGTTGTACTGAATATCACAGCTGTACTGCGGGAGGACACCTCGGAGAGCTCATACAGCGAGGCAGTATGGGTAGAGCTCTGGAATAGGAAGGATGTTGGGGGTTTACTATAGGCCTCCCTACAGCCAGCGGGAGAAAGAGGAACAGATGTGTAGGCAGATTTTGGCAAGATGTAAAAGTAATAGGGTTGTTGTGGTGGGTGATTTTAACTTCCCCTATACTGACTAGGACTCTCAGTGCTAGGGGCGTGGATGGGGCAGAGTTTGTAAAGGGCATCCAAGAGGACTTCTTGAAACAGTATGTAGATAGTCCAACTAGGGAAAGGGCTATACTGGACCTGATATTGGGGAAGGAGCCTGGCCTGGTCGATGGCAGATGTTTCAGTAGGGGAGCAGTGACCACAATTCAGTAAGCTTTAAGGTATTGATGGATAAAGATAAGTGTAGTCCTCAAGTGAAGGTGCTAAATTGGGGAAAGGCAACAATATTAGGCAGGAATTGAAGAATGTAGATTGGGGGCAGATGTTTGAGGGCAAATCAACATCTGGCATGTGGGAGGCATTCAAGTGTAAGTTGAGAGGAACTCAGGACTAGCACGTTCCTGTAGGATGAAGGATAAGTATGGCAAGTTTTGGGAACCTTGGATAACGTGAGCTATTGTGAGCCTAGTCAAAAAAGAAAAAGGAAGCATTTGTCAAGGCTAGAAGGCTGGGAACACAAGAAGCAAGTGTGGAATACAAGGAAATTGATATTATTAAACTGGAAAGAGTGCAGAAAAGATTTACTAGGATGCTACCGGGACTTGATGGTTTGAGTTATAAGGAGAGGCTGGATAGATTGGGACTTTTTTCTCTGGAGCGTAGAAGGCTGAGGGATGATCTTATAGAGGTCTATAAAATAATGAGGGGCATAGATCAGCTAGATAGTCAATATCTTTTCCCAAAGGTAGGGGAGTCTAAAACTAGAGGGCATAGGAATAAGGTGAGAGGGGAGAGATACAAAAGTGACCAGAAGGGCAATTCTTTCACACACAGGGTGGTGAATGTTTGGAACAAGTGCCAGAGGTAGTAATAGAGGTGGGTACAATTTTGTCTTTTGAAAATCATTTAGACAGTTACATGGGTAAGATAGGTTTAGATGGATATGGGCCAAATGTGGACAATTGGTATTAGCTGAGGGGTTTAAAAACAAAAGGGCAGCATGGACAAGTTGGGCTGAAGGGCCTGTTTTCATGCTGTAAACCTCTGTGACTCTATGAAAGTAGAAAGAAACTTGACCAAGGAGTCAGGGAAGGGATCGCAAAAAGTCATTGGCCAGCAGGATTAAGGAAAATCCCAAAGCTTTTTATACATATATAAAGAGTAAGGGGGAGCCAGAGAGAGGGTTTGCCCACTCAAGGACAGGGGAGGGAACCTATGTGTGAAGCCAGGGGAAATGGACAAGATATTAAATGAGTACTGTGTGTCAGTATTCACCAAAGAGAAGGACTTGGCTGGGGAAGGGTGTGCAGATAGTTTGGGTCATGTTGAGATCACAGAGGTGGTATTGGGGGTCTTGAAAAACATTAAGGTAGACAAGTCCCCAGGGCCTGATGGGATCTACCCCAAAATACTGAGAGAGGCAAGGGAGGAAATTGCTGGGGCCTTGAGAGAAATCTTTGTATCCTCACTGTCTACAGGGGAGGTCCCAGAAGATTGGAGAATAGCCATTGCTGTTCATTTGTTTAAGAAGGGTAGCAAGTATAATCCGGTGAGCCTTACGTCAGTGGTAGGGAAATTTTTGGAGAGGATTCTTCGAGACAGGATTTACTCCCACTTGGAAATAAGTGGACGTATTAGTGAGAGGCAACATGTTTTTGTGAAGGAGAGGCTGTGTCTCACTAACTTGATCGAGTTTTTCAAGGAAGTGACGAAGATGATTGATGAGGGTAGGGCAGTGGATGTTGTCCACATGGACTTCAGTAAGGCTTTTGATAAGGTCCCCCATGGCAGACTGGTACAGAAGGTGAAGTTGCACGGGATCAGATGTGAGCTGGCAAGATGGATACAGAACTGGCTCAGTCATAGAAACAGTTTTAACAACACCAGGTTAAAGTCCAACAGTCATAGAATGTAGCAGCGGAAAGGTGTGTTTCTGAATGGAGGGCTGTGATTAGTGGCGTTCCTCAGGGATCAGTGCTGGGACCTTTGCTGTTTGTAATATATATATATATATATATACTATATATATATAAAAAAATGATTGAGGAAAATGTAACTGGTTTGATTACTACGTTTGCGGACGACACAAAGGTGGTGGAATTGCGGATAGCAATGAGGATCGTCGGAGGATACAGCAGGATATAGATCGTTTAGAGACTTGGGCAGAGAGATGGCAGATGGAGTTTAGTCCGGACAAATGTGAGGTAATGCATTTTGGAAGCTCTAATACAGATGGGAAATATAGAGTAAATGGCAGAACCCTTAAGAGTATTGATAGGCAGAGAGATCTGGGTGTACAGGTACACAGGTCACTGCAAGTGGCAAAGGAGGTGAAGGTGGTAGTCAAGAAGGCATATGGCATGCTTGCCTTCATTGGCCGGGCATTGAGTTTAAAAATTGGCAAGTCATGTTGCAGCTTTATAGAACCTTGGTTGCACCACACTTGGAATATAGTGTTCAATTCTGGTCGCCACACTACCAGAAGGATGAAGAGGCTTTCGAGAGGTTACAGAAATGATTTACCAGGATGTTGCCTGGTATGGAGGGCATTAGCTATGAGAGATTGGAGAAACTTGGTTTGTTCTCACTGGAAGGACAGAGGTTGAGGGGCGACCTGATAGAAGTCTACAAGATTGAAGAGCATGGACAGAGTGGATAGTCAGAAGCTTTTCCTCAGGATGGAAGTCAATTATGAGGGGCCATAGGTTTAAGGTGTGAGGGCAAGGTTTAAAGGAGATGTACGAGGTGAGTTTTATTTTACAGAGGGTGGTAGATGCCTCGAACTCGCTGCTGGGGGAGGTAGTGGAGGCAGATAGTGACTTTTAAGGGGTGCCTGGACAAATACATGAATAGGATGGGAATAGAGGGGTATGGTCCCCGGAAGGGTAGTGGGTTTTAGTTCAGACGGGTAGCATGGTCGGTGCAAGCTTGGAGGGCCGAAGGGCCTGTTTCTGCGCTGTAATTTTCTTTGTTTTTTGTTCTTTGTAGGAGACCATGACAGGAGCAGCACCAGACATATCAAAAAATTAAGTGCCAACCTGGTGAAGCTACAGCAAATTATATGCCTACGACAGCACAACATTACACATATACTAAACAATGGAAGCAAAATCTTTTTGCCAAAGTAAAGCAATCTAAAAGCCAATGGATCAGATCAAACCTCTCTAGTCATGTCACATCGAGTCATGAGGAGGCGGCTCCGCAAGTATTCCCATGCTCAATGATGGAGGAGCCCAGCACGCAGTGCAAAAGATAAGGCTGAAGTATTTGCAGCAATCTTCAGCCAGAAATGCCAAGTGGATGATCTATTGCGGCCTGATCTGGAGGTTCCCAGTATGACAGTGCCAGTCCTTTGTCCATTTTATTCACTCCACGTGATATCGAGAAATCATTGAAAGCATTGAATACAGCAAAGTTTCAGCACCTTAGTTTGAGAGAATTGACCTTTTGATATTCAACAGCATTACCATCACTGAATCCTCCACTATCAACTTTCTTGGGATTACCATTGACCAGAATCTTAACTGGAATAGCCTGTGGCCAAAAGAGCATGCATGGGGCTGGGAATTCTACAGGGAGTAACTAACCGCCTGACTCCCTATAGCTTCTCAACCATCTACAAAGCACAAATCAGAAGTGTGATGAAATATTTTCCACTTGCCTGAATGAGTGAAATGCCAACAAAACTCACTCGACGTCATCCAGGGCAAAGCAGCCCGCTTGGCACCTCATTCGCCACTTTAAACATTCACTCCCTCCATCACTGATGCACCATAAGATGCACTGCACCAACTCACCAAGACTCCTTCAACAGCACCTTCCAAACCCATGACCTCTACCAGCCAGATGGACAAGCGCAGCAGACTCTTGGGAACAGCAACGCCTGCAGGTTTCCCTCAAAGCCACACACAACCTTGACTTGGAACTATTTTACTGTTCCCTCACTGTCTTCGGTCAAAATCCTGGAATTCACTCCCTAACAACATTGTGGGTGTACCTACACCAAATGGACTGCAGTTCTTCAAGGAAGCTCACCACTACAAACACAAGGGCAATTAGGAATGGGCAATAAATGATGACCTAGCCAGCGACGCTCACATCCCACGAATAAATGAGAAGTGTGGAAGGGATTTTGCTCCTTTGGCTGCTTATTTTAGTGGCTAGTCCCAGATGCCTCCAGATGACACATGAACGAGGAAGGAAATCTAAAATTTTCACACTAAAAAAATTTGGAAAATCAATAACAGAACAGAGCCCGAGGGAATTTATGACATCACATGTACTAGACATAACAGTTGTTGATGAAGATTGCCAATGAAGCTGACATATAGCTAGTTATCTGGGATAAAAATCATCACATGCCAAAGAACACAGATCCCAGTGACAGACAGTATGCTCACAAAATATTATCCAGACAGAATGGAAACCACACACAAAACAACTGGATAGGCTTCAAGTGGTCACAGATTCCAGCAAACATTTTGTAGCTTGTAATCTAACCACAAGGTCAAAGTCACTCAAACAAACCATTCAAGTTTTGCTCTTGTGCTTAATGATAAAGTGATTATATGACAGATTTGAATCTCACTGTATATTAGTTTCTCACATTATGATAGCATTTATGAATTGCTTGTATTCAGGGTTGTACAAACTAACTAGGCTGCTGAATATCTTATCAAATGATTAAACTGAATATTTTCACCTTCGATATGGTATCTGCTGTTTAAACGAAGGCACAGCATGGGCTGAAAAATACCAAATCAGGCCCTAGTTTGTGTTTTCCAGTTGATATTAAATGTACGTCAATAGGTAACAATAATATTTAGTCTATTCACTAACAGCAGCAGCTTGTATATCTCTACATTATCAATCCCATTTTTTTGTAACTTGCATCTTTTTGATCTACATCATAAAGCACCACTGGGAGGTTATACAAAAGCATGACTGATGCCATTTGGAAAATTCAACCCATCAGTCCAGTGGCCCTCCTCTGCACCCTTTCCAAGGCCTCAATATACCCGCCAAGTGAGCAGAGCAGAACAAAACTAAACCATGTTGCAAGTGAGGCTTGACTATAATCTTGCAAAAGGACAAAGTGCCTTGTCTTATACTCACTTGTACGAATGCACCCCAATATCCCACTTATTTAGCTATTGTTTCACAGTAATGCTCATGTACCTTCAGAAATATCACTGTTCCTTCATTACACTTCACTAAGATCTCAGAATTCCTGACCAGAAACCATTCCCAGTGTTACCCATGATGCCAGAAACAAATAAAAATCTACAACATGGTGCATTGATTGCCTACATTGCACAATGCCAGCAAGCAGGAATTAAAGGATTTTATCCCTGGCTATTCTTATCCTCATATCTTCCTGTTCATAGCTCCTTTTTGAAGTAATGAATTAATTATTTCTTAGGTAAATTCATTGCTGCTGTCCACATGCCCTGAGATAGATCAATCTCACTTAAAGAAATTTTACTCAAAACTAATTATCTCATATGTATTTTGCAAATTTTGCATTTGCCTCTAAACAGCCTCTTGTTGAGTCAAGGTCCTCAAAAATCAAGCTTTATGGTCAGAACAGTTCATCTTTCCAACCTGCGCAATTTTCGAATTTTACAACTATTCTTACTGAGTATGGAATTCAAAGAGCAAACCTGCGATAAAAAGTTAGTCTCAATAATGATAACCATGAAACTATCGATTGTCGCAAAAACCCACCTGGTTCACGAATATCCTTTAGGCAAGGAACTCTGTCCTTACCTTTTTGGTCTACATGTCATTCTAGACCAACAGCAATGTGGTTCACTCTTATTTCAGAAAGGACAAAGGCCCTCTGAGCCCAGTCAATCCTGCAAGGTCCTCCTCACCAATATATGGGAACAAAGTTGGAAAACCATCCCACAGATTAATCAAACATCAACATGACATAGCAAAATGCACAGAATCATACCTTACAACCAATGTCCCAGACAACAACCATTCCTGGATATTTCCTGTCCCACCAATAGGTTAGACCCCCCCACTGGTGGAGGCACATTGGTATACAAACAGGAGCGAGTGGCCAGGGCAGTTTTCCATTTTGACTCCCATCAGGACCAAATATGGGCAAGGATACATGATGCTTACCACTTACCAACTCCCTCAGCTGATGATTCAGTACTCCTCTATATTGAGCATCACTTGGAAGAAGCATTCAGGTTGGAAGGGGCACAGAAAGTACTCTGGGTGGGGGATTTTAATGTTCATCACCAAGAGTACTTTGGTGGCATCACCGCTGTCCCAGCATGTCTGCGTCCTGAAGGTCTTCCCGTTAAACTGGGCCTGCAGCAGATGGCAAGAGACCGACAAGAGGGAAAAACCTACTTGAGCTCTCCCTCACCAATCTACATGTCGCAGATTCATCTGTCCATGTCAGTAATGGTAGGAGTGACCACTCTACAGTCTTGCAGGGATGAAGTCCCATCTTCATACTGAGAACACCCACCAATATATTGTGTAGTATTAAAATGATACTAAATGGGATAGATTCCGGACAGATCCAGCAGTTCAAAACTGGGAATCTATGAAGTGCTGTGGGCCATCAGTAGCAGCAAAACCATGTTCAACCATTATCTGCAATCTCATGGCCTGGCCTATGCCCTATTCAACTATTACCACAGAATTAGCCATGAGATCAACTTCTTATCTGATTATGATGGCATTGTGTCCTCCAGTACACAATTAAAACCATCATTGTGCTCCTGTTTCGGAATAATTTCTTACACGATGCTAACTCTATCCCGCCCAATCCAGATAGTTGTTATGCATAGTAATAAATCTGTTAATTATGTACAGTCTAATTCTTTCCTTCAATTGGTCTGTGTGCGATTTCAGATCCTGAAAATCCTTTAATTAGTTTTACAGTTGGTGTGAAGAAGTAAAAGCCAGCAGTAGTGAAAGCAAAAACAAGGCGCAGATTACTACCTGAATGGCTGTAAATTGGGAGAGGGGAGTGTGTAGCGGGACCTGGGTGTCCTTGTGCCAGTCATTGAAGGTAAGCATGCAGGTGCAGCAGGCGGTAAAGGAGGCAAAAAGACATGTTGGCCTTCATTGCAAGAGGTTTCGAGTACAAGAGCAGGGATGTGTTGTTGCAATTATACCTGGATTTGGTGAGGCCACACCTGGAGTAGTGTGTGCAGTTTTGGTCTCCTTTTCTGAGGAAGGATGTTTTTGCTCTCGAGGGAGCGCAGCAAAGGTTTACCAGGCTGATTCCAGGGATGGCGGGACTGATGTATGAGGAGAGATTGACTAGGTTAGGATTGTTTTCGCTGGAGTTCAGATGAATGAGGGGGGATCTCATAGAGACTTATAAAATTCTAACAGGTCTAGACAGGATAGATGCAGGGAGGATGTTCCCGATGGTGGAGGAGTCCAGAACCAGGGGTCACAGTCTGAGGATTCAGGGTAGACCATTTAGGACGAAGGTGAGGAAACATTTCTTCACCTAAAGAGTGGTGAGCCCATGGAGTTAATTACCACAGGAAGTAGTTAATGCCAAAACATTGAATGCATTTAAGAGGCAGCTGGATATAGCACTTGGGGCGAATGGGATCAAAGGTTATGTGGAAAAAGCAGGATTAGGCTATTGAGTTGGATGATCAGCCATGATCTTAATGGCTCGAAGAGCCAAATGGCCTCCTCCTGCTCCTATCTTCTATGTCTATGTTTCTATGTCTATATGGAAGATGAAAGACACAACAGCAGCTAAACATGAGCTTTGAAATAAGATAGTCAGGATCACATTATAGCTGGAAGTAGGTGTGAAATTGAGAGCCTGATATGGCACGGTGACACAGTGCCAGGGACCCAGGTTCGATTCCCGGTTTGGGTCACCGTCTGTGTGGAGTCTGCACGTTCTCCCCATGTTTGTGTAGGTTTCCTCCCACAGCCCGAAAGATGTGCTGGTTAGGTGCATTGGCCATGCTAAATTCTCCCTTGGTGTACCCGAACAGGTGTTGGAGTGTGGCGACTAGGGGATTTTCACAGTAACTTCATAGAGTCATAGAGGTTTACAGCATGGAAACAGGCCCTTTGGCCCAACTTGTCCATGCCGCCCTTTTTTTTTAAAAAACCCCTAAGCTAATCCCAATTGCCCGCATTTGGCCCATATCCCATATTGCAGTGTTAATGTAAACCTGCTTGTGACAATAATAAACAAACTTTAAACTAAAACTGTACTCCATTATAAACAATTTAAATAGTTCAATCCTAATGTTCCTCTATCCAGTTTGATGTGAGGTACAATAATTTATTACACTGCTGTCTAAACTTAGAAACATTTTCAAACTAATAAAGTTGTGTTACGTGGTGCTTTGAATAAGGACCTGTGATTAGAAAGGGTTTTCAGCAACCTGTACATTTCAGAGCAGTACAATTGTTTCCTTCTGTAATATCTCATTTCCTGAGAAGCTGTTATATTCATGTCAGGCCCTGACAGAGTATTTCTTTGGAATCTTGAAAATTGCAATCTAAACCAGTTAAGTGTGTCTTGGGGAATCTGTTTTTCTTTTTAACAAGGTTGACATTTCTGACAAAGTATCCAGGATTAATGTTGCCCTTTTAACTGGGTGTTTTGGCAGAAATGGAGCTGTGATAATTCCTTCCTTAATGTTATTAGTAGTCAAAAATAAAACATTTCATAAAGACCGAGTACAATGCTGTCAGATTACTCTTTCCTTTGCACCAGCAATTCTGAGGCTAATTAGGGTTATAATTTTAAGTGTGACTTCTAAGCAGCATGAAACAGGAATCTATAATTGTCAGAAACATTGCTTCATTCCCAATTATTTTCTTCGTGACATTGGAATCACAAAGGATTCACGCCCACCAGTATTTTTGTCACAATGGGTACACCAATGTGTATACTGTGAGAACCTCCTCCTCATTGTGTCCCTGAACAATGTGTATACTGTAAGGACCTCACCCTCACTATGTCCCTGAACATTGTGTATACTGTACAGACTTCACCCTCACTATGTCCCTGAACAGTGTATACTATACGGACCTCACTGTGTCCCTGTACAGTGTGTATACTGTAAGGATTGCACCCTCACTGTGTCCCTGAACAGTGTGTATACTGTACAGACTTCACCCTCACTATGTCCCTGAATAGTGTGTATGCTGTACAGACCTCACTGTGTCCCTGAATAGTGTGTATGCTATACGGACCTCACTCTCACTGTGTCCCTGAACAGTGTGTATACTGTACGGACCTCAGTGTCCCTGAATAGTGTGTATACTGCATGGACCTCACCCTCACTGTGTCCCTGAACAGTGTGTATACTGCATGGACTTCACTGTGTCCCTGAACAGTGTGTATACTGCATGGACCTCACCCTCACGATGTCCCTGAACAGTGTGTATACTGTACGGACCTCACTGTGTCCCTGAACAGTGTGTATACTGTACGGACCTCACTGTGTCCCTGAACAGTGTGTATACTGCATGGACCTCACCCACACTGTGTCCCTGAACAGTGTGTATAGTGCATGGACTTCACTGTGTCCCTGAACAGTGTGTATACTGCATGGACCTCACCCTCACGATGTCCCTGAACAGTGTGTATACTGTACGGACCTCACTGTGTCCCTGAACAGTGTGTATACTGTACGGACCTCACTGTGTCCCTGAACAGTGTGTATACTGCATGGACCTCACCCACACTGTGTCCCTTAACAGTGTGTATACTGCACAGGCCTCACCCTCACTATGTCCCTGAACAGTGTGTATACTGTACGGACCTCACTGTGTCCCTGAACAGTGTGTATACTGTACGGACCTCACTGTGTCCCTGAACAGTGTGTATACTGCATGGACCTCACCCACACTGTGTCCCTTAACAGTGTGTATACTGCACAGGCCTCACCCTCACTATGTCCCTGAACAGTGTGTATGCTGTAATGATGACCCTCATTGTGTATACTGTAAGGATTACACCCTCACTGTGTCCCTGAACAGTGTGTACACTGTAAGGATCCCTTCCTCACTGTGTCCCTGAAGAGTATGCATATTGTAAGGACCCTCTCCTCACTGTGTCCCTGAACAGTATGTATACTGTAAGGACCCCCTCCTTGCTGGGGATATTTTTCCTTTCTACATGCTGCTACTTGTTGACCACCATCCAGATTATGAGGTTAGCATCAATATGGAGGCTGAAGATACCCAGCCCTACCCTCTCCACTGCCTCTCTGTGACATAACAATATTCCACCAAGATCCAGTTCTGGATGAACCAAACTATTTTCCAACTAAATAGTAATAAGACCAAACTTGCTGTCTTTGGTCCCAAACTTCAAACTTCCCGGGTCTGTGTCTCTGGCTGAATCTTGGTATGAGAATTGATGAGGCAGCCAGAGTGATAAGGTACTGGTTTGACAATAAGGCTTTTCAGGTTGCTGTGTTGAGCAGTGTGCGGCCGGCGAGAGGGGAATCCATTCCATGTGAAAGGAAAACAGTTGATGGTGACTCAGGAAAGAGGCCAGGCAGATGATTTTGGATACGGCCGATTTCCCTTGTCTGACTCCAAATAAGCAGAAATGGAGGTTGCATTCGCAGCACTTAACCCAGCCTCCATCACACTGTGTGGCACTCTAATAACATTTCAAACAAGTCCTAAAGCATCAAAACAGCTTTTAATACAGGAGGACGATAAATAAGCCTTTTCTTTAAAAGCAAGCTGCGCATTTATATCGCATGATTCATGTCATTAGGATGTTGCAAACAACTTTACAGCGAACAAAATGGTTTGGAAATGCAGTTGCTGATGTAATGTAGAAAATGCAGCAGAACTGTTCAGTTTTCTACAAAACAACAATATGTTCAATGACTAGATCATCTGTTTTTCGGTATTGATTGAGACAAAGACAGCACCTCCGACGTGGTAGCACACTCTCAGTACTGCACAGAAGAGTCCGCTGAGATTGTGTGAAGTCTCCGGAATGGACTGTGAACACATCAGCAATGGCTCTGAGCCGAGGATAACAATTGCCTCATCCCTAGTCCCTGAAAAAGCTCAGAGTCAGACAGATCAGGTATCTCAGGTGACAACTGATGATAACAGAGGTAGTTTGAGTGCAGAGTTCTGCAATATCCATTCTGTCTGTAGTTGAAGTGCCTTCCCCTTTGTGTTCACATATGAAGCTCACAACCATTATACTTACAAAACAAACAGCAGCACTGATGATATTTCCCTGAAAGTTTGTATACCAGTTTGAACATTTTAAGTTGCCACCATCTGGGAACATTGTGCTATCAATACTATTTGCTGATGTATCCCTGGTAAATGACACCTCTGGGATTTCTAGAAGAATCAGGATTACAACCGCTGCAGTTCCTTCAGAGAAACCCTTTCCAGTCAGTTTGAAAATATTTGATATAACTGCCAGAGGAACAGGTGCAGAGGTGATTTAAGGTCTCTGCAAATTTCATGGTCGCAGGGTCTTGCGAAACAAATATTCATTGGTTGTTTAAGGGGCACAGTGAGAAGAAGCCTCTTACAGTATACACACTCTTCAGGGACACAGTGAGGGTGAGATCCTTACAGTATGCACACTCTTCAGGGACACAGTGAGGGTGAGATCCTTACAGTGTACACACTGTTCAAGGACACAGTGAGAGTGAGATCCTTACAGTGTACACACTGTTCAGGGACACAGTGAGAGTGAGATCCTTACAGTGTACACACTGTTCAGGGACACAGTGAGAGTGAGATCCTTACAGTGTACACACTGTTCAGGGACACAGTGAGGGTGGGGTCTTTACAGTGTACACACTGTTCAGGACACAGTGAGGGTGAGATCCTTACAGTGTACACACTGTTCAGGACACAGTGAGGGTGGGGTCTTTACAGTGTACACACTCTTCAGGGACACAGTGAGGGTAAGATCCTTACAGTGTACACACTGTTCAAGGACACAGTGAGAGTGAGATCCTTACAGTGTACACACTGTTCAAGGACACAGTGAGAGTGAGATCCTTACAGTGTACACACTGTTCAGGGACACAGTGAGGGTGAGATCCTTACAGTGTACACACTGTTCAGGGACAATTACAGTGTACACACTATCCAGGTACACAGTGAGGGTGAGATCCTTACAGTGTACACACTGTTCAGGGACAATTACAGTGTACACACTATCCAGGTACACAGTGAGGGTGAGATCCTTACAGTGTACACACTGTTCAGGACACAGTGAGGGTGGGGTCTTTACAGTGTACACACTCTTCAGGAGCACAGTGAGGGTGAGATCCTTACAGTGTACACACTGTTCAAGGACACAGTGAGGGTGAGATCCTTACAGTGTACACACTGTTCAGGGACACAGTGAGGGTGAGATCCTTACAGTGTACACACTGTTCAAGGACACAGTGAGAGTGAGATCCTTACAGTGTACACACTGTTCAGGGACACAGTGAGAGTGAGATCCTTACAGTGTACACACTGTTCAAGGACACAGTGAGGGTGAGATCCTTACAGTGTACACACTGTTCAGGGACAATTACAGTGTACACACTATCCAGGTACACAGTGAGGGTGAGATCCTTACAGTGTACACACTGTTCAGGACACAGTGAGGGTGGGGTCTTTACAGTGTACACACTATCCAGGTACACAGTGAGGGTGAGATCCTTACAGTGTACACACTGTTCAAGGACACAGTGAGAGTGAGATCCTTACAGTGTACACACTGTTCAAGGACACAGTGAGAATGAGATCCTTACAGTGTACACACTGTTCAGGGACACAGTGAGGGTGAGATCCTTACAGTGTACACACTGTTCAAGGACACAGTGAGAGTGAGATCCTTACAGTGTACACACTGCTCAAGGACACAGTGAGAGTGAGATCCTTACAGTGTACACACTGTTCAAGGACACAGTGAGAGTGAGATCCTTACAGTGTACACACTGTTCAGGGACACAGTGAGGGTGAGATCCTTACAGTGTACACACTGTTCAGGGACACAGTGAGGGTGAGATCCTTACAGTGTACACACTGTTCAGGGACACAGTGAGGGTGAGATCCTTACAGTGTACACACTGTTCAAGGACACAGTGAGAGTGAGATCCTTACAGTGTACACACTGTTCAAGGACACAGTGAGAGTGAGATCCTTACAGTGTACACACTGTTCAAGGACACAGTGAGGGTGAGATCCTTACAGTGTACACACTGTTCAGTGACACAGTGAGGGTGAGATCCTTACAGTGTACACACTGTTCAGGGACACAGTGAGAGTGAGATCCTTACAGTGTACACACTGTTCAAGGACACAGTGAGGGTGAGATCCTTACAGTGTACACACTGTTCAGGGACACAGTGAGGGTGAGATCCTTACAGTGTACACACTGTTCAGGGACACAGTGAGGGTGAGATCCTTACAGTGTACACACTGTTCAGGGACACAGTGAGAGTGAGATCCTTACAGTGTACACACTGTTCAGGGACACAGTGAGAGTGAGATCCTTACAGTGTACACACTGTTCAAGGACACAGTGAGGGTGAGATCCTTACAGTGTACACACTGTTCAGGGACAATTACAGTGTACACACTATCCAGGTACACAGTGAGGGTGAGATCCTTACAGTGTACACACTGTTCAGGACACAGTGAGGGTGGGGTCTTTACAGTATACACATGGTTCAGGAGCACAGTGAGAGGGAGGTCCTTACACTGTTCAGTGAGGAGGAGGAGGATGTTACAGTGTACACACTGTTCAAGGACACAGTGAGAGTGAGATCCTTACAGTGTACACACTGTTCAGGGACACAGTGAGAGTGAGATCCTTACAGTGTACACACTGTTCAGGGACACAGTGAGGGTGGGGTCTTTACAGTATACACATGGTTCAGGAACACAGTGAGAGGGAGGTCCTTACACTGTTCAGTGAGGAGGAGGAGGATGTTACAATGTACACACGGTTCAGAGACACAGTGAGGAGGAGGCTGTTGCAGTCCAGTAACCAGAAAAAATTAACCTGTCTCGAACATGTTTGGCAATCCCTCCACTGCATCATAGAAATCATCATAGAAACCCTACAGTGCAGAAGGAGGCCATTCGGCCCATCGAGTCTGCACCGACCACAATCCCACCCAGGCCCTACCCCCACATATTTTACCCGCTAATCCCTCTAACCTACACATCCCAGGACTCTAAGGGGCAATTTTCTTTTTATAACCTGGCCAATCAACCTAGCCCGCACATCTTTGGACTGTGGGAGGAAACCGGAGCACCCGGAGGAAACCCACGCAGACACGAGGAGAATGTGCAAACTCCACACAGTGACCCGAGCCGGGAATCGAACCCGGGACCCTGGAGCTGTGAAGCAGCAGTGCTAACCACTGTGCTACATTGCTGAGCTCCAAGAATACAAGAAGCAAATTAAAAAATGTGCCAGGCAGACTGCTTCTATTTATTTTCCCAAACTTTCCTTGGGATGCTCTGATGTCACCAATCCACCACTCCCACCCCGCTCCTTTGGTACCAGACTATTACAGGAATCAGATGCATGGAACAGTTCCTGCAGAACAGGAGTGTGAATTCAAACCCAGATAACGGAGATAAAGTATAGCTTCAGTTATTTAGCAGGGTTAGTCAAGTGAAACCAATTTGAAAAGTGCCACAATAATTTATCAGCCATGGTTCAATGTAGCATTCTTGCCTCAGAGTCAGTAAGTCATGGGTTTAAGTGCAAAATCTAGATTGCCATTTCAGTAGCGTACTGAGACAGTGAGTGAGTGCGGCACTGCTGGAGGTGACATCTTGTGAATGAGAGGCTAAACACTGCCCTCTCAGGTGAACATAAAGGTTCCCATGACACTATTTCAAAGATGAACAGGGGATTCCTCCAGTGTCCTGACTATATTTATTCTTCACTAAAACAGATAAACTGGTTGTTTTCTCACTGCTTGTGAGATTTTGCCAAGTGCAAACTGGCTGCCATGTTTCCCGACATTATGGCAGTAATTACACTTCAAAAGTATGTCACTGGCTATGAAGTATGCCCCGAGGTTGTGAATGGCACTATATAAATGAAAGTTCTTTAAATAACAGCTATCAACTGAATAGAATGCAAACCTCTAGTGTGGGGTGTGCACACAGAATGAGAGAGTGTTAATTGTATCCTTTATACCTTCAACAGGACAGCAGGAAACAGTGAACAGGCAGGGAGGTGGATTTGAGTCCAGGGAGAGATCAACTACGATCTGATTGAATAGCGGAGCAGGCGCGAAGAGCCTACTTCTGCTCCTAATTCTTATGTTCCTCTGAAACGTCTTACCTCTCATCTTTTAAGCATGTGACTGAAAACAAATGAGTATGTTATAACATGCAGAGTATGGACAGAAGCAGGAGAACGTGATTTTCGCTAACAACAATTCCAATGTGTGTTTTCTCATGTATCCTTCAACATGAAGTCAGTTCAATACTATATGTGTTGCACACGTGGCCAGAACGGCCTTTCCAGACTCATCTCACTACAGATCTTACTTTACTCAATCCTCCAGTAAGTTTCTGGTGGAGAGTAGGTGGTTTTCAATTCAACCCATATTAGTCTACAACAACGTCAGACTTTTGGCCACCCTCAGGTCAGAATGACATCAGGTAATATTTTTACCAAAATCACGCACGCACGCACTAGATTCTTCTCTTACTTTGCTGCTGCTCCCTGTCAGCAATGTTGCAGAATGGAACATATTGCCCAGCACATTCCAACTCCAAAGTGTACTTTCAGAATCAGAGTTTGTACATTCACCTTGCAACAGATTGCTGAACATTCACCCTCAACCGAGAGGAAGGACAATCAAGAGCTTCAACCATCACACCTACATCTGTGGTTTCCTTTCAACATACAGACAATCAAAAAGCCAAAGACTCCTGACCAGCCCATACAGACACTGCCCCAAAATTAGTGTCCTTAAAGGCCAAAATAATCAGTTTACAGCTCAATGTTTGGGGTCAGGATATACAGATTAAGAGGATTTTAATCTTATTTCAAATGGAAGGACAAGACCTGCATTCACTGTACTATTCACAGCCCAAAGTGATTTTTCCCTAGTAGTCCATGGAGCTGTCAGCTGATTTTACGTACAATGGTGTTCGAAATTCTGCTCGAGTCTGATTTCCTGCTGCAATCTTGAATGGAAATAAATCTGGAAACTGGTGAGCACTGAAATGGAATCTCTTCTCCAATGAATTAAAGTCAAGATGATATTTTATTCACCACACAAAATATTGTAATGTTCCCATGTTCTTTAGTTTATCTATTGAGGTTATTTAAACTCTGAGGTGCTGGTATATTTGAGGTATAGTTTTTTGATCACTAAGGTGAGGGAACAAAGCACCTTTTGTTTCATTGCAGTGTTAGAAACATGCATTCCCAGGTCAGACACAGTAAAGCTTCCCGTGTTTCCGCTCAGCATTGTGACTTAGGGCTCATTTCACTCATCACAATACTGACAAAGTTCTGGGCATCTTTGAGTTGTTCATTTATGCCCATGAATAACTGGATTGAAACTGCCCTTAATTCTCTTCATGCTAGCTAATAGAAGAGAGACTTCCAAACCAAATACATAGTCTGAATTTAAATCCAAACCTCAAAGAACTTTACAAACTGGAGCCTTCAAGCCTGCTTGCCATTCAATAATATCATGGCTGATCTATCCCAGTACAAGTTCCTGCGTTATCCTCAAATTCCACAATTCCCTCACTATTGAATAATAAATCTCTGACTTGAACCTTCACAATGACTGAGCATCCATTGTCCACTGGAGTAGAGAATTGCAAAGATTCACAACCATTTCTCTTCATCTCAGTCCCAAATGGTCACCCCTTATTCTGAGGCTACGATCCCTAGTTCCTGACTTCCCAGCCAGGAAAAGCATCCTTCCACCGTGGACTGTGTCAAAGCTCTTAAGAATTTTATACTTTTTAATGAGATCACCTCTCATTCTTCTCAACTTCATGGAATATAGGCCTAATCCACTCAATCTCTCCTTCTAGAACAAGTCCCTCCTCCCAGGAATCAGTCTAGTGAACCCTCACTGAACTCTCTCCAAGGCAAAGAAATCCTGATTGAGGTAAGGGGATCAGAATTGTTCATAATAATCCAGGTATGGTCTTACCAAACTCTATTCAATTTCAGCAAGACTACTGAATGAATGACTTTAGATAAACTGTTATGTCCAAATGAAACATACCTCAGGCTGCTATGAGAAACATGAGAAACTATGAGATAGGCTCTACCTATCATTTCCGAAGGTTCCTTGGCATCCAGATGTGGTGAGATCCAATCTGGCTTCATTTCAGTTTCTACATGGTTGCATTTTAGTTTGATCTGAGGTGGTGAAAGATGCTCTGGGCAACTTCTCCATCCAGAACGTGGTTAAAACATGGGATTTCTAGCACAATATAGTTGAGGCAATTAGCATCAGTGAACTTGAAGAGAAGTTAAATGAGTACATGAAAGAGAAAGGGACAATGGGCACTTAGATGGGATTAGTTGAAGGTAATTGAGAGAATTCTCACGAGAGAAGGCCTAAGCACTGACATCGGCCAAACTGACTTCAGGGCCTGTTTCCATCTCTAAATTCTGTTAAAGAACAAAGAACAAAGAAAATTACAGCACAGGAACAGACCCTTTGGCCTCCAAGCCTGCACCGACCATACTGATGACTGAAATAATACCCATGACCCTTCCGGGGACCATATCCTTCTATTCCCAACCTATTCATGTATTTGTCAAGACGCCCCTTAAATGTCATTATGGTATCTGCTTCCACTACCTCCCCCGGCAGCGAGTTCCAGGCACCCACCTCCCTCTGTGTAAAAGAAAATTGACTCGTACATCTTCTTTAAACCTTGCCCCAGTCATTACAGCACACAATGCTCCAACTGGTCTGTGACCAGTGGTGTTCCGCAGGGCATATATAAATGATTTGGAAGAAGGTGTAACTGATGTTATCAGCAAGTTTGCGGATGACACGAAGATGGCTGGACTTGCGGATAGCGAAGAGCATTGTCGGGCAATACAGCAGGATATAGATAGGCTGGAAAATTAGGCGGAGAAGTGGCAGATGGAATTTAATTCGGATAAATGCGAAGTGATGCATTTTGGAAGAAATAATGTAGGGAGGAGTTATACAATAAATGGCAGAGTCATCAGGAGTATAGAAACACAGAGGGACCTAGGTGTGCAAGTCCACAAATCTTTGAAGATGGCAACACAGGTGGAGAAGGTGGTGAAGAAGGCATATGGCATGCTTGCCTTTATAGGACGGGGTACAGAGTATAAAAGCTGGAGTCTGATGATGCAGCTGTATAGAACGCTGGTTAGGCCACATTTGGAGTACTGCGTCCAGTTCTGGTCGCCGTACTACCAGAAGGACGTGGAGGCTTTAGAGAGAGTGCAGAGAAGGTTTACCAGGATGTTGCCTGGTATGGAGGGTCTTAGCTATGAGGAGAGATTGGGTAAACTGGGCTTGTTCTCCCTGGAAAGACTGAGAATGAGGGGAGACCTAATAGAGGTGTACAAGATTATGAAGGGGATAGATAGGGTGAACGGTGGGAAGCTTTTTCCCAGATCAGAAGTGACGATCACGAGGGGTCACGGGCTCAAGGTGAGAGGGGCGAAGTATAACTCAGATATTAGAGGGATGTTTTTTTACAGAGGGTGGTGGGGGCCTGGAATGCGCTGCCAAGTAGGGTGGTGGAGGCAGACACGCTGACATCGTTTAAGACTTAGCTGGATGGTCACATGAGCAGCCTGGGAATGGAGGGATACAAACGATTGGTCTAGTTGGACCAAGGAGCGGCACAGGTTTGGAGGGCCGAAGGGCCTGTTTCCTGTGCTGTACTGTTCTTTGAACAATGATTAATTAAACCAATCAAGGAACATTTGCATTTGTTAATTTAACTAAATGGAACGTATTAGAGTGCCTTGACTTGAGCTAAGCTTCGAGAGTTAATATGGTGAGAACCGTTAATAGGACATAGAACAGTTCAGCACAGAACAGGCCCTTCGGCCCACGTTGTTGTGCCGAGCTTTGTCTGAAACCCAGATCAAGCTATTTCCTCCCTATCATCCCGAAGTACTCCATGTGCCTATCCAATAGCTTCTTAAATGTTCCTAAAGTTTCTGACTCCACTATCACTGCAGGCAGTCCATTCCACACCCCAACCACTCTCTGAGTAAAAAACCTACCTCGGGCATCCTTCCGATATCTCCCACCATGAACCCTATAGTTATGCCCCCTAGTTACCACTCCATTCACCCGAGGAAATAGTCTTTGAACGTTCACTCTATCTATCCCCCTCATCATCCTATAAACCTCTATCAAGTCTCCTCTCAACCTCCTCCGCTCAAAAGAGAAAAGCCCAAGTTCCCTCAACCTTTCCACATAAGACCTACTCTCCAAACCAGGCAGCATCCTGGTAAATCTCCTTTGCACTCTTTCCAGTGTCTCCACATCCTTCTTATAGTGAGGTGACCAGAACTGCACACAATATTCCAAATGTGGTCTCACCAAGGTCCTGTACAGTTGCAGCATAACCCCACGGCTCTTAAACTCAAACCCCCTGTTAATGAACGCCAACACACTATAGGCCTTCTTCATGGCTCTATCCACTTGAGTGGCAACCTTCAGAGATCTGTGGATATGAACTCCAAGATCTCTCTGTTCCTCCACATTCTTCAGAACCCTACCTTTGACCCTGTAATCCACATTTAAATTTGTCCTACCAAAATGAATCACCTCGCATTTGTCAGGGTTAAACTCCATTTGCCATTTTTCAGCCCAGCTCTGCATCCTATCTATATCTCTTTGCAGCCTACAACAGCCCTCCACCTCATCCACTACTCCACCAATCTTGGTGTCATCAGCAAATTTACTGATCCACCCTTCAGCCCCCTCCTCCAAATCATTTATAAAAATGACAAATAGCAGAGGACCAAGCACTGATCCCTGTGGCACTCTGCTGGTAACCGGTTTCCAGTCCGAAAATTTTCCATCCACCACCACCCTTTGTCTTCTCTTAGATAGCCAGTTACCTATCCAATCGGTCAAACTTCCCTCTATCCCACACATCCTTACTTTCTAAATAAGCCGACCATGGGGGCTTTATCAAACGCCTTACTAAAATCCATGTATATGACATCAACTGCACTACCTTCATCTACAGACTTAGTTACCTCCTCAAAAAATTCTATCAAATTTGTGAGGCAAGACTTGCCCTTCACAAATCCGTGCTGACTATCCCGGATTAAGCTGCATCTTTCTAAATGGTCGTAAATCCTATCCCTGAGGACCTTTTCCATCAACTTACCGATCACCGAAGTTAAGACTAACCGGCCTATAATTACCAGGGTCATTTCTATTCCCTTTCTTAAACAGAGGAACCACATTCGCCACTCTCCAGTCCTCTGGCACCACCCCCGTGGACAGTGAGGACGCAAAGATCAATGCCAAAGGCTCTGCTATCTCATCCCTTGCCTCCCAAAGACTCCTCGGATATATTTCATCAGGCCCAGGGGACTTATCAACTTTCAGTTTATTCAAAATTGCTAGTACATCTTCCCTCTGAACATATACTTCCTCCAGCCTATCAGCCTGTGACACCCTCTCTTTCTCAAAAACATGGCCTCAAAAAAAAGTTAAGAAAATGTTTAGACCACCGCTAGACATGGAATTCTCCTGTACCAGTCCAAAGATGTGCGGGTTAAGTTGATTGGCCAGGTTAAAAAATTGCCCCTTCGAGTCCTGGGATGCGTAGGTTAGAGGGATTAGCGGGTAAATATGTGGGGGTAGGGCCTGTGTGGGATTGTGGTCGGTGCAGACTCGATGGGCCGAATGGCCTCCTTCTGCACTGTAGGGTTTCTATGATTCTATGAAGAATGATGTGCAAGTGACTAACCCATTGAAGAGTTGAGCTTTATGTAAACATCTTTGCAGTTAAGGAAAGCATTTTGCAAAAATCATTGTAATTTCACAGCCAACATGAACACCAATCAACTAACATGCTGGACCGATACTATAAGTGACATTGGTCAATGAGGCTACACAAAACTGGGCCGGATTTTCCACTTTCGTCTATCCCAAATTAGAAAGGATAGCAGTGGCAACTGTAGGAGAAATTTTAAAAAATGAGGGTCAATATTGCCTTAACAAGCCTGCACTTTCCCTTTGCTGCCTCTACTGAATGCAAATGTCAGCTGAAAGATCGGGATGGAGTAGTGGGCTGATTCCTTTTGTATGCTCTTCTCACTGTTACTCCTAGAACATCAGATGAAATCTGGAGATGGTTCTTGGGGTAATGGCAGGAGTACCTGATCAGGGAGATGGGGACATGCGTGGTTCCCGCTTCCATCAATTGGCCCCCAAACATCTATCTTTGTAGGCTGCACTAGACAGAGGCCTCCACAAATATGGTGTTAGATTGGGGTTCTTCAATTCTCCTTCACCCGAATTCTGCAATGCTAGTCTCTCAGCATACTGTTCCACCTGGCTCCTTGCTCTTCTTTCAGGACTCTAGTATGGCCCTGTCATTAAAATAAACCCAGGATCCTACTCCCGAGTTATGGTGGTGCGGAGTAACCCTGCCTCAATATATTCCAGCTGGTAAAAAAAAATTCAATCGCCTACAGTTAATTTACATTGCCCCCCCCCACAAATCATAGCACTCAATCACTGCCCCGAGTCACACCACTCATTCACTATCCCAAGGCACAACACTCACTGTTCCCCACTCACCCGTCCCGGGTCACAGCGCTCACTCACCCGTCCCGGGTCACAGCGCTCACTCACCCGTCCCGGGTCACAGCGCTCACTCACCTGTCCCGGGTCACAGCGCTCACTCACCCGTCCCGGGTCACAGCGCTCACTCACCCGTCCCGGGTCACAGCGCTCACTCACCCGTCCCGGGTCACAGCGCTCACTCACCCGTCCCGGGTCACAGCGCTCACTCACCCGTCCCGGGTCACAGCGCTCACTCACCCGTCCCGGGTCACAGCGCTCACTCACCCGTCCCGGGTCACAGCGCTCACTCACCCGTCCCGGGTCACAGCGCTCACTCACCCGTCCCGGGTCACAGCGCTCACTCACTGTCCTTTATTTGAAATGGTATCTTGGATGAAATACAAACATTCACAATTCCAGCGTCTGCCTCTTTCCTTGTCTCCAGGTCATTTGAGTGTGTCTTTGAATATCTTAGTCCAAAGGTCTTGTTGTCTACCTACAACTCTGTGTTGCTGGGTCCAGTTTCCATCCCACATCCTTACAGTTTAAGTGAGTGGCTGAAACAGAGCTTGTTGATCATATACATTTATTAAATTGAAGCAGAGAAACCCCCCATTGTGTGCTCGAGGAAGGTGTGCGGAAGGAAGTGGCTGCTCCCAAGTCTGAGCATCAAAGTTTGCAGATGCAGCATAGGAGAATGAATACAACATGGGGTGGGATCATGGAGGGATGTTATGCTGCAGAGTGAGGAGTTTAAATTAATTTGTATGTGGACATGATCGATGCTGAGTGTTGATGTCAAAGCGAAACAGGGCAGGATAGGATTTGGTGACAGAGTGTTAGAGAAGCTTATGGAGAATGGGACGCCAGTACATGGACACTGTCAAAGTGAGGTTTGGTGGAGGCACAAATGTGGATCAGGATGTGAGAGGTTGGCAGAAATGGTGACAGGCATGTGGATGAGGAGAGGCAGGAATCAATGGGAGATCTTCAGGGGACTCCTGAGGCAACAGTTTGGGACAGGAAGAGAAAGCACTGTTGGAAATATCAGCTAGTGGATGGAAAGCATTGAATGCAGTGCTCTGAAACTGGAGAATAGGAGCCTGGCAACGAAGGAGGACAGTAGATTATCGTATCAAAAACTGTTGAGAGGAGGTGGAGGAGGAGCTGGAGTCAAGAATCATAGTCAAAGGATGTGGCTCATGACTTAGGCTAAAGAATTGCCAGTTCGCAGGGTGCTGGTAGCTTCACAAAGTGTTTCAATCTTTGGGAAGAAGTACGGACTTTACCAGAGACCATCTAAAATGCAATAAGGTGAGCATCAGATAAAAATCATATCAGTTTCAGGTTTAGGACAACTCCAAGAACTCTAGAAAAAGTCTGCATCGGCAAGTTATAAGTTTTTTTAAATTACCAGCACTAACCTGCATCTGTGGACAATTATTCAGAACTACATGGGCTCATGTTAGTGTTAGTAAGACGTTTCATGGATTGTGCTTTCAACAGCAGGAGCTGATGTCAGCACAGTGTGTCCAGAAAAACCCATTTGAAGCCAGTGAGAAAAGTCAGTGTTTTCAGTTCCCAGCCTGCCTCTGCCAGCTCCCTGTACGGTTAACAGTAACTTGCAACAGGAAATGTATACTCCAGCAAAGATCAGCACTCACTCTCACATATCCTGCACTCCTTCACTTAGTAAGCACTCTATTATTCCAAAAGGCAGTGTGATTTACTTGACTTGACTCCTGATTTTAGCACCTTAAATCAGATTCCCTGTAACAATCGAAGGACGGTCATTTGGACATTTAGAGCAGTTAGCCTATGCTGACCATTTTGAACAGTCTTGATCAGGTCAGGCTGCATGTAGAGATATATTTTGACTTCTGCTTTGTAACTGTTGACATAATAATGTTCCACTGTCATCATCAGTCACTTCAAGAAAACAAACTCTTCTGAAGAGCGAGGCCTTATTTCAACCTTTCTGACCGATTCCTGATGTCGGCAGCATCTTTTCCTTATGGTGGAACCAGCGCCTAACACAGTGCCCACTTTCAGTATGGGTGAATATGGCATTTAGCCCATCAGGAACGATTGTCCTTGGATCTCTTTCCCCTCCATGGAATTGACCTGGTACATCACATCTCACTTTTACCAATCCACTCATTCTACTGTTTTAACATATTTCTACTGTGGGCAGTTGGACTCTAGAACAGATGCCACGGCTGGACACAATGATCTGCATGTGAACTTGGAGCAGAGTAGGTCACTCGGCCTCTCAAGCCTGCTCCATCATTCAATACAATCATTCTCACCTACCTTCAATAACTTTCACTCTCTTGTTAATCAAGAATCTATCAAGCTCCGCCTGAAAAATATTCAAAGATTTTGCTTCCACTGCCTTTTGAGGAAGAGAGTTCCAGAGACTCGTGATCTTCTGAGAAAAAAACTTTTCTTCATCTCTGTTTTAAATGAGTGACCCCTTATTTTTAAACAGTGACCCCTAGTTCTACATTCTCTGACAAGAAGAAACATCCTCTCCACATCCACCCTGTCATTGCTGCGCAGAATCTTAAAAGCTTTGACCAGGTTGTTGCTTACTCTTCTACACTGTAGTGGATACAAAGCTAACCTCTCCAACTGTTCCTCACAAGACAACCTGTGTATTCCTAGCATTAGTAAACCTAATAAACCTTCTAATGCATTTACATCTTTCCTTAAATAAGGAAACAAATACTGTACACAATATTGTACTGTACACAGGAGCTTTGCCAAAGGGTCATCTGGACTCAAAACATCAGCTCTTTTCTCTCCTTTCAGATGCTGCCAGACCTGCTAAGATTTTCAAACATTTCTCTTTTGGTTACTGTACATAATACTCCAGTTGTGGTGTCACCAATGTCCTGTACAACTGAAGGATGACCTCCCTTACTTTAGTAATCGATATAAATCTCACAATAAATGATATTCTTCTATTAACTTCCCTCATTACTTACTGTACTTTTTTAGTAACCTTTTGTGATTCATGCACTAGGACACCCAGATCCCTCTGTACCTCTGTGCTTTGCACTCTCTCACCATTTAAATAAGCTTTTTTTTAATTTTTCCTGTCAAAATGGACAATTTCATCATATGTCATTTGCCAGACCTTTGCCCACTCACTATGTTCCTTTGCAGCCTCCTTACACAGTTGTGTTCTTCACAACTGATGGGGAGTAGTATAGAATTCTTAGTATGAAGCCCTTCATTTTAGTTTTATCATAATAAATAGACTAGGTTAAGGTAATTATAAAGTGCCATATATATAAGAACATAAGATATATATATACAGTGAGAATTCACAATGTGCCTGGAACAAAATATAGAAGGTATCATAAATTGTATAACCACAAATTAACCAAGTATTATAAGCTTAAACTGTAATTTCAATATATATGTATTGTGCGCCTTGGCCAACTTCGTTCTGAATGCAGCATGATGGGAAACAGTGGTAGACAGACCAACTTCTTTTCATACAATGGAGCACAGAAAAGCAGCTTCTCTTATCTGTTTTTGGATACACGAAAACAAGTTTAAATCATAGGCCTGCTATTTAAGGGAGTAAATTTGTTCATGGATAGCGAGGCTGGAGCAGTCTCTCAAGCTGATAAAAGAGGCCCAGGTTCCAGCGAAAGAGTGACTCCTTTCACCAATTAAAAATCACAGATGTTGGCTATGACCTTGGTTACTGGTAATGACGTGGGTAAGGTTTCCTAGGTAAAAGGGAAGGAACCTACATGAGCAATAAGCTAATAAGGTAATGATGTTGAATATTGATTGGGCCCTCCAGTTTTGATTGATAAGCCTGGGTGAGATATTGAAATGTTCAGAATATAATAATTTAATCTTGCAACAACTTATGTTCCTACCTAGCTTTGTGTCATCAATAAATTCAGCAACCTTACCTTCAGTCCCTTCAACCAAGTCATTTATATAAATTGTAAAAAGTTGAGGTCCCAGTTTTCTGTCCCCCTTTCTTTTTATTTGATTTGTCACATGCATTAGTAAACAGTGAAAAGTATTGTTTCTTGCACGCTATACAGACAAATGAAGAAGTTACATTTTTAAATGAAGGAGTTACATTTACTGTCGTATAGTCCAATGGAACCTTCCCCGAATCAAGGGAATTTTGGAAAATTAAAACCAGTACATCTTTGCAAGTTTAAGAAATGGTAAGACTGTGGTAAATGGATAATAATGTGGACAAATGTGGGGGCATCCATTTTGGACCTAAAAGGGAGAGAGCAAGACACTTTATAAATGATGAAAAGCTAGAATGGGGAGGCCCAAAAATACTTCTTAAAATTAATTCATATGATGTAGGCATTACTGGCAATGCCAGCATTTACAATCCATCCCTAATTGCCTTTAAGGTGGTGGTGAGCTGCTGTCTTGAGGTGCTGCAGTCCACATGGTGTAGGTACACCCACCATGCTGATACAAAAGATTTTCAGCATCTTGACCCAGTAACAGTAAAGGAACGGTGATGTCATTCCATACAGTATGGTGTGGGGCATAGGGGGGAACTTGCGATTGCTGGTGTTCTCATTAAATTCAGGCACCCTGGTATATAGACCATTAAAATATCATGAACAGGTAGACAAAAGGACAAGAATACGAGGGACAGAAGTCATGCTTCAGCTATACAAAGCCCTGGCTGAACCACACAGATAAATTATTTACACTAGCCGGAGAGTCTAGGACTAGAGGGCATTGTTGAAAGATTAGGACTGAACTTAAAAAGATTTCTACACACGAAGGATGTTAAAAGTTGGATGTTTTTCTGTAAAAGGCTAGATCAATTATAAATTTTAAATCTGAGGTTGACAGGATGTGTGTTATCCAGGGGTATTTATTATGGGACTGAGGTAAAGACAGATATATGGAGTTAGGTTGTAGCCCAGTCATTATCTTACTGAATAGCAGAACAGGCTTGAAGGCTAAATGTTTCCAAGTTGTACTCCAGCAGAATACACTCAGCAGACCCAATGGGCCGGCAGGACTTTTCTTTTGTCATCCTGTCGTATACGCTATGTGCTCAACTATGCAAAATTAGTTAAAGGGCCTGCACACTTCAACATACGACCACACACTAAAAAATGAGAGGGTACATTGCTTTCCCCAAACTGGGACGATCATTTTGGACAGTAAACAGTTTAAACTAGTAGACAGTAGGAGTGTGAAAGACAACGAGATTGTTGGTTAGCTAGAATGAAGTTTTAAGTTACTTTTTAAATAGCAAAGTAAAAGAGAATGATCTGAGCTTTGACACACTGCTTTTTTCTTCAAGCTCAACTCATAGAATCTCTACAGTGCAGAAAGAGACCATTCGCCCAATTGAGCCTGCACCAACAACAATCCCACCCAGGCCCTATCCCATAACCCCACATATTTACCCTGCTAATCCTCCTGACACTAAGGGGCAATTTAGCATGGCCAATCAACCTAACCCGCACATCTTTGGAGCGTGGGAGAAAAGCGGAGCACCCGGAGGAAACCCACGCAGACACGGGGAGAACGTGCAGACTCCACACATACAGTGACCCAAGGTTGGAATTGATCCCAGGTCCCTGGCGCTGTGAGGCAGCAGTGTAACCACTGTGCTGAAAGAAATTAGAATCAACTGACATTACTAAACACATTCATTCAGTACCAATCTAATTCCTATTTAGGTCAAAAGACATAAAATGTTGTTACTGAATTACTTTAATATTGTGTTTGTGATTAATGAGGGCTGGTCAGTCACTGTTCAACAAAGCCTTTAAGTAATTCAATCTCTTTTCAGTGCTTAGAGGGACAATATAACTCAAGCAATTTGAAGGGTTACTTTCACTGTCAGGTACAGTTTGTCTGATTTTCTTTTGTAAACAAGTATTAAATTTGCTTATTAATAAACATATGAAACTGCACTGAGTATTCCATTGTTCGCTCTCCGAAGAACTTTCTATATGTTAGAGGAAAGGTGAGTCACCCTTCATTGCTGAAGTTTGTATGGAGAAGCTAAATCTTTGTTTTTCTGTTTGTCTACCAGAAAGAAAGAAATACACAGGCAGAAATTCCATTTTCTCAGACTTGACTCCAGATAGTAGCAGTTACCCCTGAAGCTGGACAGCTTGTCCTGGAGTTTGTTAAATCAAATACACTTTGTCCTGAAAGTCCTGGCGAATGACAGTGCAAAACGTGCAAACTGTGAGCACCACTTAGCACAGATTCTTCCTTTTATAGCCATAAATCTCACAGGAAAAACATCTCCAGATCCCTTTGAAAAACTTCCCTTCTGCTTCATCCATCGAACTTTACCTTGAACCTTTTCCACAACCTTGCATTAAATGTTATTCAGGGTCTCTAAGTATTAACTATTGGGAAAGGATACAATCACAATAGGGATTAACAGAACACATGTTCCAATTCCATACAGAAATTAAGTTTATTTCAATTATTTCTCATGGTTTCTATGAGAATTAATGTTAAAGCCAGAGTTCAGTTTCATCAGACATTTCTTGTCCAGATATTCTTGAGCTCAGAGACTGCAGATGTTCAGTTGATAATTATATTCCAGATTAATATCAATAGCTTTTTGGGTAGTAAGGGAATAAAGCGATATACTAAATTTTTGCTTAAAGTTGATTCTTTAGGGCAGATTTTTTTCAATTTGTGTTGCCATTTTGCTTTTGTTGTCCATGTTGTCTGCACCCTGACCACCCCTTCCCACCAGCCCCCTTCCCACCAGCCCCCCCGCGACAGATAGAGAGTATGGTGCAGTTTTCAACTTGTACGTTGTTTTTCCAGACGAGAAATGTCTGATGGAACTGAACTCTGGCTTCAACATTGATTCTTATGGAAACCAAGATTCACTTAAGTCATTTCACTTAAAGTTGCAACTTTAAGAACACAGCTACAACTTTAAGTGAGGATTTACTGCAATGAGATGCGGCAGGACAGTGGAGTTAAGGTAGATCAGATGCCACGATCTCATTCAATGGTGCAGCAGGTTCCAGATGGGGTAACTCCTGCTCTTATTTATCTTTTTATACTGTAACCAAATAGAGCACACAAGCAGGCCGTATTTGTTATTTGAAAAGCTGAGTACCTTCTGAGTATTTCCAGCATTTTCTATTTTTATTCTATATTTGTTATCCACTGGCCACTCATGCCTACAGCTTTGGCACTGGAATGATTTCCTTACACGCTATGCACTTTTAGAATTCACAATACGCTTGCCACCAGGTAGAATTCAGTGTTGCTACTATACATTTTCGGAATATAGATAGATTTAAAATTCATCACTTTCTGGGTTTCCCCATGTTGATCAATGCTCGGGTTGTTAGCAGGTTGCTTATTTAAAGTCAGAGTACAAACCAATCACACAATTTGGTATGTAAACCAACCCCATTACAGAATGTCACAGAATTCACTCCCCATAATTTCTGACTTTCATTGTAAGTAAAGTTTATGAACAGAATCCTGCCGCTTCAATCCTCTTTCTATTGTTCCGGATTTATTCCAGAATGGCTGGCTGCTACAAAATTATGCTCGTGACTTCACCAACCTGCGAATCTTTCCTGATCGCAGTAGATGGAAAAAATAAGCTCCCATCGAAAACAGCATGAAACCTCAGCCTCTGGTCAGTGGAGGAGGATGGTTGGCAGTCTATCCTTACCACCAACTCTTTTTGCTTGTGGAGGGTGTACAAAACTACCTCAATTACAATACAATCTGGCCTCCCAAGACAGTGCACTAATACAGAAAGGATACGAATCATTAGTCGATAGTTAATGATGGGAATAAATTCCGTCACACTGATTAGCCTCCCACCCAACATCAGTCTCACAAATAGTGTTCACAACAAGAAAAATTATATCAAACTATGTCCAAAATGCAAAAACCCATTTGCAGTCATTTTAACAGCCTGATTTAGAAAATCTCTTTCTGACACAGAGCCCCCTTTTACATCAACTTTATTGATTCTGATCTGTCACTGATTTCATAATGCCGAAGGAAGGGGAGATTTTGTTGATCCAGTCGTAGTGACATACAGTGACATAGCATGGATAGTCTATGATTCAGAACATAATAACATGAGCTGCGATCTGTCAAATCATGTCTAACAAAAGGACTTGGGTTTAATGGAAAGCCAACATCAAAAAGACAAGAGTACCAGCAATTAATAAAGTAAATTGTTCAACAGAAACAGAAAGCTTTCAAAAATTATTATCCATACAGGGAGACATATTACCCTAAGGCACCCTTCAGGATTAATTTCCCTGACTTTGCCAAGTTGTCAACACTGAGCTAAACGCATGGCCCTGAAATGTATGACTACTTCAGCACAGTTCTGTAATAAATCAAAGTCTGTGGCCTCATACTCAATTGAGACCCATGCTGCATCTCAGCCATAAAATGGAGGTTTCTGGGATGGATGTGTGGACGCAGAGGGTGGGATTTTGCGGCCTTGCTCAGTGAAATCGTAAAATCCCGCCCGAGGCCAATGGAGATTTCCGTTGTAGGAAATCGGCCGGAATCTCTTGTCTGGTCCTAGAAGGCTGATGTAAAGATGTCTGATGAAGGCTGATGTCTGCCTTAGATGACCAATACAACTTTCTTGAAAAAAAGAGATGTGTAATCAGACGGTTCTCCTGCTCACCCAGCCTCATTCTTTCCATCCCTCATGGCCTCACATTGCTGTTCCTTTATCAGGCCTTTCTGGTTCCACAGCCTGAGTTCACGGTGATGAGGTTCAGGCATGGCGCCACCCCACTTAAGTAAATGCTCAACCCGCCTCCAAGCCCACCATCAGCAAAAGCAAGAGATTACACCCAGGATTTATTTTCTAAATGCACAAGACAGCGATCAGTGGGGGAGGCAGGCACACAGGGAACAAATTGAACTCGCATTTGCACACTGCTTCATTGATTCCTCAGGCAGATCTAGCAATGACTACTGATCTGCCATAATTTCAAGTCTGCAGAGCCGTGTCCTAATTACTAATACCATTCTATCATTCCCACTGCAGGTTGTACAACACAATAAAATAGGAAGCATACATTTCATGTACAAACTCTCACATCTCTCCACCACCTCCAGACCTTATGCTGATCTCCAGCTTTGTCATCTTCTTTCAGCTCTCCACACCTCCTGGCTCTTCCTTTCCACACAAATCCCTTCATCAGGGCACCCTTCAAAACTCTACCCTCAAACAGTCGCTATTTACTCGCTACAATGGTCTTCAAACTTCGACAATCAGTATACTGATCCTCCACACTGACTCCATCTTACCCACATTAGCTTTACCTCACCACGGGGCAGCTGCTACAAAATTATGCTCGTGACTTCACCAACCTGCGAATCTTTCCTGATCGCAGTAGATGGAAAAAATAAGCTCCCATCGAAAACAGCATGAAACCACTGATTGTGGAATTCATTACCACAGGAAGTAGTTGATCCCAAAAGATTGAATGTATTCAAGAGGCAGCTGGATATAGCACTTGGGGCGAATGGGATCAAAGGTTATGGGGAGAAATCAGGGTTAGGCTATTGAGTTGGATGATCAGCTATGATTGTAATAAATGACGGAGCAGACTCGAAGGGCCAAATGGTCTCCTCCTGCTCCCATCTTCTATGTTCCTTTGTTTACAGATAAGGCTATCGCTGGTCACTCTCTACCTGCAGACTCTTTCCAGGGCCTCGCTCTAGCTCCTTCTGTATCCGCCCTGAGGAAAAAACTATACCCCACTTCACTTACAACTACACCTTCAAAATAACAATGATAAAACCTTTGGTCCTCCATTTCTCGGGACATTTCTGCAGCAGCTGATTTGTTCAATCATACCCTTACATCCATTTTTGATGTCCTCCCTCCCAATAAACCATGACACTATCTCACCCTGGCCCTTTCCCCTGGTATAGCTATCGTCTCCACTTTATTGTGTTCAATTGATATAGGTTTGAACAGGTATGGTGGACAACTGCTTTCGACATTCACCACCAGATCTGGCCATATATAGCACCATCAAATGCCATTCTTGTCTGCTAAATCTCCTGGAATGCAAAGATAACCCATGGCTTCTTTTCTCTTGTGATGGTATTGTGCTTTTAAGAAATGTCTTTTAGTCATGTTTCTTGTGCAGGATCTGTTCAATGCACTGGGATCTGTTTTGTCTGGATCCAACAGCACTGTGTTGTTACTGCAACTGCATGATTGATCTTAATTGACACAATGTTTGTTTTAATCTGAATGAATGCAGGGTTTTGTTGTTTTGTGTTTCCCCTTGGGATTTTGCAGAGTAGGGTTTGATTCGGTTGATTGACAGGTAAGGTCATATAACTGGGTACAGCTAGGCCTTCAGAGAGAACTCAAGGTGGTCTGCTTTTCTGATCTTTAGAGAGAGATTGCTTTCTCAGTATCTCGTGCTCTGTCTGAAGTGGAAACTGTAATCTGCCAAAAATAAGCCTTTTTTCTCTGAGATTCTACTGTCTGGGAGTGGAGCTTTTTCTGGAAATTGCTGCATGAGAATTAGAAGACAAGTGTCTATTTGGATCACTTTCCAGAGGTGTTAAAAGTCCAGAAATCTAGTAGTCACACAAGCATCTTTGGTTTCTGTGTTAACTGGTTCTAAAGAAGGGATTTATGTTTATGGGGGATATTTTTTAATTGGAACAATAGAGATAGCTAGCTGTTAGGAATTATATTTTGTCATGTTTAAGTCTTTTAATTGGAAAAGGTTATGTTAATTATTTTTGTTATATTCTCACAGCGTTCTTAAATAAACTTTGTTTTGATAAAATCTTCCTAGTGGGTCACTTAAATCATTCCTGGAGTGAAACACCTTATGCTCACCCAAATGCCAAAATCAAACGTAAAACTTAGGGTCTGGGCTAACTTCAAAAAATACCTTGGAGTTTCTGATCTGGTTCTTAACATCTACCACAAAGCATCTACGTCAAAACTTTTCTGTCTGTTCCACCTCAATTCCAACAGTAAGTGTGAAGAGATCACTGAATTCTTTATACCTAAGATTGAGACCATCCAACTGCCTCTGCTGTTTCATCCCCTCCACTATCGCACTGGGTCAAACTTCCTTTAATGCTCCCCCTTTCCCTAGCCCTGAACTCACATTTGTTTCTCTTATCTTCCCCCATGCTCACTTCCAGTTCATCATGTCCATGATACCCACCTCCTGCTTCCTCGACCCCATCCCCTAAGTGAGGGAATTAAGGATTAACCTGGAGATGAACTTCCAACTACATATCCTCATCATTACTGCCTACTTCCACTTTAATAACATCATTTGACTTTGCACATTTTGGCTCACATGCTGCTGAATGCCTTATTCATGACTTTGTCATCTCTGGACTTACAGTTTCAACCTACGCCCTTCGACATTCCAAACTCCCTTAACTCAAAAGGGGCGATTTTATGAGAAAAATTCTAAGTGCCGAGTAAGCATGAAAATGGGAGAGTTTCAGATCCAATTTTGGACAAGTCCAAATTCAGTATGTTATGCACTTAGCAAAGGAAAAAATGGACTAGACTGTTTCCAGCCACTAGACAGAGTTTGTAGGGCTTAACTCGTCTGGAAGGCTGCTGCAGCAGCAGAGAGAGCCATTGCGTTTGTGCAGACCTTTGTGCACCCGCCCCTCCAAGACCAATCACACCACCGACCAATCGTCCCCTCTCTTCCCACCGATCGCCTACAGAGTGGCAGCGGGGTCCCCCCACCGTGTGCGCAGTCACTGAAGGGTCCCCTCCTCCCCATCGGTCATGTGCAGAGTGGCAGTGGGGCCTCCTCCCTCGCCCACTGAGCTCTTGCAAAGTGGCTGGTGGGCAGTGCTAGGGTACCAGGCTGGCAGTGCCCAAGGGGCAATCCTCCTTGAACTCGACCTCCCGGGCAGGCCTCAATGGCCTCCGCTTCTACCGGTGAGGCCATCACAACCGGTCCCCGTTCGTGGGGACCACACGTGATACTCACCAGAGAGAACATCTCCCGGCGAGGCCACAAAGGCAAGTGAGTGCGGACAATTGTGTCCTGGGCTAGCTAATCACATGGAAATGAGCGCTAAAATATATTTAAATAATTTATTCAGCCTCTTGTTGGAAATGGGCGGGAGGCTGAATGTGCTAGATATCAGGTATCTGCAAGATCTCAAGAGGCAAGAAATCGGGTGCGAACCTGATTCCTCAGCTCTCACATGATTTCACTGGCTCGCCCTGCCAAAATTCTGCTTACCAAACTATTTTCACAGTCGAGCAATGCCTTCATTTTAAAATTCTTGTTTTCAAATTCCTCCCAAGGCCTTTCCTCTCCATATCACTAACATGCTCTGGCTGAAACCCTCAGATACCTGTGTTCATCTAATTCTAGTCTGTTGAGTATCCCAATTTTAATCGCTGCACCATGAGAGCAATCTTTTGGCAATCTGTCCTAGCACTGCCTCATGTAGCTGCGTGTGAAATTTTGCTCCATGATGCTCCAGTAAGTTAATTGGGATGTTCTCTGCTGTTCCCTTGTGATTCTCCCTTATATCATTACCATAACGATGCACAATAACCTGAGACATTCTTTTGTGCTTTTTTCGGGGGTTTCTGAGAGTTCAGAGCAAGTAATGCAAGGCTGGGTAAAATCTTCCTGTTTTGATAATAAAAGTGATTAATTCTGTGTGCTTGTCCCTTGAGCTGCTCTAAAGAATGGTGGAAACTGTCTGTGGCCAGCGCCTCTAAATCATGCTGTCGCTGTGAATCATTCGCAGTATCAGCACTGATGGCATGTGCCTTTGCAAGTCCCCCAAAGTATAAACACAGAAATTACAAATCCACCAGGCAATTCCAGTGGATTCAATTCTTAAAATTTCCTTGCAAGTCACGCATTCAATTACAGAAATATTGGAAAACTGATCCAAAAATAGTGCTGGAGGAAAGTACAGACCAGAGCTCAATAAAGTATAAGTGTCTGGGATCGAGGTGAGCATAGAAAGTGCAGGAAGGTTGAACAGATAATGTTATTGTAATGCCTGACCCTCACCCCAGTGTATCTCCCAGTAACAATGCTGGAATCTAAGGTGGATGATTTTTGATGGATAAAGAGTTTAGAAGGATACGGGTCAAAGAAGCAAACATTGAATTAAGATCAGCCACAATTTTATTGAATGTGGTAAATTTTAAGGGGCTCAATGTGTGTCCAAGGTACTGCTCTGAGAAAGATGCTTTCTTCCCTGTGATTTAACAGTAGATTAGGAGACAAGGGAATTAAATCACCAGATTTCTCCCCAGGTTAGCTGACAACACTGTCCATTGTAGCCTGAATCATACTGAGCAGGAAGTCCCATTGCACAGCCGAGCCTGTCCCAGAGTTCACTGGTCTGAAAATTGGGTTTCAGCTGTTGCTTTAATAATATTTTAATTAATGTATTTAATTATGTTAGCAATAGAGAATGAGTGAACACATGTTAGTAATAAACGAGGGCTCCCAATCCTTACCACCATCACCTCCAGTCTGGCCAACGTGCCAACTCCTGTTGCTGCCCACTGAATAAGTGAGAATCAGAATGTTCAGGGAGGAAGCTGGCACGGTTGCAATAGGTGGCACAGTGGTTAGCACTGCTGCCTCACAGTGCCAGGGACCCGGGTTCAATTCTGGTCTTGGATGAGTGTGTGGAGTTTGCATGTTCTCCCCGTGTCTGTGTGGGTTTCCTCCGGATGCTCTGATTTCCTCCCACGGTGCAAAGACGTACATATTAGGTGGACTGGCCATCTAAATTGACACTTAGATGTGTAGGCCAGAGGGATTAGCCAGGTAAATATGTGGGATTGGGACGTGGCAAGATGCTCGGTTGGAGAATTGGTGCAGATTTGATGGGCCAAATGGCCTCCTTCTGCACTGTATGGATTCTATGAAAAAAGCAATTTCATTTTTTAAAAAAACATTTATTTCTTGAAGAGACCCGAATTTGGAAACCATATCACAGCAAAATATTCAAAATGCATTTTTTATAATCTTGAATTGTAAGAAATGTTGCTGTTATCAGTTTTTAACAACTTAATCACAAGACAATTTGAATGAGGAAGGCTATTTGGCCAGCTTAGTATCCTAAAGGCTTCCAAAGTAAATGACAAAAGCGAAATACTGCAGATGTTGGAAATTTGAAATCAGAAATCAAAAGTTCTGGAATTGCCCTGCTGAGCATTTCCAGAGTAAATTACTCCAGGCTGATACCCCACTACTCCTTACGGGATCCTATTCCAGTTTTGATAGCTCTTGTTGAAACATAGGAACCAAAGTGCGTGATTCTTCCCAGCAAGCTGTTCCTGTTTAATTAGAACTCAGTTGATCTTCACCTCAAACCCATTTACCTAGCTTCACTTTATGTCCCTGTCCCACCAACAATCTACCAGTTTCAAGCTGGAAAGCTCCAACTGCTCCTCAGTACGTTGGAGCATTTTATCACGCGAAAGACTAAAATCAACAAAGGACAAAAACAGAAAATGCTGGAAAATCTCAGCAGGTCTTACAGTGTCTGTGGAGAGAGAATAGAGCTAGTGTTTTGAGACTGAATGACCCTTTGTCAGAGATGAAGTAATCGATTGCATGGGTTATGAGCAATCGGCGACTGGCATGAGACCAAACCAGCTAAACTCTGCTATTCTTCAGATCAAATTGTTTTTTGTGGGATTCAAGATCATTCGTACCTCAGTTCAATTAGAGTTGGCAGATATTTTTCATCATTTTTTCTATTTTCCCACTTTTCTGGAACCATTCACTCACATTTTAAAACACTCCTCTTTATGTGCCAAACAAAGAAAATTAGAAATAATGGGTGGGATTTTCCACACGGCCCGCCATTGGCCAGTGGCGAGATGATCTGATCCTGCTGTTGTCAATGGGGTTTCCCATCGCACACCTCCCCGCCGTGAAACCAACCGGGGTGGGGGGGGGGGGAGGGAGGAATCATCAGCAGGAGCAGAAGATCCTACTGGAGTGAATGGCCAGAAAATTCCAGCCAGTGTGTTGCTCACTTACTTGATAACCTTCAGTCTTCTTCTGACACCACTTTAACAGCGCGTTCCTCTTGGAGCCGCCATACTCACGAGCCAGTGCTGACAATGGATCTTTCCTCTCTTCCCTGTTCAAATTAAATGGAAATTCAAAGTTTGCATTGCGAGAGTTTGAACATTAACTTGCTCTATCACTCAGACTTTAGTACAAGTTGAATGCGGGTTGTGAACTATGCAACACTAGCTGAGGAACTGGAGTTGGGGGGGGTGCGGGAACCATCTGTCATGAGGAGTGGCAACAGTTCCCTATGGTGGATTCGGTATCAGGTTAATGACAAATACAGACTTAGCGTATTGTGATAATAATATTTTTTTAAATAAAAGCAAAACTAAGAAATTCTAGAAGTAACTTTTCCCTCTGCCTTGGAACATCAATCTCTATTAAAATTATTCCCCAATGCCTTTTCTTAATTAATAAAATAGAACACACCAGCTTGGAAAACCATTGTCCTCTTTCTGGGGATAGTTGGCATTGTATATTCTGTTATAAATCTGTCTGGTGGACATTGGAACTATTTCCATTTGGACTGAGTATACTGCCAGTACTTCAGAATTCCACTAAAAATTCAACATAACGATTTAAGCCGACAAAAAAGTGTCTTTCTAGCCAATGGGAATATAGATTCGGACAGCCCAACACTTAAAAGACGTGGAACTATAGTGGTGACCAAATTAAGGATGCAGGAAAGACAGTGAGGAGACATTAAAAAAAGACACTGGCATAAACAACTGCAGAAATATGATTGCATCCTGTTGTGCTTAAAAGTCTGGGTGTAAGTTTTCAGCCCCTTCAACATACAGGAAATTTTCTGGTCAGTGGTAACCTCTAGCATGTCGACAGCACCTGTTTTGCACAAATGTCACGAGTCACCCATCAGCCCAAGCCTTAGTCTTGTCCAGGTCTTGCTGCATATGGACATGGACTGCATCAATCCTGAGGAACTCCTGCAGTGATGCCCTGAGACTGAGATGATTGACCTCCAACAACTGCAACCATCTTTATTTGCACTAGGTATGCCTCCAACCAGTGAAAGCTCTTCCCCTTGTTGCAATTGACTTCAATTTTGCTAGGGTGCCTTGGTCAAATGCTGCCTTGTTCTCAAGGGCAGTCATAGAGTCATAGAATCCCTGCAGTGCAGAAGGCGGCCATTTGGCCCATCAAGCCTGCACCAAATACAATCCCACCCAGGCCCTATCCCCACAACCCCATTTACCCTGCTAATCCCGACACTGAGGGTCAATTTAGTATGGCCAATCAACCTGGCCGGCATCTTGAGTGTGGGAGGAAACCGGAGCACCCGGAGGAAACCCGCGCAGACACAGGGAGAACACGAGGCTGGAATCGTCGCTATGAGGCAGTAGTGCTAACCACTGTGCCGCCCTAAGTCACTCAAGTTCAACTCTTGTCTATTGTATGCTGCGTTCTTTGTTAGCATGACGTAATCCCTTGTTGTCTCATCGGGCATTTTTATGAATGCCTACTGTTGCTTCTGGGATGTTCTCCCCATTAAACCAGTGTTGATCCCCCAGTCTGATTGACATGGTGGAGTGAGGGGTATGCCAGGCCAAGAGGTTACAAATTGTGGTTGAATACAAATCTGCTGCTGATGGCCCACAGGTTCATGGAAACCCAGTTTTGAGCTGCTAGATCTGTTCAAAATCTATCCCATTTAGCACAGTACTGATGCCCCACACAGGAAGATGCAGGTCCTTTATTTCTACAAGGTCTCTGCTTCCAATAGGACCTCCCTCAGGATTTGGCCAGCTCAGTCAATGATAATGCTACCAAGCTACTTTTGGTGATGGGCATTGAAGTCCCACACCCAGAGAACATTCTGTGCCCTTCCTACACTCAGTGCTTCTTTCATGTATTGGAGGAGTACCGATTCATCATTTGAGGGGCATTAGGTGGTAATCAGCAGGTTTCTTGCCCATGTTTGACCTGATGCCATGAAACAATGGCATCTGAAGTTAATGTTTTCCAGGGCCACTACCTCCTAACTGTATGCCACTATGCCACCTGCTCCAGTGATTCAGTGCTGCTAAAGCGACAAGACATACTCAGGAACAGCAATATTGGTGTCTGGGACATTGGCTGTTAAGGTATGATTTGCTGAATATGACAACATCAGGCTGCTGCTCGACTTCCTTTTCGACTTTTCGAAAAGGTTTTACTCCTTTTCGACTTTTCTCTCGTGGTTTGGTACAAGTGAGTAGCTTGCTAGGCCATTTCAGAGACAGTAAGAGTCAACCACATTGTGGGGGCCTGGAGTCACATGTAGGCCAGACGGGTCAGGAGGAAAGATTTCCTTCCCTAAAGGACATACTCTACCACGAAGGGATTCACATTTACTCTTGCTAACCTCTTAATTTTTACAGGCTTATAGAAGCTTCTTCAATCTGTTTTAATGTTTCTTTCTAGTTTGCTACCATATTCCATTTTCTCTTTATCAATTTCTTGATTCGCCTTTGCTTCCAATCTTCATTCTTATTACTCAACATTATAAAACTCCTCTTTCTTTGAGGATAAAAGGTAAATCTTTTAGAGCTGAGGGAGGAGAAATGTCTTCACCCAGAGGGTGGTGAACGTGTGGAATTCACTACCACAGTTGAGACCAAAACATTATGTGATTTCAAGAATAATCAGCCATGATTATAATGAATGGCGGAACAGGCTCGAAGGGCCAAATGGCCGACACCTGCTTCTAGTTTCTATGCTTCTATGTTAACTTGTTAACCATGATTTGACCATTTTCTCCAGGGGATTTCATTCCAAAATAGAATATATATTTGTTGTGTATTATGATTTGTTTTCCATTGCTTATCTGCTGTCATATCTTTTAATCTAGTTTCCTAATCCACTTTAATCAACTCATCCCATATACCTACCTAATTTACTTTGTTCCAATTTAACATGCTGATTTCAGGTGCAACTAAACCACTCTATCAAATTGTATTATATTACAATCACTTTTTCCCCACGGTTCCTTTATTGCAAAGTGTTACACTCTGTGCAAGCATGAGGATATAGGATATTACCAACTGTACGATCATGCTTTGTCAAAGTAGCCACAAAGATGGCTGCAACTTAAATATCCATTTAAATTTGGACAGCATTTGATTCTGTGGCCTATATTTAGTTAGTCTTTAGTTAGTCAGTACCTGAGGAAGGTACTTCATAGCCACCTGTGAAGTTTAAAACATCTCATTGTTTAAGGACAAGCTAGTGTTTGGGGAATATGTAATCTGCAAACAGTTGGTATCCAAGTGCCATATTGAACAAAGGAGAATATTTGAGTTCAAGTTGGAACAGAGATAAGAGCAGTGAACGAACATTGTCAACTGCTATAGTATTGTGATGGTCTGAACCTCAGAATTATTAACCCTGCAGTTATTTGACTGAAATTAACTTTCAAGGACTGCAGGATAATACAATCTGCGTCTGAGAGAAACATCTGAAGCACCAAAAAACAACCGAGACAGCTGAACCATCATAGAAACAGACAAACTACAGCATAAAACAGGCCCTTCGGCCCCACAAGTTGTGCCGAACATATCCCTACCATTTAGGCCTATCTATAACCCTCCATCCTATTAAGTCCCATGTACTCATCAAGAAGTCTCTTAAAAGACCCTATTGAGTTTGCCTCCACCACCACTGACGGCAGCCGATTCCACTCGCCCACCACCCTCTGTGTGAAAAACTTACCCCTAACGTTTCCCCTGTACCTACCCCCCAGCACCTTAAACCTGTGTCCTCTCGTATCAGCCATTTCCACCCTGGGAAAAAGCCTCTGAGAGTCCACCCAATCTATGCCCCTCAACATCTTATATACCTCTATTAGTTCTCCTCTCATCCTATGTCTCTCCAAGGAGAAAAGACCGAGCTCCCTCAGCCTATCCTCATGAGGCATGCCACTCAATCCAGGCAACATCCTTGTAAATCTCCTCTGCACCCTTTCAATCTTTTCCACACCCTTCCTGTAATGAGGCAACCAGAACTGAGCACAATACTCCAAGTGGGATCTGACGAGGGTCTTATATAGCTGCATCATTATCCCCGGACTCCAAAACTCAATCCCCCGATTGATAAAGGCCAGCACACCATACGCCTTCTTAACCACCTCCTCCACCTGCAGGGCCGATTTTAGAGTCCTAAGGACCCGGACCCCAAGGTCCTTCTGATCCTCTACAGTACTAAGAGTCTTTCCCTTAATATTGTACCCCTTCATCCCATTTGACCTGCCAAAATGGACCACTACGCATTTATCTGGGTTGAAGTCCATCTGCCACTTCTCTGCCCAGTCTTGCATCCTATCTATGTCCCTCTGTAACTTCTGACATCCCTCCAGACTATCCACAACCCCACCAACCTTCGTGTCGTCGGCAAACTTACCAACCCATCCCTCCACTTCCTCATCCTGATCATTTATGAAAATGACAAACAACAAGGGTCCCAGAACAGATCCCTGGGGCACACCACTGGTGACCGACCTCCATTTAGAAAAAGACCCATCTATACACACTCTCTGCCTCCTTTGGGCAAGATGTGGAGATGCCGGCGTTGGACTGGGATGAACACAGTAAGAGGTCTCACAACACCAGGTTAAAGTCCAACAGGTTTATTTGGCAGCAAATACTATAAGCTTTCGGAGCGCTGCTCCTTCGTCAGATGGAGTGGAAATGTGCTCTCAAACAGTGCACAGAGACACAAAATCAAGTTACAGAATACGGATTAGAATGCGAATCCCTACAGCCAGCCAGGTCTTAAAGGTACAGACAACATGGGTGGAGGGAGCATTAAACACAGGTTAAAGAGATGTGTATTGTCTCCAGACAGAACAACGAGTGAGATTCTGCAAGTCCAGGGGGCAAGCTGTGGGGGTTACTGATAATGTGACATAAATCCAACATCCGGTTTTAGGCCGTACTCATGTGTGCAGAACTTGGCTATCAGTTTCTGCTCAGCGACTCTGCGCTGTCGTGTGTCGTGAAGGCCGCCTTGGAGAACGCTAACCTGAAGATCCAAGGCTGAATGCCCGTGACTGCTGAAGTGCTCCCCCACAGGAAGAGAACAGTCTTGCCTGGTGATTGTCGAGCGGTGTTCATTCATCCGTTGTCGTAGCGTCTGCATGGTTTCCCCAATGTACCATGCCTCGGGACATCCTTTCCTGCAGCGTATCAGGTAGACAATGTTGGCCAAGTTGCAAGAGTAGGTACCGTGTACCTGGTAGATGGTGTTCTCACGTGAGATGATGGCATCCGTGTCGATGATCCGGCACGTCTTGCAGAGGTTGTTGTGGCAGGGTTGTGTGGTGTCGTGGTCACTGTTCTCCTGAAGGCTGGGTAGTTTGCTGTGGACAATGGTCTGTTTGAGGTTGCGTGATTGTTTGAAGGCAAGAAGTGGCGGTGTGGGGATGGCCTTGGTGAGATGTTCGTCTTCATCAATGACATGTTGAAGGCTCCGGAGGAGATGCTGTAGTTTAGATGTTTCAGTAAGTGCAGGGAAGGTGGTAAAAGAGGGGGAGGTATGGCATTGTTAGTCAAGGACAGTATTACGGTGGCAGAAAGGTCATTTGATGAGGACTCGTCTACTGAGGTAGTTTGGGCTGAGGTTAGAAACAGGAAAGGAGAGGTCACCCTGTTGGGAGTTTTTTTATAGACCTCCGAAAAGTTCCAGAGATGTAGAGGAAAAGATTGCAAAGTTAATTCTGGATAGGAGCGAAAGTAACAGGGTAGTTGTACTGGGGGACTTTAACTTTACAAATATTGACTGGAAAAGCTATAGTTCGAGTACTTTAGAGGGGTCGGTTTTTGTCCAGTGTGTGCAGGAAGGCTTCCTGACGCAGTATGTAGATAGACCAACAAGAGGCGAGGCCACATTGGATTTGGCACTGGGTAATGAACCCGGCCAGGTGTTAGATTTGGAGGTAGGTGAGCACTTTGGTGACAGTGACCACAATTCAATTACGTTTACTTTAGCAATGGAAAAGGATAGGTATATACCAAAGGGCAAGAGTTATAGCTGGGGGAAAGGTAATTATGATGCGATTAGGCGAGATTTAGCTGGCATAGGTTGGGGAAGGAAACTGCAGGGGTTGGGCACAATTGTAATGTGGAACTTGTTCAAGGAACAGCTACTACACATCCTTGATAAATATGTACCTGTCGGGCAGGGAGGAAGCAGACGTGTGAGGGAACCGTGTTTTACTAAGGAGGTTGAATCTCTTGTGAAGAGGAAGAAGGAGACTTATGTTAAGATGAGACGTGAAGGCTCAGTTAGGGCGCTTGAGAGTTACAAGTTAGCCAGGAAGGACCTAAAGAAAGAGTTAAGAAGAGCCAGGAGGGGACATGAGAAGTCTTTGGCAGGTAGGATCAAGGAAAACCCTAAAGCTTTCCATAGGTATGTCAGGAGTAAAAGAATGACTAGGGTAAGATTAGGGCCAGTCAAGGACAGGAGTGGGAAGTTGTGCGTGGAGTCTGAAGAGATAGGAGAGGCACTAAATGAATATTTTTCGTCAGTATTCACACTGGAGAGGGACAGTGTTGTTGAGGGGAGTACTGAGATGCAGGCTGTTAGACTGGATGGGATTGATGTTCATAAGGAGGTGGTGTTAGCAATTCTGGAAAGGGTAAAAATAGATAAGTCCCCTGGGCCGGATGGGATTTATCCTAGGATTCTCTGGGAGGCTAGAGTGGAGATTGCAGAGCCTTTGGCTTTGATCTTTGTGTCGTCATTGTCTACAGGAACAGTGCCAGAAGACTGGAGGATAGCAAATGTTGTCCCCTTGTTCAAGAAGGGGAGTAGGGACAACCCTGGTAATTATAGACCGGTGAGCCTTACTTCTGTTGTGGGCAAAGTATTGGAAAGGATTATAAGAGATAGGATTTATAATCACCTAGAAAGGAATAATTTGATTAGGGATAGTCAGCATGGTTTTGTGAAGGGTAGGTCATGCCTCACAAACCTTATTGAGTTCTTTGAGAAGGTGACCAAAGAGGTGGATGAGGGTAAAGCGGCTGATGTGGTGTATATGGATTTCAGCAAAGCATTTGATAAGGTTCCCCATGGTAAGCTTTTGCAGAAAATACGGATACATGGGATTGAGGGTGATTTAGTGGTTTGGATCAGGAATTGGCGAGCTGTAAGAAACCAAAGGGTGGTGGTTGATGGGAAATATTCATCCTGGAGTTCAGTTACGAGTGGTGTACCGCAAAGATCTGTTTTGGGCCACTGCTGTTTGTCATTTTTATTAATGACCTGGATGAGGGCGTGGAAGGATGGATTAGTAAATTTGCGGATGACACTAAAGTCGGTGGAGTTGTAGACAGTGCGGAGGGAAGTGGCAGGTTACAGAGGGACATAGATAAGCTGCAGAGTTGGGCTGAGAGGTGGCAAATGGAGTTTAATGCGGAAAAGTGTGAGGTGATTCACTTTGGAAGGAGTAACAGGAATACAGAGTACTGGGCTAATGGTAAGATACTTGGTAGTGTGGATGAACAGAGGGATCTGGGTGTCCATGTGCATAGATCCCTCAAAGTTGGCATCCAGGTTGATAGGGTTGTTAAGAAGGCGTACGGTGTGTTAGCTTTTATTGGTAGAGGGATTGAGTTTCGGAGCCAGGAGGTCATGCTGCAACTGTACAAAACTCTGGTGCGGCCGCATTTGGAGTATTGCGTACAGTTCTGGTCGCCGTATTATAGGAAAGATGTGGAAGTGTTGGAAAGGGTGCAGAGGAGATTTACCAGAATGTTGGTGTAGAGTGCCGAGACATCCATTGTGACGAGGAGTGCTCCTGGTTCAACTGCTCCATGTGCACTGAGTTTCTGTAGGATGTATCTTCTGTTAGGAAGATACATCGATGACGTTTTCTTCCTTTGGACTCATGGTGAACAATCACTGAAACAACTATATGATGACATCAACAAGTTCCATCCCACCATCAGACTCACCATGGACTACTCTCCGGAATTGGTTGCATTCTTGGACACACGCATCTCCATTAAGGATGGTCACCTCAGCACCTCACTGTACCGCAAGCCCACGGATAACCTCATGATGCTCCACTTCTCCAGCTTCCACCCTAAACACGTTAAAGAAGCCATCCCCTACGGACAAGCCCTCCGAATGAATACACAGGATCTGCTTGGATAAGGAGGATCGCAACAGACACCTCCAGACGCTGAAAGATGCCCTCATAAGAACAGGATATGGTGGTCGACTCATCGATCAACAGTTCCGACGCGCCACAGCGAAAAACCGCACCGACCTCCTCAGAAGACAAACACGGGACACGGTGGACAGAGTACCCTTCGTCGTCCAGTACTTCCCCTGAGCGGAGAAGCTACGGCATCTCCTCCAGAGCCTTCAACATGTCATTGATGAAGACGAACATCTCACCAAGGCCATCCCCACACCGCCACTTCTTGCCTTCAAACAATCACGCAACCTCAAACAGACCATTGTCCACAAAAACTACCCAGCCTTCAGGAGAACAGTGACCACGACATCACACAACCCTGCCACAGCAACCTCTGCAAGACGTGTCGGATCATCGACACGGATGCCGTCATCTCACGTGAGAACACCATCTACCAGGTACATGGTACCTACTCTTGCAACTCGGACAACATTGTCTACCTGATACGCTGCAGGAAAGGATGTCCCGAGGCATGGTACATTGGGGAAACCATGCAGACGCTACGACAACGGATGAATGAACACCGCTCGACAATCACCAGGCAAGACTGTTCTCTTCCTGTGGGGGAGCACTTCAGTAGTCACGGGCATTTCGCCTTGGATCTTCAGGTAAGCGTTCTCCAAGGCGGCCTTCACGACACACGACAGCGCAGAGTCGCTGAGCAGAAACTGATAGCCAAGTTCCGCACACATGAGGACGGCCTAAACCGGGATGTTGGATTTATGTCACATTATCAGTAACCCCCACAGCTTGCCCCCTGGACTTGCAGAATCTCACTAGCTGTTCTGTCTGGAGGCAATACACATCTCTTTAACCTGTGTTTAATGCTCCCTCCACCCACATTGTCTGTACCTTTAAGACCTGGCTGGCTGTAGGGATTCGCATTCTAATCAGTATTCTGTCTAATCAGTATTCTGTAACTTGATTTTGTGTCTCTGTGCACTGTTTGAGAGCACATTTCCACTCCATCTGACGAAGGAGCAGCGCTCCGAAAGCTTATGGTATTTGCTACCAAATAAACCTGTTGGACTTTAACCTGGTGTTGTGAGACTTCTTACTCCTTTGGGCAAGCCAGTTCTGGATCCACAGGGCAGCAGCACCTTGGATCCCATGCCCTCTCACTTTTTCTAGAAGCCTTGCTTGGGGGACCTTATCGAACGCCTTGCTAAAATCCATATAAACCACATCTACCGCTTTCCCTTCGTCAATGTGTTTCGTCACATTTTCGAAGAACTCCACCAGGCTCGTAAGGCACGATCTGCCTTTGACAAAGCCATGCTGAGTATTCTTGAGCATACTAACCTCTCTAAATGCTCATAAATCTTGTCCCTCAGGATCTTCTCCATCAGCTTACCAACCACTGAGGTTAGCCTCACCGGTCGGTAATTTCCTGGGCTATCCCTATTCCCCTTCTTGAAAATAGGAACCCCATCCGCAATCCTCCGGCACCTCTCCCGTCTCCATCGACGACGCAAAGATCATCGCCAGAGGCTCTGCAATCTCTTCCCTCGTCTCCAACAGTAACCTGGGGTACATCCCATCCGGACCCGGCGACTTATCTATCTTGATGCCATTCAAAGATTCCAGCACAACCTTTAGCTGAAAGTCTTCCAATGCAGCCAAAGTAACGTACTTGTTCCAGCCAAGTCCACCTGAGAACCAATCTCCTGGCTACTCATCTATAAGAGACTTTGCAGTTTCATGAGTTTTCTTTCTAAAAGACTTTCATTCGAACTGAACTGTGAACTCAACCAAGAAGCTATCAGGCCTGCATCAATATAACAGAATTATAAATTCAATTTTTATAACTGGAATTAATTTTACCTGCATCTAACTTTTGTATGTGAGCCAGAGTGAGTGTGATAAGTGATTAAGACATTGTGTTTCAAACATCCAGAGCAAGTGTCTGATAACAAATAACCTTCTTTATTTTTAAAAATCACCAAAAGGCTTGCTGCTGGAATTTATTTTAAATTTAAAAAATCATTTTGAGGGTAAGGAAATATACAAATCATACACACAAACATCCTGATTATTGACTGGAAAGGACCAGACAAATCCCGTGTGCAAGAGAAGTGAATTAGCCCCATCTCATTGTATAATTCTTGATCTAAAATAGCCTGCTCCCCAATTTGGTTCCTCGAGATACCAATCTCAAAAATCATGAATACATTCCATGAACTCACCTTTAACACTATTACTGAAAGTTTACCGAGTAAAAAAAGATTAAAAGCTCTTCATGATTAATTAGCTGTGTTTCATGCACCTCTAATTTCATGTTTTATGCCCTACAACTACTGGCAGGAGACCAATAAAGAACTCCTACCAGTGTTTCCTACTCCTCGTTTCTTAGTTCTGCTCAAACTGATTTTACATCTTGTTTTTATGAGCTAAGATCCTTTCTGTCTACTCTGTTAATTCTTTGCCACTTCCATTAGTTACCTGCCAATTTTACTTCAGCCTTTCAGCTTTTGTATCCCCTCTACATTTTTTGCACTTGGCTTGATTTTCTTTTGTATTAACACTAGATTTGACACGTCTACACATTCAGTGATGTTATTGAGCCAGGAATTAAATGTACCATGTGGTTTTGTGCTGTGCTTTCCTTCAAATAGGCCAGGTTTCTCATAGGCCGTGGAGAAAATGCTGGAAAATCTCAGCAGGTCCGGCAGCATCTGTAAGGAGAGAAAAGTTTCGAGTCCAGATGACCCTTTGTCACAGCTTTTAGGGTCTTCTGGACTCGAAGTGTCAGCTCTTTTCTCTCCTTACAGATGCTGTCAGATCTGCTGAGATCTTCCAGCATTTTCTCTTTTGGTTTCAGATTCCAGCATCTGCAGTAATTTGCTTTTATTCTCATAGGCTATTTTGTGCTAACTGTACTAGTATGTGTACCGTACTTTGAAATGTAATCCATTAGCTATGAAGTACTTTGGGGCCATATAAGACATCATATGAGTTCTTTCTTTGTAGTTTACAATGAGGGCTCATTGTGGACTTGAAGGAACATGAAAGGGCTGACTCCAATCCTGATAACACATCTGTCCTGGCTGCATCTTCCCCCCTGCATATCTCCTGGAGGCACCTACTTGATAGAGTATGGGAGCATAGGTATTGCAGCCCTTCAGTGCCACCCTCAAAAGGCCATTCTTTATACATCAGCCGAATCAATGCGTTTCCGCAGGCTGCTTCAAATACCAACTCCAAACTCCTTAAAAACCTAGCCAAATGCAGAATTGCCCAACTTCCACCCGACTGCTCAGTGGGCGGCACGGTGGCACAATGATTAGCACTGCTTCTTCACAGCGCCAAGAGCCCGGATTCCATTCCGGCCTCGAGTAACTGTTTCTGTGGAATTTGCACATTCTCCTTGTGCCTGCGTGGGTTTTCTCCAGATGTTCTGGTTTCCTCCCACAGTCCAAAGATGTGCAGATTAGCCACACTAAATTGCCCCTTAGTGTCCAAAGATGTGTAGGTTAGGGTTATTAGTGGGGTAAATATATGGAGCTACAGGGATAGGGCCTGTGTAAGATGCTCCATCGGAAAGACGGTGCAGTCTTGATGGGCCGAATGAACATAAGAACATAAGAAATAGGAGCAGGAGTAGGCCATCTAGCCCCTCGAGCCTGCCCTGCCATTCAATAAGATCATGGCTGATCTGACGTGGATCAGTACCACTTACCCGCCTGATCCCCATAACCCTTAATTCCCTTACCGATCAGGAATCCATCCATCCGCGCTTTAAACATATTCAGCGAGGTAGCCTCCACCACCTCAGTGGGCAGAGAATTCCAGAGATTCACCACCCTCTGGGAGAAGAAGTTCCTCCTCAACTCTGTCTTAAACCGACCCCCCTTTATTTTGAGGCTGTGTCCTCTAGTTTTAACTTCCTTACTAAGTGGAAAGAATCTCTCCGCCTCCACCCTATCCAGCCCCCGCATTATCTTATAAGTCTCCATAAGATCCCCCCTCATCCTTCTAAACTCCAACGAGTACAAACCCAATCTCCTCAGCCTCTCCTCATAATCCAAACCCCTCATCTCCGGTATCAACCTGGTGAACCTTCTCTGCACTCCCTCCAATGCCAATATATCCTTCCTCATATAAGGGGACCAATACTGCACACAGTATTCCAGCTGCGGCCTCACCAATGCCCTGTACAGGTGCATCAAGACATCCCTGCCTTTATATTCTATCCCCCTCGCAATATAGGCCAACATCCCATTTGCCTTCTTGATCACCTGTTGTACCTGCAGACTGGGCTTTTGCGTCTCATGAACAAGGACCCCCAGGTCCCTTTGCACGGTAGCATGTTTTAATTTGTTTCCATTGAGATAGTAATCCCATTTGTTATTATTTCCTCCAAAGTGTATAACCTCGCATTTCTCAACGTTATACTCCATTTGCCATATCCTCGCCCACTCACTCAGCCTGTCCAAATCTCTCTGCAGATCTTCTCCGTCCTCCACACGATTCACTTTTCCACTTATCTTTGTGTCGTCTGCAAACTTCGTTACCCTACACTCCGTCCCCTCCTCCAGATCATCGATATAAATGGTAAATAGTTGCGGCCCGAGTACCGATCCCTGCGGCACGCCACTAGTTACCTTCCTCCAACCGGAAAAACACCCATTTATTCCGACTCTTTGCTTCCTGTCGGATAGCCAGTCCCCAATCCACTTTAACACACTACCCCCAACTCCGTGTGCCCTAATCTTCTTCAGTAGCCTTTTATGGGGCACCTTATCAAACGCCTTTTGGAAATCCAAAAACACCGCATCCACCGGTTCTCCTCCATCAACCGCCCTAGTCACATCTTCATAAAAATCCAACATGTTCGTCAAGCACGACTTTCCCCTCATGAATCCATGCTGCGTCTGATTGATCGAACCATTTCTATCCAGATGCCCTGCTATCTCCTCTTTAATAATGGATTCCAGCATTTTCCCTACTACAGACGTTAAGCTGACCGGCCTATAGTTACCCGCCTTTTGTCTCCTTCCTTTTTTAAACAGCGGCGTAACATTAGCCGTTTTCCAATCAACCGGCACTACCCCAGAATGCAACGAGTTTTGATAAATAATCACTAACACATCCACTATTACCTCTGACATTTCTTTCAATACCCTGGGATGCATTCCATCCGGACCCGGGGACTTGTCCACCTTCAGTCCCATTAGTCTACCCAGCACTGCCTCTCTGGTAACATTAATTGTATTAAGTATTTCTCCTGCTGCCAACCCTCTATCGTTAATATTTGGCAAACTATTTGTGTCCTCCACCGTGAAGACCGACACAAAAAACTTATTTAAAGACTCAGCCATATCCTCATTTCCCACTATTAACTCCCCCCTCTCGTCCTCCAAGGGTCCAACATTCACTCTAGCCACTCTATTCCTTTTTATATATTTATAAAAACTTTTACTATCATTTTTTATATTAATTGCTAGCCTAGCTTCATAGTCTATCCTTCCTTTCTTTATCGCTTTCTTAGTCTCTCTTTGTTGTTTCTTAAATTTTTCCCAATCACTTGTTTCTCCACTATTTTTGGCCACTCTGTACGCAGCTGTTTTTATTTTAATACTCTCCTTTATTTCCTTCGTTATCCACGGCTGGTTCTCCCTTTTCTTACAATCCTTGTTTTTTGCTGGAATATATTTTTGCTGAGAACTGAAAAGGATCTCCTTAAAAATCCTCCACTGTTCCTCAGCTATCCTACCTGCCAGCCTGCTCTCCCAGTCTACCTTAGCCAATTCATCCCTCATCCTATCATATTTCCCTCTGTTCAAACAGAGGACACTGGTTTGGGACCAAACTTTCTCCTCTTCCATCTGAATCAGAAATTCGACCATATTGTGGTCACTAGACCCAAGAGGGTCCTTCACAATAAGATCCTTAATTCTACCTACCTCGTTACACAATACCAGATCCAAAATAGCTCGTTCCCTCGTCGGTTCCGTAATATGCTGTTCAAGGAAACTATCCCGACAGCATTCTAAGAACTCTTCCTCCATTCCACCCTTACCGACTTGAGTCTGCCAGTCAATGTGCATGTTGAAGTCCCCCATGATTATTGCCGTTCCGTTTTTACACGCATCCCTTATCTGCTTGTTTATAGCCCTCCCTACCTCAACATTATTATTTGGGGGCCTATATACCACACCTACTAGTGTCTTTCTCCCTCTACTATTCCTCATCTCTACCCATAATGATTCCACGTTTTGTTCCTCAGAGCCTATGTCATCCCTCAGTACTACCCTGATATTATCTCTTATTAATAGCGCGACCCCACCACCTTTTCCTTCCTGTCTATTCTTCCTAAACGCCTGATACCCCTGGATATTCATCTCCCAGTCCTGGTCACCTTTCAGCCACGTTTCTGTAATGGCCACTAGATCGTACCCACTCGTGCTGATTTGCACCATCAACTCATTTACCTTGTTCCGAATGCTTCGTGCATTCAGGCAAAGTGTCCTTATTCCAGCTTTTATCTGGACCCGCTTTGATGAGTCGCGAACACCCTCTCCCTCTACTCCCTTATCTAAATTACCGCCTTCATTCACTTGCACCCTCTCCTCTACCATTAATTTTGTCATTCCCCTTACCCCTGCATCCTCCCCCCCCATCAATTAGTTCCTTGATCCCAGTCAACTCTTCTAGCTCCCCTCCCCCCAACCTATCTAGTTTAAATTCTCCCCTGTAGCCTTAGGGGAGAATTAGGAATGGCCTCCTTCTGCACTGTAGGAATTCTTCCGGGTGCTCTGGTTTCCTCCCACAGTCCAAAGACGTGCGGGTTAGGCGGATTGGCCATGCTAAATTGCCCCTTCGTGTCAAGATAACTATGTGGGGATAGGGCCTGGGTGGGATTGTGGTCAGTGCAGACTTGATTGGCCGAATGGCCTCCTTCTGCACTGTAGGGATTCTATGATTTCTCTTCTAACTACATTTTTTATAAGTTGTACACGGTTATTGATCTGAAGGTTTGAAACATTTCCACACAGGATATCTCACTTGTAGAATTCTCTTACTGAATTCAAATCAATAAATTCTTCTGAAAGGAAATCCAATAGTTGATTTAAAGAAAGGAAGTATTAAACTGAATGGGGAACCAGGAGAACAAGATTAGACGTGTGACTCTTGCAGTGAGCATTCCCAGCAAATTGTATTGTTTGGTTGCTGAAACATTCGATGCAGCATTGCTGGATTTGGACACCAGCACTTGCCAGTCTGAAAGAGAAAAATCAGAACCTACCAGCCATCAGCTAACACAACACAGATCTAGACAGCTAATAAGTTGAGGGACAGGATGCAAGTGCAACGCAGTCAGGTTAGAGAAATCTACAGAACTGTACAATCTGATCCAGCCATCAGTGGTAGGGAAGATGGAATTCATAGCTAGACTTTCAGTTGAATTGAAGGAAGTTGTGCAGGAATGTTCCTGACTTGATGTTGGACAGGCAGTCTGACAGCACACGGTGGGGTGCTGGAGAGATAGACATGGGTGTCATTGTTTAAAGTTTATTTATTAGTTTCACAAGGTTTGCATTAATACTGCAATGAAGTCACTGTGAAAATCCTCTGGTCACCACACTCCAGCGCCTGTTCGGGTACTGAAGGAGAATTTAGCACGGCCAATGCGTCTAACCAGCAAGTCTTTCAGACTGTGGGAGGAAACCAGAGCACCCGAAGGAAACGCAGACATGGGGAGAACGTGCAGACTCCATACAGACGCTGACCCAAGCTGGGTCCCTGGCACTGTGAGGCAGCAGTGCTAACCACTGTGCCGTGTCTGGGAGACAAACCTGGGTTGTATGGCTCAGTTTCAGAGTCTTCACAGGAATTCACAACAATATTTCCCCCGCAGACAGAGCTCTGATATTTCACAATTTAACTTTTCACTTGAAACAAATCCTTCAGAATGTTGGGTATCCTTTCTTTTACTTCATTTCCTTCCTCTTTCCTGTTGGAAATATCAGAAGTGCCATTGGTTCTTGTCACTGCACACATCAGTTCAATAAAAGACAGACTTATGGATGGGCTGGGGAGTAAGTTATAGGTTATATATCTGATTGGTGTGCTTCCCAAGGCTGCGAGGAAGGTTGCCCCACTTGAATGCTTAATAAAGTCTCAAAAAAGCAGCACAATAATTTACAGGACAAACCACTCGGCAATTCAGAGCAAAATTAGTCTCAAAACAACTTACTAATTTAAAAACTCAATAAACATGTTCCTTGTGACCAACGGTAAAGGAATTAGGGATTATGGTGAGTGGGTGGGTAAGTGGAGCTGAATCCACGAAAAGATCAGCCATGATCTTATTAAATGGCGGAGCAGGCTCGAGGGGCCAGATGGCCTACTCCTGCCCCTAATAAGCAGACAAGTGTGTCAGATTTCACCTGATGGAGGTCATTGCTCATTATGAACTAAAACAGCAACAATCCATCACAAAAAATACGATAAATCAACAAAACTTTTCGTCAGTTGAGCTTAGGGAACCCTCTCTGGCAAGCAGAGCGGAAGAACACAAGAATTAGGGGCAGGAGTAGGCCATCTGGCCCCTCGAGCCTGCTCCGCCATTTAATAAGATCATGGCTGATCTTTTCGTGGATTCAGCTCCACTTACCCACCCACTCACCATAATCCCTAATTCCTTTACCGTTCAAATATTTATCTATCTTTGCCTTAAAAACATTCAATGAGATAGCCTCAGCTTCACTGGGCAGGGAAGTCCAGATTCACAACCGTTGGGTGAAGAGGTTCCTCCTTAACTCAGTCCTAAACATGCTTCCCCTTATTTTGAGGCTATGCCCCCTAGTTCTAGTTTCCCTTCATAATTTTTTATGCCTTTATAAGATCCCCTCTCATTCTTCTAAATTCCAATGAGTATAGCCCCAGTCTACCTCGTCTCTCCTCATAAGCCAATCCTGTCAACTCCAGAATCAACCTAATGAATCTCCTCTGCATCCCCTCCAGTGCCAGTATATCCTTTCTCAAGTAAGGAGACCAAAACTGTACACAGTACTCCAGGTGTGGCCTCACCAGCACCTTATACAGCTGCAACATAACTTCCCTGTTTTTAAACTCCATCCCTCTGAAAATGAAGGACAAAATTCCATTTTGTTTGCTGTATCTGAACATGGATTGCTTTTCTTAAAAAACCGAATCAAAGTCTAAGGTTTATCGCACAGAGAAACACAGAGCTTGGAGAAGGTCAAACAGGTGAGAGATAAGTCAATGATTAGGTGATGCCAAGTTGGATTTTGGAATATGTGAAGCTTTTGGAGATATTCACCTCTCAATCTTTTCCAAAAAATAATAACAGAAATTGAAGTACCACAAAGAATAACCAATAAAGATGTCAATCAATGCTTAACACTCCTCTTCAGCCAATGCAGCCAGGCCTCTTAAATAAAAGCAAATTACTGTGGATGCTAGAATCTGAAAACAAAAGAGAAAATGCTGGAAAATCTCAGCAGGTCTGGCAGCATCTGTAAGGAGAGAAAAGAGCTGATGTTTCGAGTCCAGATGATCCTTTGTCAAAGCATCCTTTGTCAGAGCTTTGACAAAGAGTCATCTCTTTTCTCTCCTTACAGATGCTGCCAGACCTGCTGAGATTTTCCAGCATTTTCTCTTTTGGTAACCAGGCCTCCTGCTGGCCTGAACACATTAGCCATTCTCAGAGCTCAGCCAAGCATTCATAATAAGCCTATCCGGACAAACAGATGTCTGGTTTGTTTTGTGAATCTGGTGTAATAAAGATTGGTGGTCCAATTAGCTGAAGATTGTTTAGAGTAGAATCAAACAGCAAAACAGTTTGGAACTGTGAACTGCCTGTTCACTTAAGGTTTGATTATGTTTTACATTGAAATAAAGAGGAAGGAGCAACTGGAACAGCACTAACTGTTGATTAACATAGTTTATCTGAGATTAACACAGCCTTGGAACCAGCACATACATCACAGGGTCCCTCCCCAAACTAACAACAATGCAACCCAGAGTTTAAATAAGTATGAAGGGGGTGCAGGAAAAGCCAGACACTGGAGATGTAAGGTTGGAATGAAAGCAATTGCTCAGTGTAAAATAGAACCAAGCTCTTCAAGAGAAATCAAGATGTGGAAGGGCAGAGAAAAGGAAAAATTGCAACACCATCTAAACCTAATCTGGAATGTTGTTTTATATCAGTAAAAATATTAGCTTTTATTAGTGTTAGCTTTTATTAACAGGGGGTTGGAGTTTAAGAGCCATGGGGTTATGCTGCAACTGTACAGGACCTTGGTGAGACCACATTTGGAATACTGTGTGCCGTTCTGGTCACCTCACTATAAGAAGGATGTGGAAGCGCTGGAAAGAGTGCAGAGGAGATTTACCAGGATGCTGCCTGGTTTGGAGGGTAGGTCTTATGAGGAAAGGTCGAGGGAGCTAGGGCTGTTCTCTCTGGAGCGGAGGAGGCTGAGGGGAGACTTAATAGAGGTTTATAAAATGATGAAGGGGATAGATAGAGTGAACGTTCAAAGACTATTTCCTCGGGTGGATGGAGCTATTACAAGGGGGCATAACTATAGGGTTCATGGTGGGAGATATAGGAAGGATACCAGAGGTAGGTTCTTTACGCAGAGAGTGGTTGGGGTGTGGAATGGACTGCCTGCAGTGATAGTGGAGTCAGACACTTTAGGAACATTTAAGCGGTTATTGGATAGGCACATGGAGCACACCAGGATGATAGGGAGTGGGATAGCTTGATCTTGGTTTCAGATAAAGCTCGGCACAACATCGTGGGCCAAAGGGCCTGTTCTGTGCTGTACTGTTCTATGTTCTAAATCATAGGGAATAAATTAGGGGTGAAGTGCCAATGAGCTAAAGGGTACATTAGGAGGTACATTACAGCAGTAACTAAACCACCCCCTTCCTGGTACACCTTGGGTGAAGGTGTGGTTGATGGCGTGAAGCTTGGCTTCCACATGTGCGCAGGCACAAGCATTGTCAGTACATTGAAGTTTAATGACAGAGGATGGGATGACCTTGGATCTGGCCTGCAGGCAGTGGAAGCTGAACAGATTCTAGTTTGTTCTGTAGTTTAACTCCACTCCAGTGGGAAGCTTGCTGAGGGCGAGATGGAGCATCGCTGCAAGGAAGATTGAGAAGAGCATTTGTGTGATGACACAGCTTTGCCTGACCCCAGTCTGAACGTTGTGAATTGGGTCTGTGGTGAACATTGGTCAGGATTGCGGCTTGCATGTCATCATGAAGTAGGTGGAGGATGACGACAAATTTTTGGGGGCCGCCGAAACGGAGGACGCCGCTCCATACCACCTCGCGGTTGACAATATCAAAGGTTTTTGTGAAGTCAAAGGAGGGCATGTACAATGGTTGATGCTGTTCCCTGCATTTCTCTTGTAGTTGCCATGCAGTGAAGATGATGTCTGTTGTGCCCCTCCGTGGGTGGAATTTACATTGTGACTCTGGGAGGAGCTACTCAGCCAGAGGGAGAAGGCAGTTAAAGAGGACTCTTGCGATGTCCTTCCCCGTGGCCAACAGCAGGTTAATTCCTCTGTAGTTACTGCAGTCGAACTTGTCATCTTTCCTCAAGAGAGTCACAAGAATGGTGTCTCTAGAGATGTCCCAGCATATTCTCCTTCCAGATGAGGGGAATCTTTATTTTAAGGGATGGAGAATGCCTGTCCGCCAGTTCTTTTATCGTAGGGAGGGTATTGCACACCAGATACCACATGGGCTTGAGGAAGCAAGGCCTTGGTCCAGTGACAAGGGGGGCCCAAGGTGACCCGAGACCCGATTTTGATGTATGGACTAAGGGCAGACAATAACACCTATTCTTACTGTCTTCCTTTCCAAAGGACCTCTCTCCCTGGGAACCACAACCTGCAGTGTTAGCTGTTCTCCTCAATGAAGACTCTTTCTTTATTCCCCACTCTCCTCACCGAAGTCTCGCTCTTTATTCCCCGCTTTCCTCACCGAAGTTTCGCTCTTTTTTCCCCACTCTCAAGTTTCGCTCTTTATTCCCCACTTTCCTCACTGACATTTTGCTCTTTATTCCCCACTCTCCTCACTGAGCTTTCGCTCTTTATTCCCCACTCTACTCACTGACGTTTTGCTCTTTATTCCCCACTTTCCTCACTGACATTTTGCTCTTTATTCCCCACTCTCTTCACTGAGGTTTCGCTCTTTATTCCCCACTCTCAAGTTTCGCTCTTTATTCCCCACTTTCCTCACTGAAGTTTCGCTCTTTATTCCCCACTCTCCTCACTGAGGCTTCGCTCTTTATTCCCAACTCTCAAGTTTCGCTCTTTATTCCCGACTTTCCTCACTGAAGTCTCGCTCTTTATTCCCCACTCTCCTCACTGAAGTCTCGCTCTTTATTCCCCGCTCTCCTCAGAGGTTTCGCTCTTTATTCCCCGCTCTCCTCACTGACGTCTCGCTCTTTATTCCCCACACTCCTCACTGACGTCTCGCTCTTTATTCCCCGCTCTCCTCACTGAAGTCTCGCTCTTTATTCCCCACTCTCCTCACTGAAGTTTCGCTCTTTATTCCCCACTCTCCTCACTGAAGTCTCGCTCTTCATTCCCCACTCTCCTCACTGAGGTTTCGCTCTTTATTCCCCGCTCTCCTCACTGACGTCTCGCTCTTTATTCCCCACTCTCCTCACTGACGTCTCGCTCTTTATTCCCCGCTCTCCTCACTGAAGTCTCGCTCTTTATTCCCCACTCTCCTCACTGAAGTTTCGCTCTTTATTCCCCACTCTCCTCACTGAAGTCTCGCTCTTTATTCCCCACTCTCCTCACTGAGGTTTCGCTCTTTATTCCCCGCTCTCCTCACTGAAGTCTCGCTCTTTATTCCCCGCTCTCCTCACCGAAGTCTCGCTCTTTATTCCCCACTCTACTCACTGACGTTTTGCTCTTTATTCCCCACTTTCCTCACTGACATTTTGCTCTTTATTCCCCACTCTCTTCACTGAGGTTTCGCTCTTTATTCCCCACTCTCAAGTTTCGCTCTTTATTCCCCACTTTCCTCACTGAAGTTTCGCTCTTTATTCCCCACTCTCCTCACTGAGGCTTCGCTCTTTATTCCCAACTCTCAAGTTTCGCTCTTTATTCCCGACTTTCCTCACTGAAGTCTCGCTCTTTATTCCCCACTCTCCTCACTGAAGTCTCGCTCTTTATTCCCCGCTCTCCTCAGAGGTTTCGCTCTTTATTCCCCGCTCTCCTCACTGACGTCTCGCTCTTTATTCCCCACTCTCCTCACTGACGTCTCGCTCTTTATTCCCCGCTCTCCTCACTGAAGTCTCGCTCTTTATTCCCCACTCTCCTCACTGAAGTTTCGCTCTTTATTCCCCACTCTCCTCACTGAAGTCTCGCTCTTCATTCCCCACTCTCCTCACTGAGGTTTCGCTCTTTATTCCCCGCTCTCCTCACTGACGTCTCGCTCTTTATTCCCCACTCTCCTCACTGACGTCTCGCTCTTTATTCCCCGCTCTCCTCACTGAAGTCTCGCTCTTTATTCCCCACTCTCCTCACTGAAGTTTCGCTCTTTATTCCCCACTCTCCTCACTGAAGTCTCGCTCTTTATTCCCCACTCTCCTCACTGAGGTTTCGCTCTTTATTCCCCGCTCTCCTCACTGAAGTCTCGCTCTTTATTCCCCGCTCTCCTCACCGAAGTCTCGCTCTTTATTCCCCACTCTCCTCACTGAAGTCTCGCTCTTTATTCCCCACTCTCCTCACTGAAGTCTCGCTCTTTATTCCCCGCTCTCCTCACTGAAGTCTCGCTCTTTATTCCCCACTCTCCTCACTGAAGTCTCGCTCTTTATTCCCCACTTTCCTCACTGAGGTTTCGCTCTTTATTCCCCGCTCTCCTCACTGAAGTCTCGCTCTTTATTCCCCGCTCTCCTCACTGAAGTCTCGCTCTTTATTCCCCACTCTCCTCACTGAGGTTTCGCTCTTTATTCCCCACTCTCCTCACTGAAGTCTCGCTCTTTATTCCCAACTCTCCTCACTGAGGCTTCGCTCTTTATTGCCCGCTCTCCTCACTGAAGTCTCGCTCTTTATTCCCCACTCTCCTCACTGAGGATTCGCTCTTTATTCCCCACTTTCCTCACTGAAGTCTCGCTCTTTATTCCCCGCTTTCCTCACCGAGGCTTCGCTCTTTATTCCCCGCTCTCCTCACCGAAGTCTCGCTCTTTATTCCCCACTCTCCTCACTGAAGTCTCGCTCTTTATTCCCCACTCTCCTCACTGAGGTTTCGCTCTTTATTCCTCGCTCTCCTCACTGAAGTCTCGCTCTTTATTCCCCACTCTCCTCACTGAAGTCTCGCTCTTTATTCCCCGCTCTCCTCACTGACGTCACGCTCTTTATTTCCCACTCTCCTCACTGAAGTCTCGCTCTTTATTCCCCACTCTCCTCACTGAGGTTTCGCTCTTTATTCCCCGCTCTCCTCACTGAAGTCTCGCTCTTTATTCCCCACTCTCCTCACTGAAGTCTCGCTCTTTATTCCCCACTCTCCTCACTGACGTCTCGCTCTTTATTCCCCACTCTCCTCACTGAAGTCTCGCTCTTTATTCCCCGCTCTCCTCACTGAGGCTTCGCTCTTTATTCCCCGCTCTCCTCACTGAAGTCTCGCTCTTTATTCCCAACTCTCCTCACTGAGGCTTCGCTCTTTATTCCCCACTCTCCTCACTGAGGTCTCGCTCTTTATTCCCCACTCTCCTCACTGAAGTCTCGTTCTTTATTCCCCACTCTCCTCACTGACGTCTCGCTCTTTATTCCCCACTCTCCTCACTGAAGTCTCGCTCTTTATTCCCCACTTTCCTCACTGAGGTTTCGCTCTTTATTCCCCGCTCTCCTCACTGAAGTCTCGCTCTTTATTCCCCGCTCTCCTCACTGAAGTCTCGCTCTTTATTCCCAACTCTCCTCACTGAGGCTTCGCTCTTTATTCCCCACTCTCCTCACTGAAGTCTCGCTCTTTATTCCCAACTCTCCTCACTGAGGCTTCGCTCTTTATTCCCCGCTCTCCTCACTGAAGTCTCGCTCTTTATTCCCAACTCTCCTCACTGAGGCTTCGCTCTTTATTCCCCACTCTCCTCACTGAAGTCTCGCTCTTTATTCCCAACTCTCCTCAGAGGCTTCGCTCTTTATTCCCCGCTCTCCTCACTGAAGTCTCGCTCTTTATTCCCCACTCTCCTCACTGAAGTCTCGCTCTTTATTCCCCACTCTCCTCACTGAAGTCTCGCTCTTTATTCCCCACTCTCCTCACTGAAGTCTCGCTCTTTATTCCCCACTTTCCTCACTGAAGTCTCGCTCTTTATTCCCCACTTTCCTCACTGAGGTTTCGCTCTTTATTCCCCGCTCTCCTCACTGAAGTCTCGCTCTTTATTCCCCACTCTCCTCACTGAAGTCTCGCTCTTTATTCCCCACTCTCCTCACTGAAGTCTCGCTCTTTATTCCCAACTCTCCTCACTGAGGCTTCGCTCTTTATTCCCCGCTCTCCTCACTGAAGTCTCGCTCTTTATTCCCAACTCTCCTCACTGAGGCTTCGCTCTTTATTCCCCGCTCTCCTCACTGAAGTCTCGCTCTTTATTCCCCACTCTACTCACTGAAGTCTCGCTCTTTATTCCCCACTCTCCTCACTGAAGTCTCGCTCTTTATTCCCCACTCTCCTCACTGAAGTCTCGCTCTTTATTCCCCACTCTCCTCACTGAAGTCTCGCTCTTTATTCCCCACTCTCCTCACTGAAGTCTCGCTCTTTATTCCCTGCTCTCCTCACTGAAGTCTCGCTCTTTATTCCCCACTCTCCTCACTGAGGCTTCGCTCTTTATTCCCCGCTCTCCTCACTGAAGTCTCGCTCTTTATTCCCCACTTTCCTCACTGAAGTCTCGCTCTTTATTCCCCGCTCTCCTCACTGAGATTTCGCTCTTTATTCCCCGCTCTCCTCACTGAAGTCTCGCTCTTTATTCCCCACTCTCCTCACTGAAGTCTCGCTCTTTATTCCCAACTCTCCTCACTGAGGCTTCGCTCTTTATTCCCCGCTCTCCTCACTGAAGTCTCGCTCTTTATTCCCCGCTTTCCTCACCGAGGCTTCGCTCTTTATTCCCCACTCTCCTCACTGAAGTCTCGCTCTTTATTCCCCACTCTCCTCACTGAGGCTTCGCTCTTTATTCCCCGCTCTCCTCACTGAAGTCTCGCTCTTTATGCCCCGCTTTCCTCACTGAGGCTTCGCTCTTTATTCCCCACTCTCCTCACTGAAGTCTCGCTCTTTATTCCCCACTCTCCTCACTGAGGCTTCGCTCTTTATTCCCCACTCTCCTCACTGAAGTCTCGCTCTTTATTCCCCACTCTCCTCACTGAAGTCTCGCTCTTTATTCCCCACTCTCCTCACTGAGGTCTCGCTCTTTATTCCCCACTCTCCTCACTGAAGTCTCGCTCTTTATTCCCCGCTCTCCTCACTGAAGTCTCGCTCTTTATTCCCCACTCTCCTCACTGAGGCTTCGCTCTTTATTCCCCGCTCTCCTCACTGAAGTCTCGCTCTTTATTCCCCACTTTCCTCACTGAAGTCTCGCTCTTTATTCCCCGCTCTCCTCACTGAGGTTTCGCTCTTTATTCCCCGCTCTCCTCACTGAAGTCTCGCTCTTTATTCCCCACTCTCCTCACTGAAGTCTCGCTCTTTATTCCCGACTCTCCTCACTGAGGCTTCGCTCTTTATTCCCCGCTCTCCTCACTGAAGTCTCGCTCTTTATTCCCCGCTTTCCTCACCGAGGCTTCGCTCTTTATTCCCCACTCTCCTCACTGAAGTCTCGCTCTTTATTCCCCACTCTCCTCACTGAGGCTTCGCTCTTTATTCCCCGCTCTCCTCACTGAAGTCTCGCTCTTTATTCCCCGCTTTCCTTGCTGAAGTCTTGCATTTACAGTAATAGAAAAGTGTTTAATTATTTGTATAGTATTAGAATTTTCATCCACTTCAAATGGTAAAAACTAAATAAATTTTTACCATTTGACACAGCACGGCTCTCACAGTCAATGTTGTGAGCAATCAGCACGCACCTCATTTCAGTTGCTCTTGCTTTACGTGCGAATCACTTCAGTACTGGTCCAGAAAAACTACGTCTGTGGAAATCAACGGCAACCCTGTGAGTGGGCAACGGTCAACTAAATGTCTCGTGGGCTGCACTCAGAACCCAGAAGCGCCTCATGTGACCCCCAGGCTGCAGGTTGCCCAGCACTGCTTCAAATCATTCAGTTAATTATTCAAGTGCCTGAGCTGAGTGTGGAAACATTGTGCCATCATGATGGTGACACTGCAGGTACCGGAACGGTCTGTCACAGGGAAGAATCATGATCTCCGGATTAGACAACTGCAGCTCAGGGATTTAGCTTAATGAACAAAGGTTTGAACTCAATTCAGTGTCACAAAGATATCTGAATTCAGAAATGTAGCACTCCAATTTCAGACTAGCCTGAGCCAAAAGCTGAAGCATGGATAACCGGAAAACTTCAATAAAAACTATATGGAACAATTTCGGCAAAGTGAGAGGCCGAAAGAAAGGATTTGAAATTTGTTAATTGGTAACAAAGAACAGGACTATGATAGGGCTGTCACTAATGTCACTTAGGTTCTTACAAAAGAAAGAGGAAGGTCCACCAGACACTCAGGGGTGGAGTGTTCTGGAAGGCCTTCTGTCGAGGACATGGGTCTATTAAGTTCACATGACCACTCACACCCACCTCTATCAAAGAGGTAGTGCTACTAACAGTGCCTGGATGGAGTTCCTCTTTCACAGTACGGAACATCACATTTACAATGCAAAACTTCTATGGCTAGCAAACTGTTGCTTGATCCTTCATTACTCTGTTTTTTATCCATAGAACTATCTTGGACAGTAAATGGGTCAAACCAAGAAACACTTTCTATCTTTATCAAATTCTCTCACTTGCTCTCTTTCAACCAGCAACACACACTCGTGGTTTTTCATGGTCATCAGCACCTCTGCATTAAGCTGCATAAATGCTTACCATGATGTGGAGATGCCGGCGTTGGACTGGGGTAAACACAGTAAGAAGTTTAACAACACCAGGTTAAAGTCCAACAGGTTTATTTGGTAGCAAAAGCCACACAAGCTTTCGAGGCTCTGAGCCCCTTCTTCAGGTGAGTGGGAATTCTGTTCACAAACAGAACTTATAAGACACAGACTCAATTTACATGAATAATGGTTGGAATGCGAATACTTACAACTAATCCAGTCTTTAAGAAACAAAACAATGGGAGTGGAGAGAGCATCAAGACAGGTTAAAAAGATGTGTATTGTCTCCAGACAAGACAGCCAGTGAAACTCTGCAGGTCCACGCAACTGTGGGAGTTACAAATAGTGTGACATAAATTCTGATTCTAGGATCGCATGATAAAGACTCAGGAGGAAAAAAGCAGAAATATTTATGTGAAATAGTGTGACATAAACCCAATATCCCGGTTGAGGCCGTCCTTGTGTGTGCGGAACCTGGCTATCAGTTTCTGCTCCGCCAACTCGGCCAACGTTGTCTACCTGATACGCTGCAAGAAAGGATGTCCCGAGGCATGGTACATTGGGGAAACCATGCAGACGCTGCGACAACGGATGAATGAACACCGCTCGACAATCACCAGGCAAGACTGTTCTCTTCCTGTTGGGGAGCACTTCAGCGGTCACGGGCATTCGGCCTCTGATATTCGGGTAAGCGTTCTCCAAGGCGGCGTTCGCGACACACGACAGCGCAGAGTCGCGGAGCAGAAACTGATAGCCAGGTTCCGCACACACAAGGACGGCCTCAACCGGGATATTGGGTTTATGTCACACTATTTCACATAAATATTTCTGCTTTTTTCCTCCTGAGTCTTTATCATGCGATCCTAGAATCAGAATTTATGTCACACTATTTGTAACTCCCACAGTTGCGTGGACCTGCAGAGTTTCACTGGCTGTCTTGTCTGGAGACAATACACATCTTTTTAACCTGTCTTGATGCTCTCTCCACTCCCATTGTTTTGTTTCTTAAAGACTGGATTAGTTGTAAGTATTCGCATTCCAACCATTATTCATGTAAATTGAGTCTGTGTCTTATAAGTTCTGTTTGTGAACAGAATTCCCACTCACCTGAAGAAGGGGCTCAGAGCCTCGAAAGCTTGTGTGGCTTTTGCTACCAAATAAACCTGTTGGACTTTAACCTGGTGTTGTTAAATGCTTACCTTCAGAGGTGAACACAAGCAGCATGTACTGGACTACACACAGCCAAGCCTACACTGATTCTCAACAGATGTCCACAGGGACACACAGGTCAATAGTGTGCAATGCATGATAAAGGAAGATTAGCTAGTTCTCTTCTTACTAGCCCAGACATACTGTATATCCCACCAGCTTAAGATCAATAACCTAATCACTTATTGAAAATCAGCCCAAGGGTCTGATGTGTATGATTCCATCACAATAACGTGCAAACACATTAGGAAATCCTCACCGTCAGTTTGAAATTATCTTTGCCATCAGTCAATCTCTCAGCACCACCTTCCAAAAACTGGTATCCATCAACAGAATTAGAGGCAATGTAAGTGCTGAAAAGTTGCACTTCCTAACTGCCTGTGAAAAGATCTAGCCAAGTGGAGTAGTTACCTGAGCCGGCTGCGTGCAGTTGGAGTGACTGACGCTGTGGGTGATGAAGATGTCAAAGACAGTTGTGGAGATGTGGTTCCCATTCCCATTAATGATGCTGGAGAGGAACCATCTGTGACTGTTAGATCACGTTTAATCTCCTCACTGCTCCTTCGAGACACTGCAGAAAAAATGAAATCGATCACTGAAAATGCAACTCTGCCACTATCCAACAGTACATCTCAGGAGTCCAGTACAACATAGCTCACAATGAAAAATAATACAACGCTCACATGCATCCCGAGTCAGCAAATAGGAATTCTGCATCTAAAATACTGGTAGACTTCAGAGCCTAAGTGGCAGACTGGTTTGAGGAACATGTTTTCTTGAAAGTTCCTGCTCATGGATTCTGTGTCACTATCTGGGAGCATGGGATTTCGCATTAAATTGTGGAAGGATAACTTTCCATGCCATTTTTGCAGAAACTAGTATTCCTGGGATCATAGAATCATACAGTGCAGAAGAGGCCCTTCGGCCCATCGAGCCTGCACCAACACGCAACGTTATCTACATGGTCTTTAGCAAGGCCTTTGACAAGGTACCGCATGGTAGGTTGTAACATAAATCTCACGGGATCCAGGGTGAGGTAGCCAATTGGATACAAAATTGGCTTGATGACAGAAGCCAGAGGGAGGTTGTAGAGAGTTGTTTTTCAAACTGGAGGCCTGTGACCAGCAATGTGCCTCAGGATCGATGCTGGATCCACTGTTATTTGTCATTTATAGTCATGATTTGGATGAGAATATAGGAGGCATGGTAAGTAAGTTTGCAGATGACATCAAGATTGGTGGCATAGTGGACAGTGAAGGTGGTTATTTAGGATTCCAACGGGATCTTAATCAATTGGGCCAGTGGGCTGATGAATGGCAGATGGAGTTTAATTTAGATAAATGTGAAGTGATGCATTTTGGCAGATCGAACCAGGGCAGGACTTACTCAGTTAATGGTAGGGCACTGGGGGGTGTTATAGAACAAAGAGATCTTGGGGTATCGGTTCATAGCTCCTTGAAAGTGGAGTCATAGGTGGACAGAGTGGTGAAGGCGGCATTCGGCATGCTTGGTTTCATTGGTCAGAACATTGAATACAGGAGTTGGGACATTGTGTTGAAGTTGTACAAGACATTCGTAAGGCCAAACTCGGAATATTGTGTACAGCTCTGTTCACCCTATTATTGAAAGGCTATTATTAAACTAGAAAGAGTGCAGAAAAGATTTACTAGGATGCTAGTGGGACTTGATGGTTTGAGTTATAAGGACAGGTTGGTTAGACTGGGACTTTTTTCCTTGGAGTGTAGGTGACTTAGGGGTGATCTTATAGAGGTCTATAAAATAATGAGGGGCACAGATAAAGTAGATAGTCAACATCTTTTTCAAAAGGTAGGGGAGTCTAAAATTGGAGGGCGCAGGTTTAAGGTGAGGGGGGAGAGATACAAAAGGGTCCAGAGGGGTAATTTTTTCACACAGAGGGTAGTGAGTGCTTGGAACGAGCTGCCAGAGGTATAGTAGAGGCGGGTACAATTTTGTCTTTTAAAAAGCATTTAGACAGTTACATGGATAGGATGGGTATAGAGGGATATGGGCCAAATGTGGGCAATTGGGGCTAGCTTAGTGGTTAAAAAAAAGGATGGCATGGACAAGTTGGGCCAAAGGGCCTGTTTCCATGCTGTAAAGCTCTATGACTCTAATTGTATACAGATACAGCAAGTAATTAGGAAAGCTAATAGACTTCATTTATTGCGAGGGGAATTGAATACAAAAGTAGGCAGTTTATGCTTCAGTTATACAGAGCATTGGTGAGATCACATCTATTGTGTACAGCATTGGTGTCCTTATTTAAGGAAACATGTAAAGGCAGTTCAGAGATTGTTTACCAGATTAATACCAGGAACAGGCATGTTGTCTTATGAGGAAAAGATGGAGTGGTTAAATTTGTATCCACTAGAGTTTATAAGAGTAAGAGAATACCTTATCAAAGAGTGAAACCTGAGGGGTACTGACAGAGTGGATGTGGACAGGCTGTTTCCTCTTGTCAGAGAACCTAGAACTAGGGGTCACTGTTAAAAATAAGGGGTCGCTCATTTAAAATGGAGATGAAGAGAACATTTTCTCTGAGGGTTGAGTGTCTCTGGAACTCTCATCCTCCAAAGGCAGTGGAAGCAGAGTCTTTGAATATTTTTAAGACTAGATAGATCCTTGATTAACAAGGGGGTGAAAGGTTATGAGGGATCCAGAGTGGCCTACTCCTACTTCTTATGGTTGTATGAGATCCAGGCGCAGGGTGACCTTAAAGGTGACCTATAGCATCATGTCAACATGTTTGGCTGGGAGGTACCAATTCTGCCAAGGCACCTGACTGAACCTCGCAAGGCCACTGGCAAATATCAAAGCTTTACTACAACCTGTGGTAGAAGAATTGGGCCATTAAGGAGGACATGAAGACCCTAACTTGGTGGCAGGACTTGTGGAACTAGAGACTTAATGCACAAATTCATCCTTGGACAGGAATCATCTGACACGTTTTGAAAATCGTACAATTAGCAATTGTTTGCATATGCTTCTCGAAAAATATAGCAGGAGGTAGTGAAGATGGGCTGAAAGGCTCGCCAAAGCAGTGGCTAAGGAGCAAGAAAAGTGGGAGAGAATACCCCTCCAACCACAGGGTACAACCAAATGTTCAGTGATGTTTCTAAACAAAAGCGAGATGCTGTTTAATGCAGGGGTGGTGGGTGGTGCACTTGAAGGGACTTAGCACTCGACATTAGAAAACCCAGGCTGCACCCAAGTATTTGGGTACAAATCGAGCCAAAAGAGGCGCAAGGTAAAAGCCTAGGGATGTGACACCCGCTGAGTCCAGTAGGATTCCTGGACATCCCCCAGATAGTGAATCCAGGTGAATGGCCTATCTGGCTCAGATGGTTCTGGCTAGGGCCAACAGGAAGGACTGGTGTGGGGCAACTATGGGTCAATAAATTGATTGTTGCTTTTTTATTGTTCAAGGGCTAATTGTGATTGATTGAATTTTGCTGTGGTTAATTGAGTTAGCTGGAATAATATGGTCACACTGGGAGAAGTATAGCTACTGTAACCGTTGATTCTTTGAGAAGGACTTGTTTTGCTAAGTATTTCTCCCCTACATATGCCTGAATAAACTTTGATATTCTTCAGATCTCTGTCTCTCGAATGGTGCTCGGAATCCCCACAACACTGCATCCAGTAAAGAAAAGATTGATGGAATTCAATACCAATGAAGCAGATGGATTTAGCAGTGACAGATGTATTTTAAACTGAACAAACGCAAAGTAATATCAGGCATCTTGGACGACATATACAAAGTAAATATGTATCTATTGGCAATAACACACAAGGGCTGGATGATTATACTCAGGGGCTAAAAGAATCTGTTATGTGAAGCTGTTACCAACATAGCAAAACAAGGACTGGAATAAATCTTACAGCTTTTGTGAAAAGAATTTTAACCCTACATAAAGTCATTGCCAATTGCATATTTTGACCATGTGCTATTATGACACTCTTCCAGGACAATGGATGAAACATTAATTTCAACACTTTCAGATGAAGAGGGTTCCAGGATGTTTAACCTGTTACTTGACGAAAAGTTTAGCATCCAGGTCTCAATAATGAAAGACATGGGATACTCTAAGGTTATGTCATGGTATTGAAATGATAATGGATAAAACTGATACAGGCATGAGAGTGCCTGTAGGCTCCACGTTCAACATGTCCATTCAATGCAGTACAGCTACCAGTGTCAAAATATAAACTACGCTGTGAAAACGGGAGATTATAAATCACAGCAAGTCATCATGAAACAAGAGACATATTCATGTTCTGGAGGCAGTACAGAGAACATAAAGCTAGTTCCCTGTGACAGGACTCGAAGGCAGTTGGGCTTCCCAGCCACAAAAAAAGAGTCTGGATAATGAGCTTGGATAGTTCGTGGTACGAAAAAGAATCCAATTTTGAATTGCAACCTATGAAAAACAGTGGTCAGGCCTGACATTGGCTGCGTTGTCAGATTGGTGTCCCGGAGTTCAATATCATTATCTTCGCAGTATGGGGAAGTTTCACTTACTCTTATTCTATAAATTACAAATGGTGGAAACCACGCCTAGCCAACCGGACAGAGGGGAAGGGAATTTTCTAGTTGTGGTTTTAGGAGTTGGTTCCCAAGAATCCTGCAATAATTTGTTCTGTCACATAAGCAGCAGGACAAATCGATAATGCTGTTAAAAAACACGTGGGAATCTTGGCTTTATAGAGGCATAGGATTGAAAACCAAGGAAATATGGAAAGCCTTTACAAATCACAGTTTTGACCTGAGCCACAGTATTGTGTCCAATTCTGGGCACCACATTTTAGCAAGGTATCAAAATCTGCATAGGGTGCAGAAGACCTTTGCCAAATACCAAGTCTGAAGGATCTAGAATGCACTGCCTAAAAGGGTGGTTGAAGCAGTTCATTTTCAGAAGGGAATTGGATTAAAATAATTAAAAGAAAAATCTGAAAGATTACGGGGAAGGAGCTAATTCGATTTTCAAGCAGTGGGGATAGATATGATGGGCTAATTGATTAGTCTCCTTTTCACTATATGATTTGATGATGTAGATCAGCATCGAGACTAAAGCATTATATTTCCACATGGTTCCCTGTTTTATTGCAGATCTGATCGGTAAATTGGTCACAATGAAACCAAGTGTGCTATTTACAGATCTAAGCAGCCACTCAAATGCCTCCGTTGCATCAATTATAACCCATCCCATTTTTTCCATCTCACTGAAGATAGAGTTATATATGAGGCTTGTCTATATCCTGCCATGTGTGCTGGGCACTAATAAACCACTTGGCACATGGCTCAGAAAGTCAACTATTTGTTATGATTCAGGGGTGTATCAATCTAGCTGCAAATGGATTGCATACTTTCACAAAGGACAAACACAGCATTAATCACAACACTGAGGGTAGAAAGCAATCTTCATGCCTATTAGCAGTCAAAACCTTTTGCTCAACGGACTGTATATTAAGCATTCAGTACCCCACTGACAGAGGATTTCCATGTCCTGACAAGTGATTACTTTAGTTTTATTGATTACAACTTTTAATCCACAAATCTCATTTCAAGTACAGCTGCAATATTCGTGCTTCTTCCATCTTTACAATTGGTGATGTAATATTGTATTACTCTCATGTGATTGCTATCTTTAAGCTTGCTAAATCAGTAGACACTACAGATTGTATAACATGATAAACAGATACCAATTGTGGAATTTCACACCAGCCTTTGTGAAAACGTGGTTCCTGATATAATTCTGAAGAACCGAGCTCTAATTTACTGGGGCAATGGTGACATAGCGGCTATGTCTGAAGTATCAGGTCACCAGAATTCAAATCCCACCATGGCAGCTAAGGAGTTTAAATTCAGTTCATTAAATAAATTGGTAATTTAAAAAAAAACTTATATCAGTAATGGTGTCCATGAAATTACCAAATTATTGTGAGAACATATCCAGTTCACTAATGCCCTTTAAGGAAGGAAATTTGCCATCCTGACTTGAACTGGCCTGTGTGCGATTCCAGCCCCACGGAAATGTGGTTGACTCTTATGTGTCCTCTGAAATGGCCTAAAAAACCACTCCGTTCTATTCAAGGTGATTCACCACCATCAGTTAGGAATAAGCAATAAATCCACCACATGGATCAAGGTGTCGGCTCACCATCTTCTCAAGGGCAATTAGGAATGCGTAATAAATGCTGGCCTAGCCAGTGATACTCACGTCCTGCAAAAGAATAAAAACCTTGCCAACAAGGTTCAAACCTCATGAGTGAATAATTATTTTTCAAATTATAAATCCTTGTTTCATCATTTTAAACACTTGAATCAACTTTCTATACTCAAGAAACATGTCAATAATTTAACTCGCTAAACCTCAACATCATTCTGGTGAATCTATACTGCTTCCATATCAATATATCCTTCCGAATGTGCGGCGCCCAAAACTGAAGGTATAATCTTCATCCTTTGTGCAACAGCTCCCTTGAAATAAAAGGTTGGTCTCCGTTTTTTTAAACCACCTGGAATACCCAACTCCTAGGCTGGTTAGAAAATAAAGATTGACCATTCCTATTCTCATGAGTTGAGGATTTGACAGATTAAGGACAGACAGTGGAGCAGTTCACTTTGGACAATAGTATCATTGACCAGAGGCTTCAGCTATTTCTGTTAGCCAGTTACCTAATCACCATCTGCAGCATCAAGTAGATACGGTGATTTCTTTGGTGACATGATTGCAGGGCGGCACGGTAGCACAGTGGTTAGCACTGCTGCTTCACAGCTCCAGGGTCCCGGGTTCGGTTCCCGGCTCGGGTCACTGTCTGTGTGGAGTTTGCACATTCTCCTCGTGTCTGCGTGGGTTTCCTCCGGGTGCTCCGGTTTCCTCCCACAGTCCATAGATGTGCAGGTTAGGTTTATTGGCCAGGTTAAAAATTGCCCCTTAGAGTCCTGAGATGCGTAGGTTAGAGGGATTAGTGGGTAAATATGTGGGGGTAGGGCCTGGGTGGGATTGTGGTCGGTGCAGACTCGATGGGCCGAATGGCCTCCTTCTGCACTGTAGGGTTTCTATGATGATGACAGGAATAGAGAAGGGGAGAGGTCAGACCAAAGGATTGAGATATGTCTACTTTAATGCCAGGAGTATAGTGAATAAAAGGGATGAGCTCAGAGCGTGGATCGATGCCTGGAAGTGTGATGTGGTGGCCATTATGGAGACTTGGATGTCTCAGAGACAGGACTGGATACTCCAGGTGCCGGGATTCAGATGTTTCAGGAAGGACAGGGAGGGAGGCAAGAGAGGGGGTGGAGTGGCACTGCTGATCAGGGATAGTGTCACTATCAGCTGTAGAGAAGGTGTATGCTGTGGAGGGATTGTCCACCGAGTCTCTGTGGGTGGAAGTTCAGAGTGGGAAGGGGCCGGTCACTTTGCTGGGAGTTTTCTATAGGCCGCCCAATAGTAACAGGGAGGTGGAGGAGCAGATAGGGAAACAGATCCTGGAGAGATGCAGTAATAGCAGAGTTGTTGTGATGGGAGACTTTAATTTCCCAAACATAGATTGGAATATCCCTAGGGTAAGGGGATTGGATGGGGAAGAGTTCGTTAGGTGTGTTCAGGAGGGTTTCCTGACACAGCATGTGGACAAGCCTACAAGAGGAGAGGCTGTACTTGATCTGGTACTGACCAATGAACCTGGACAGGTGTCAGATCTCTCAGTGGGAGAGCATCTTGGGGATAGTGATCATAACTCTATCTCCTTTATGCTTGCATTGGGAAAAAGAGAGGATCAGGCAGGCTAGGAAGGTGTTTATATGGAGTAAGGGGAAATATGAAGACATTAGACAGCAAATTAGAGGAGTAAATTGGAAGGAGGTATTCTCGGGGAAATGTACTGAAGAGAGGTGGCAGTTTTTCAAGGAATGTCTGTCTAGAGGTCTACAGGACAACGTTCCGAGCAGACAGGGAGGTGTTGGTAGGTTAAAGGAACCGTGGTGCACGAAAGCTGTGCGGGACCTAGTCGAGAAGAAAAGGAAAGCGTACAAAAGGCTCAGAGAGCTTGACGAAGATAGGGATTTAGAAGAGTTTACAGCTTGTAGGAAGGGACTAAAGAAGGAAATTAGGAGAGCCAGAAGGGGTCACGAGAAGGGTAGGATTAAGGAGAACCCTAAGGCGTTCTATAAATGTGAAGAGTAAAAGGATGAGACGTGACGGAATAGGGCCTATAAAAGGTGAAGGCGGGAAAGTCTGTACGGAACCAGTAGAAATGGCAGAGGTGCTCAATGAGCATTTTGCCTCGGTTATCACAGAGAAGGACCTGGGTGGATGTACTGCGGGCGTGCGGTGGACTGAAAGGATTGAGTATGTGGACTTTAAGAGGTTGTGCTGGAATCTTTGAATGGCATCAAGATAGATAAGTCGCCGGGTCCGGATGGGATGTACCCCAGGTTACTATGGGAGGCGAGGGAAGAGATTGCAGAGCCTCTGGCCATGATCTTTGCGTCGTCGATGGAGACGGGAGAGGTGCCGGAGGATTGGAGGATTGCGGATGTGGTTCCTATTTTCAAGAAGGGGAATAGGGATAGCCCAGGTAATTACCGACCGGTGAGTCTAACCTCAGTGGTTGGTAAACTGATGGAGAAGATCCTGAGGGACAGGATATATGAGCATTTAGAGAGGTTTAGTATGCTCAAGAATACTCAGCATGGCTTTGTGAAGGGCAGATCGTGCTTTACGAGCCTGGTGGAGTTCTTCGAAAATGTGACTAAACACATTGATGAAGGGAAGGCGGTAGATGTGATTTATATGGATTTTAGCAAGGCGTTCGATAAGGTCCCCCATGCAAGGCTTTTAGAAAAAGTGAGAGGGCATGGGATCCAAGGGGCTGCTGCCCGGTGGATCCAGAACTGGCTTGCCCAAAGGAGGCAGAGAGTGGGTATAGATGGGTCTTTTTCTAAATGGAGGTCGGTCACCAGTGGTGTGCCCCAGGGATCTGTTCTGGGACCTTTGCTGTTTGTCATTTTCATAAATGACCTGGATGAGGAAGTGGAGGGATGGGTTGGTAAGTTTGTCGACGACACGAAGGTTGGTGGGGTTGTGGATAGTCTGGAGGGATGTCAGAAGTTACAGAGGGACATTGATAGGATGCAAGACTGGGCGGAGAAGTGGCAGATGGACTTCAACCCAGATAAATGCGTCGTGGTCCATTTTGGTAGGTCAAATGGGATGAAGGAGTACAATATAAAGGGAAAGACTCTTAGTACTGTAGAGGATCAGAAGGACCTTGGGGTCCGGGTCCATAGGACTCTGAAATCGGCCCCGCAGGTGGAGGAGGTGGTTAAGAAGGCGTATGGTGTGCTGGCCTTTATCAATCGAGGGATTGAGTTTAGGAGTCCGGGGGTAATGATGCAGCTATATAAGACCCTCATCAGACCCCACTTGGAGTACTGTGCTCAGTTCTGGTCGCCTCACTATAGGAAGGATGTGGAAAAGATTGAAAGGGTGCAGAGGAGATTTACAAGGTTGTTGCCTGGATTGAGTGGCATACCTTATGAGGTTAGGCTGAGGGAGCTTGGTCTTTTCTCCTTGGAGAGATGAAGGATGAGAGGAGACCTAATAGAGGTGTATAAGATGTTGAGAGGCATAGATCGGGTGGACTCTCAGAGGCTTTATCCCAGGGTGGAAGTGTCTGCTCCGAGAGGACACAGGTTTAGGGTGCTGGGGGGTAGGTACAGGGGAGATGTTAGGGGTAAGTTTTTCACACAGAGGGTGGTGGGCGAGTGGAATCGGCTGCCGTTAGTGGTGGTGGAGGCAAACTCAATAGGGTCTTTTAAGAGACTCCTGGATGAGTACATGGAGCGTAATAGGATGGAGGGTTATAGGTAGGTCTCGAAGGAAGGGATGTGTTCGGCACAACTTGTGGGCCGAAGGGCCTGTTTGTGCTGTAGTTTTTCTATGTTTCTATGATTGATGGTGGAAATTCAGAACCAAGACAGTTATTGGGATACCTGAGCCAGGCAGGATCATAGTACTTTAAGAACTGTTGATCGACCAACCAGTTTGATTAATTGAAAGAATCAGCAGAGACAGCATACTAGTGACCTGTGCTATAAACCCTGCAGCTATAGTTGGTTAATGCCAGTTGTACCACTGCACTAATCTGGGAGACCCTAACTCTTGATTTTTTCCAATTGTCTCCCTGCCAACAGGAACCAATCCCGCTATGTAACAAATCAGAATGGGGAAGGAATATCAAACTGAGATGAAATAGGATCCCAATGATGTGAACAGCGTTTTAATGGTTGTACCCGGCTTTTAGATAATCTCAGCACCCTTTAAAAAGCACGTTATCATCCAGTAAACTGATAGGAATCTGTAAATTCCTCGACTGTTGTCTACCATGTTAAGAAATTCAGAATTTCTTCTGATTCTCTTTCATTACATTCATGTGAAGCACCTTGGGACATTTTACTACGTTAAAAGTGCTCCATAATTATAGCTGCATAACTTGAAATTAAACTTTATTCGTCGCTCATGAGGCCCACGCTACATGTCAAAGTGTGAAATGACAGCTGATCTTTCCAGAGGTCTTTAACCTTGTTCATTAACCAAACAAATAAAAAACATTTGAAACTTTGTCTCCACTCACCTGACATGGACTTTGCAGGGTCAATGGTCTGAACTCGCTGTAAGGGAGCTGGAGATCGGTTTGCAGAGGAAGATCTCAGTAAATGATCTGCTGCAAGGTAAACAGAAGAATGCAATGATAAAAGGCACCTCATGCCAAAGGAACACTACTAAACTAAGCTGGAACAAAAGCAACATAACCACTCCAAAATCTTCTTGTTTTTTGTTGTGGTTTCTATGTCATCGATAAATGTGATGAATAGCTAAGGTCCTATCATAGATCCATTTGGACACCACTCGTCACTTTCTTCCAATTTGAGTACAGTAAGCCAACGCCTAAAGTTGTGGTTGGATTCCTGAAAATCATGATTTTAAGTGAAACATAGGCTCCCATAGGAATCTGTGTCAAAACTGGAATTAGTTCCTGCAGGATCTTCCTCATCAGAAAAAAAATTAAAATATTGTACTCTAAGTTGAAATACTTTACAATTCCTACATGGGTAAAATAAATAACTTTTAAAATAAAATGAATTAAAAAATATAAATGAAAAATGCTAACCACTGCACCAGACGGAGGATGAGGGGAGACTTGATAGAGCTGTATAAAATTATGAAAGGCATCGATAGGGTGAACGGTGGGAAGCTTTTTCCCAGGTCGGTGGTGACGTTCACGAGGGGTCATAGGTTCAAGGTGAGGGGGGGGGGGGGAGGTTTAACACGGACATCAGAAGGACGTATTTTACGCAGAGGGTGGTGGGGGCCTGGAATGCGCTGCCAGGCAAGGTGGTGGAGGCGGACACACTGGGAACGTTTAAGACTTATCTAGATAGCCATATGAACGGAGTGGGAATGGAGGGATACAAAAGAATGGTCTAGTTTGGACCAGGGAGCGGCACGGGCTTGGAGGGCCGAGGGCCTGTTCCTGTGCTGTATTGTTCTTTGTTCTTACCCCACCTATTAAGTTGCCCACTGTAATGGTATCTATCTTTCCCAGTAATCTGTGCAATATCCCTCTCTGATAGCTCTCATGCTCATGCCAAGTTAGTTTAAACTCCCCCCCAATATCATTAGCAAATCACTCTACAAGGGACTCCGTTTCAGCTCTATCTAGGTTCAACCTGTGGGGTCTGTACAGGTCCCGTCTCTGCCAGAGACAATCACAATGTCCCAAGAATTTAAAGCCCTCCATCCTGCACCATCTCTTGAGCCTCACATTCATCTGCTTTATCCTCCTATTTTTATGCTAGCTTACACAAGTTACAGGAAGTAATCCGGAGATGATTACTTTTGAGGGTCCCACTTACTAATTTCCTGCCTAGCTCCCCATTTTCTGACTGCAGGACCTCATCCCGCTTTCTGCCCATGCCGTTCATACCAATGTGATCCACGATTGCAGGCTGTTAATCCTCCCCCCTCATGGGGTCTATAATTGCCTGGCTTTTCTCTCTCGCCATGCTTAAATAGTAACATTATTGTCATCACTCTCTAGGGCAACAGACACATGTGAGAACAACTTACATGCACTTTCTTCAACATAGCACTGATGGTTTGGGTTCACTCTACCTACATTGGGGAGGTGGAGTACAGGTAAGGTGATTGAGTTGCCAAACACTTCTACTTTTGTCTGTAACTGTGATCTTGTCCCTTATGATGTTTCCACTTTCATGACCCTCCAATTCCAACCTTAAGTTTGTGAAGAAGCAGCCCAACACAAGTCCCAGGAACTCTTACATTTCTCTTGCATACTCTGCAAAATTGTTTGGCCAGTGACTTTAGGAAAGAGAGGGAATGGGAGGAGGCTGTGCACTTGGCACACAATTTTCCAGCTGAAAGTCTCACTTGTGTGCTGACAATGTTTTCCAATTTCATTTCTGACCTGATGAGCAGGTTGCATTTTTACACCTCATACTTTCCATGAATATGTCTCTCACTGTTGTGGCTTACCACTCTGTAAATGTCGATAGCACTTTCACTACTAGTTACATTCTGAGTTCAAGTCCCACTCCAGGGCTTGAGCACAAAAATCAAAGCTGATACTTCAGTGCAGTACTGAGGGAGTGCTGCACTATCAAAGATGCCGTCCTTTGATGTGTTCAGGCGAATGTAAAAGATCCCACGGCACCGTTTCAAAGAGTAGGCAAGTTCTCCCCAGTGTCCTGGCCAACAGTCATCCCTCATCAAGTTCAGAAAAACAGATTATCTGATCACTCTCCCAATGCTGTTTGTGGGGTTTGCCTGTACACTAATTGGGTGCTGAGTTTCCTACATTGCTACAATGGCACACTTCACTGCGACAAAGCGGTTTGAATGGTTATAAAAAGTGCTGCATAAATGCAAGTCTTCCACTTTACTGCCTTTAATCTCAGCAATGCTCTTTTTAATTGCCAATATGCCAGCTCTAGCAGCTGGTAACAATCACCTTGGAGTCAGAAGACTGTGAATCAACACCATTCCAGAGACACTCGAGGCTGACACTCTAGCACAGTACTGAGGGAGTACTACATTGTTGGAGGTGCTGTCTTCAGGATGAGACATTAAACTAAGGCACTGTTGGCCCTCTAAATGGACACAAAATGGATAGTTTGAAGAGGAGCAGATCAATTATCCAGTATCGTGGTCAGTAGTTATTCCTCAAACACCATTGAAAAAGCAGATTATCTGGTCTTGTCACATGCTGTTTGAGGGATCTTGCTATGCACAAACTGACAGATGTTTCTCTTGCCTTACAACAGCGACTACACTTCAAAAACACTTCACTGGGTGTAAACGGGGAGGTACAGCTTTGTATTAATGGCATGAGGCCTAGGCTAATACTCTGGAGACAAGGGTGTAAATCCCAACATGGAGGCTGGTGGAATTTAACTTCAACTAACAAATCTGGCATTGAAAAAATCAGCTAGTCTCAGTTATAGTGACCATTAAATCATAGCAACATAGAAAACATAGAAACTAGAAGCAGGAGGAGGAGGTTTCAGCCCTTCAACCCTGCTCCACCATTCATTTTGGTCATGGCTGATCATCGAATTCAATATTGTGATCTCCCCTTCCTCCACATATCCCTTGATCTCTTTAGGCTCAAGAGCTAAATCATTGCCGATCCTGTCATAAAAACCCATCTGGTTCACTAATGTCTGCCATTATCTGCCATCTTTACCTAGCCTGGCCTACATGTGACTCCAGACCCACAGCAATGCCCTCTTAAATGGCCCAGCAAGCCACTCAATTGTATCAAGCTGCTATGGTGCTTAAAAGGAATGAAACTGGATGCACCATCCAGCATTGACCCAAGTAGTAGAAACAGCACAACTAACTCAGGCCTGTCGACCCTGCATAAGCCTCCTTACCAAGTTCTCAGGTCATGTGCCAAAATTGCATGACTGTCCAAAGTCTAGTTGAACAATAGCCTTACACATGGAATTATACCTCACACTGTCCTAGATACCATCATCACCATCCCTGACATACCCACCAGAGGTGGAAACAGTGGTATATATAGGGGAAGGAGTCACCCTGGAAATCCTCAACATTTGACTCAGGTCAAATATGGGAAAGGAAACCTCCTGCAGATTACCACCCTCAGCTAATGAATCAGTACTCCTCCATGTTGAACGCTATTTGGAGGAAGCATTGAGGACGGTAAGGATTGAACCATAGAAATGATAGACCACGAAAAGGGGCCATGTGGCCCATCTTGACCATGCCGACCCAAATCGGGCGGCACGGTAGCACAGTGGTTAGCACTGCTGCTTCACAGCTCCAGGGACCTGGGTTCGATTCCCGGCTTGGGTCACTGTCTGTGTGGAGTTTGCACATTCTCCTCGTGTCTGCGTGGGTTTCCTCCGGGTGCTCCGGTTTCCTCCCACAGTCCAAAGATGTGCGAGTTAGGTTGATTGGCCATGCTAAAATTGCCCCTTAGTGTCCTGGGATGCGTAGATTAGAGGGATTAGCGGGTAAATATGTAGGGATATAGGGGTAGGGCCTAGATGGGATTGTGGTCGGTGCAGACTCGATGGGCCGAATGGCCTCTTTCTGTACTGTAGGGTTTCTATGATTCTATGATTCTATGAAATGTATTCTGTACTCCAGGTGGGGGTCTTCAATGTCCATCACCTAGAGTGGCTCAGTTGCGCCATTACTCAGTGAGCTAGCATAGTCCTAAAGGACATAGCTACGAGACTGGGTCTGCAGCAGGTGATAAGAGAACAAAAAGAGGGAAAAATCCACAACTTGGTGCTCACCAATCTACCTGCCGCAGATGCAGCTGTCCATGGCAGCATTGGTAGGAGTGACCAGTGGCATGGTCCTTATGGAGGTGAAGTACTGTCTTTAGTGAATTAAATCTGCTGTCCTTACTTAGTCTGGCCTCTCTGTGACTCACAGCAATGTGGTTGACTTTTAAACACTCTCTGAAATGGCTGAACACACCGCTCAGCTTAAGTGCAATTAGGGATGAGTAACAAATGAGTAAGAAATGCTGGCCTGGTCAGTGATGCCCACATCTCATGACATCTCTCAAGTTCCACAACATTGCAGATGTCAGTCTTCAGCCAACTCTATTCACTTGTATCAAGATGTGGCTGAAGGCATTAGACATTGCAAAGGCATATTATGTTCCAATACAGATATCTCAGCCTATGCATGGAGGCAGAATTCTTTTTTGCAATTCTCAGCATGCCAGAGCTGAGGTTAAATATCTCCCACGTTCCTCTGCTCAAGGCCATTATCCAATAATATCGCTGCTATATGGATACTTTTTGATTTGATTGGATTTATTGTCACATGTATTAGTATACAGTGAAAAGCATTGTTTCTTGTGCACTATGCAGACAGAGCATACCATTCATAGAGAAGGAAAAGAGAGGGTGCAGAGTGTAGTGTTACAGTCATAGCTAGGGTGTAGAGAAAGATCAACTGAATGCGAGGTAGGTCCATTGAAAAGTCTGATGGCAACAGATAAGAAGCTGTTCTTGAGTCGGTTGGTACATGTCCTCAGACTTTTGTATCTTTTTCCCGATGGAAGAAGATAGAAAAGAGAATGTTCGGGGTGGGATCCTTAATTATGCTGGCTGCTTTGCCGAGGCAGTGGAAGTGTAGACAGAGTCTGCGGGGGGGGGAGAGGGTCTACAGAGTCTGCGGGGGGGGAGAGGGTCTACAGAGTCTGCGGGGGGGGAGAGGGTCTACAGAGTCTGCGGGGGGGGAGAGGGTCTACAGAGTCTGCGGGGGGGGAGAGGGTCTACAGAGTCTGCGGGGGGGGAGAGGGTCTACAGAGTCTGCGGGGGGGGAGAGGGTCTACAGAGTCTGCGGGGGGGGAGAGGGTCTACAGAGTCTGCGGGGGGGGAGAGGGTCTACAGAGTCTGCGGGGGGGGGAGAGGGTCTACAGAGTCTGCGGGGGGGGAGAGGGTCTACAGAGTCCGCGGGAGGGGAGAGGGTCTACAGAGTCCGCGGGAGGGGAGAGGGTCTACAGAGTCTACGGGGGGGGAAGTGGAGACAGAGTCTACAGAAGGTAGACAGAGTCCTGGGGGGAGCGTCCTCATTGTTCAACCGGAGCAAGGAGGAGAGGGGCGATTGGTGTTTAAAGTAAAAAGGGTAAGGGAATCACTGTATTTACTTACTTTTTCGCGGGGTTTCTTTTTTCAGAGTGTAAGGGAAAAATGGAAGTAGGTTGGGCGTGGGGTGACCTGGGAAGGGATTGTGTAGTTTTTTTTCCAATAAGTGCGCAGGAGGTTTAAAAGCAGGCCGCACTATCCAGCGGGCAGCGTTGTAGCGGGCAGCGGAGTGAGCAGGGAGCAGAGTGAGAGCTGAAGGGCTTTGGCTCAACGGGCTTCGGCGTAAACAGGCAGAGGCAGGGTAGGTTCTGTTCTTCGTTCTTCCAGTAATTAAAAGAAAGGGGTAATTATGAGTGGGAAGCCAGTTTGTTGCTGTCGGTGTCAGATGTGGGAGTTCATGGAGTCGCCTAGCCTCCCGGAAGTCCATATCTGCACCAGGTGCGTCGAACTGCAGCTCCTGAGAGACCGCGTTAGTGAACTGGAGCTGCGGCTCGATGACCTTAGTCTAGTCAGGGAAAATGAGAAGTTATTAGAGCGAAGTTACAGGCAGGTCGTCACACCAGGGCCACGGGAGGAAGGCACGTGGGTCACGGTTAGGAAGGATAAAGGTCACGTACCAAAGAGTGCCCTGGTGGTTGTCCCCCTTAACAGTAAGGGATGGGTGATAGACAGGAGAGAGGATGGGAGAGAGAGCAGTCAGTGATGGGATCCCCTGTGGTTGTCCCCCTCCAAAATAAGTGTACCATTTTGGGTACTGTGGGGGGGGATGACCCTCCAGGGGTAAGCCACGGTGACCGGGTCACTGGCACGGAGTTGGGCTCTGTGGCGCGGAAGGGAAAGAGGGGGACTATGTGAGCAATAGTAGTGGGGGATGCAACAGTTAGAGGCACAGAGAGGCGGTTCTGTGGGCGCGAACGAGACTCCAGGATGGTAGTCTGCCTCCCTGGTGCCGGGGTCCTGGATGTCTCTGAGCGGGTAGGAAGCATCCTAAAAGGGGCGGGTAACCAGACAGACGTCATTGTCCACATTGGTGCAAATGACGTAGGCAGAAAGAGCAGGGAGATCCTGAGAGAGCAATTCAGGGAGTTGGGTAGTAGGCTGAAAAGCAGGGCCTCTAGGGTAGCGATCTCTGGACTACTCCCAGTGCCACAAGCTAGTGAGGCTAGGAACAGGGAGACTGCACAGCTGAACGCATGGCTAAAGGACTGGTGCAGGAGGGAGGGTTTCAAATTCGTGGATCACTGGGAAGTCTTCAAGAGAGGATGGCACCTGTACAAGAAGGACGGGTTACACCTAAACTGGAGGGGCACGAATATCCTAGCTGGGAGTTTTGCTACTGCGGTTCGGGTGGGTTTAAACTAATGTGGCAGGGGGGTGGGGATCAGAACAATAGGTCAATAAGCATAGAGGCTGGGGACGAGGCTGGGGCCAAGACAAGGTTATCTAAGAGGAAGAGCATTCTGGGGGAGGATGACCTCAGTGGGCCTGGAGGTCTGGAGTGCATCTGCTTCAATGCAAGGAGCATCATGCGCAAGACAGATGAGCTTAGAGCCTTAATGCTTGCGCGGAACTTGAATGTGGTTGCAGTGACGGAGACTTGGTTAAAAGGACAGGACTGGCAGCTGAATATTCCGGGGTATAAGTGTTTGAGGCGAGACCGAGGAGGGGCTAGGAGAGGTGGAGGAGCAGCAATGCTGGTTAGGGAGCATATTACAGCGGTACAGAGGGTGGACAATTTGGAAGGGTCAGGTAACGGGTCACTGTGGGTGGAGCTCAGAAACAGGAAGGGCGCAGTCACTATGCTGGGGGTATACTACAGGCCTCCCAACAGCCCACAGGAAGTTGAGGAACGGATATGCAAGGAGATTCTGGACAGTTGCAGAAAAAATAGGGTTGTTGTCGTGGGAGACTTTGATTTCCCTCACATAGACTGGAAATCGCTTAGGGCTGGGGGCCTGGACGGGGAAGGATCTATAAAATGCGTACAGGAAGGTTCTTTGGAACAATATGTTGACAGTCCAACTAGAGAGGGGGCTATACTGGTACTGGGGAATGAGCCCGGTCAGGTCATCAAAGTTTCAGTGGGGGAACATGTGGTAAATAGTGACCACAATTCTGTAAACTTTAGGATAGTAATGGAAAAAGATGAGTGTTGTCCTCTGGGTAAGCTGCTGAATTGGGGGAAGGCTAACTCCAGCCGGATTAGGCAGCTTTTGGTGGCTGTTGATTGGGAGAGGCTGTTAGAGGGTAAATCCACATCTGGCATGTGGGAGTCTTTTAAGGAGCAGTTGATAGGACTGCAGGACAGGCATGTGCCTGTAAAGAGGAAGGATAGGAAAGGTAGGATTCGAGAGGCGTGGATAACCAGTGAAATTGTGGGTCTAATCAAAAAGAAAAAAGAGGCATACATGAGGTCCAGGCAGCAAAAAACAGATGGAGCACTGGAGGAATACAGAGAAAGTAGAAAAGAACTCAAACAGTGAGTTAGAAGGGCAAAAAGGGGTCACGAAATGTCCTTGGCAGACAGGATTAAGGAGAATCCTAAGGCATTTTATACATACATTAGGAATAAGAGGGTTGTTAGGGAAAGAATCGGACCTCTCAGGGACAAAGGAGGGGAATTATGCTTAGAACCAAAGGAAGTAGGAGCGTTCCTAAACGAATACTTTGCATCAGTATTCACAAAGGAGAGGGACATGTTGACTGGTAGTGTCTCAGAGAGATGTGTTGACCATGTGTTGACCCGTAAGAAAAAATCTCAATTACAAGGGAGGAAGTGTTCGGTTTTTTAGGAAACATTAAGACAGACAAATCCCCAGGGCCGGATGGCATCTATCCTAGACTCCTCAGGGAGGCAAGAGATGAAATTGCTGGGCCTCTAACAGAAATCTTTGTCTCTTCACTGGACACAGGTGAGGTCATGATGTGGAAATGCCGGCGTGGGACTGGGGTAAACACAGTTAGGAGTCCAACAACACCAGGTTAAAGTCCAACAGGTTTATTTGGTAGCAAACGCCACGAGCTTTCGGAGCGCTGCTCTTTCGTCAGATTTCCACTCCATCTGACGAAGGAGCAGCACTCCGAAAGCTAGTGGCGTTTGCTACCAAATAAACCTGTTGGACTTTAACCTGGTGTTGTTAGACTCCTTACAGGTGAGGTCCCAGAGGATTGGAAGATTGCAAATGTAGTCCCGTTATTTAAGAAGGGTAATTATAGGCCGGTGAGCTTGACGTCCGTGGTAGGGAAATTGTTGGAGAAGATTCTTAAGAGATAGGATATATGCGCATATGGAACTGAATAATCTCATTAGCGATAGACAGCATGGTTTTGTACGAGGGAGGTCATGCCTCACAAATTTGGTTGAGTTTTTTGAGGTGATGACAAAAACGATTGACGAGGGAAGGGCCGTGGATGTCGTCTATATGGATTTTAGTAAAGCGTTTGACAAGGTCCCTCATGGCAGGCTGGTGCAAACGGTTAAATCTCACGGGATAAAAGGTGAGCTAGCTAGATGGGTGAAGAACTGGCTTAGCCATAGAAGACAGAGGGTAACAGTGGAGGGGTCTTTTTCCGGTTGGAGGTCTGTGACTCGTGGAGTTCCGCAAGGCTCTGTACTGGGACCTCTGCTGTTTGTGACATATATATATAAATGATTTGGAGGAAGATGTAGCTGGCGTGATCAGTAAGTTTGCGCACGACACAAAGATTGCTGGAGTTGCGGATAGTGATGAACATTGTCAGAGAATACAGCAGGATATAGATAGGCTGGAACATTGGGCGGAGAAATGGCAGATGGAACTTAATCCAGATAAATGCGAAGTGATGCATTTCGGTAGATCTAATGTAAGGGGGAGCTATACAATAAATGGCAGAACCATCAGGAGTGTAGACACACAGAGGGACCTGGGTGTACAAGTCCACAGATCCTTAAAGGTGGCAGCACAGGTGGAGAGGGTGGTCAAGAAGGTATATGGCATGCTTGCCTTTATTGGACGGGGCACAGAACATAAAAGTTGGCATATGATGTTGTGACTGTATAGAATGTTGGTTAGGCCACATTTGGAATACTGCGTCCAGTTCTGGTCGCCACACTACCAGAAGGACGTGGAGGCTTTGGAGAGAGTACATAAAAGGTTTACCAGGATGTTGCCTGGTATGGAGGATCTTAGCTATGAAGAGAGATTGGGTAAACTGGGGATGTTCTCCCTGGAAAGACGGAGGATGAGGGGGCGACCTAATAGAGGTGTATAAAATTATGAAGGGCATAGATAGGGTGAACAGTGGGAAGCTTTTTCCCAGGTCGGAGGTGACGAACACAAGGGATCACGGGTTCAAGGTGAGGGGGGGCAAGGTTCAACACAGATGTCAGGGGGACGTATTTTACACAGAGGGTGGTGGGGGCCTGGAATGCACTGCCAAGCAAGGTGATTGAGGCGGATACGCTGGGATCGTTTAAGACTTATCTAGATAGCCACATGAAAAGACTGGGAATAGAGGGATACAAACGAATGGTCTAGTTGGACACATGAGCAGCGCAGGCTTGGAGGGCCGAAGGGCCTGTTCCTGTGCTGTATTGTTCTTTGTGTCAATGGATGGGAGACTGGTTTGCGTGATAGATTTGGCTACATTCACGACCTTTTGTAGTTTCTTGCAGTCTTGGGCAGAGCCATGCCAAGCTGTGATACAAGAAGAAAGAATGCTTTCTCTGGTGCATCTTTAAAAGTTGGTGAAAGTCGTGGCTGACATGCCAAATTTTCTTCATCTTCTGATAAAATAGAGGCATTGGTGGGTTTTCTTAACTATAGTGTTGGCATGGGGGGACCAGGACAGGTTGTTGGATTGTTATAATCGTTATGACCTGTAGTCATGGCTTGTTAACTTTCACAGCTCCAATGGCTAAATTAGCAGCACGATAAAGGCTCACTAATCATTGCAAGGTTTCTGTTTTCTTTACGATGTGGACAATACATAACACATACAAATATGCAGTTCTTTCTTTACTGATGAGTTTTGAATTACCAGGCAAGTTTGAGAGAGCTCTTGTTGAGTACACTAATGTTCAGCATCAACAGAACAGCAGACCACATCTAAGACTCTTTCCATCGATGAAATTTCAGCCAGGCCATTTAGGATAATACCTTCAAATATGGCAGCACCTTTGTTAAAAACATTTTGGCAGATTCCCGTGCAGGTTCTTACGTCAGATCAGCGTCAGCAAGGAAGTTTGCCAAATTTTGTGGTTGTGTGGGTCGGGATTCATCCATTCATGGGGTGCAAAGTCCAGTTGGCATATTTAAATGGCGTCCACTCACACATTCACTCTCTGAAGAACAGGTTTCTGGGGAACCAGTTGGAAATGGTAGCCAGATGATCTAAATCATCTACCTTAAACTTCAGCAGTACCTCACCTTTTAACAAAGGTGCTGCCATATTTGAAGGTATTATCCTAAATGGCCTGGCTGAAATTTCATCGATGTTTCAGGCGTGATAGAGGCAGAGGGATAAAAGGTGGGGGGGTGGCATTGTTGGTCAGGGAAAATGTTACAGCGGTACTCAGGCAGGATAGATTAGGGAGCTTGTCTGCAGAGGCCCTATGGGTGGAGCTGAGAAACAGGAAAGGTATGACCACATTAATGGGCTGGTATTATAGACCACCCAATAGTCAGCGAGAATTGGAGGAGCAAATCAGCAGAGAGATAGCTGACAACTGCAAGAAACACAAAGTTGTGATAGTAGGGGATTCTAATTTTCCACATATAGATTGGGACTCGCATACTGTTCAAGGTTTAGATGGTAGAGTTTGTAAAATGTGTTCAGGAGAATTTTCTACATCAGTCTAAGGAGGTGCCAACGAGAGAGGATGCTATATTGGATCTCCTATTGGGAAATGAGTTAGGGCAGGTGATGGATGTGAGTGTGAGGGAACACTTTGGATCCAGTGATCATAATGCCATTAGTTTCAACCTGATCATGGATAAGGATAGATCTGGTCCTTGGGTTGAAGTTCTGAACTGGAAAAAGGCCAAATTTGATGAAATGAGAAGGGATCTGGGAAGTGTGGATTGGCACAGGCTGTTCTCTGGTAAGGATGTAAATGGAAAGTGGGAGGCCTTCAAAGGAGAAATTTTGAGAGTGCAGAGTTTGTATGTTCCTGTCAGGATTAAAGGCAAAGTAAATAGGAATAAGGAACCTTGGTTCTCGAGGGAGATTGTAACACTGATTAAGAGGAAGAGAGAGTTGTATGAAATGTACTTTCTCCCTTGCACGCTCCCCTCTCCCTCGCACGCTCCCCTCCCCCTCCCACGCTCCCCTCCCCCTCCCACGCTCCACTCCCCCTCCCACGCTCCCCTCCCCCTCCCACGCTCCACTCCCCCTCCCTCGCTCCCCTCCCACTCCCACGCTCCCCTCCCACTCCCACGCTCCCCGCCCCCTCCCACGCTCCCCGCCCCCTCCCACGCTCCCCGCCCCCTCCCAGGCTCCCCTCCCCCTCTCCCCTCCCCCTCCCACGCTCCCCCTCCCACGCTCCCCTCCCACGCTCCCCTCCCCCTCCCACCCCCCTCCCACGCTCCCCTCCCACGCTCCCCTCCCCCTCCCCGCTCCCCTCCCACGCTCCCCTCCCCCTCTCCCCCTCCCCCTCCCACGTTCCCCTCCCCCGCTCCCCTCCCCCTCCCAAGCTCCCCTCTCCCTAACACGCTCCCCTCCCCCCCGCTATCTCCCACGCTCCCCTCCCCCTCCCACGCTCCCCTCCCACGCTCCCCTCCCCCTCTCCCCTCCCCCTCCCACGCTCCCCTCCCCCTCTCACGCTCCCCTCCCCCTCTCCCTCCCACGCTCCCCTCTCCCTCTCCCGCTCCCCTCTCCCTCTCCCGCTCCCCTCTCCCTCCCACGCTCCCCTCCCCCTCCCACGCTCCCCTCCCCCTCCCACGCTCCCCTCCCCCTCTCCCTCCCACGCTCCCCTCCCCCTCTCCCTCCCACGCTCCCCTCCCCCTCCCACGCTCCCCTCCCCCTCCCACGCTCCCCTCCCCCTCTCCCTCCCACGCTCCCCTCCCCCTCTCCCTCCCACGCTCCCCTCCCCCTCTCCCTCCCACGCTCCCCTCCCCCTCTCCCTCCCACGCTCCCCTCCCCCTCTCCCTCCCCCTCTCCCTCCCACGCTCCCCTCCCCCTCTCCCTCCCACGCTCCCCTCCCCCTCTCCCTCCCACGCTCCCCTCCCCCTCTCCCTCCCACGCTCCCCTCCCCCTCTCCCTCCCACGCTCCCCTCCCCCTCCCACGCTCCCCTCCCCCTCCCACGCTCCCTTCCCCCTCCCACGCTCCCTTCCCCCTCCCCTCCCTCACGCGCCCCTCCCCTCTCTCGCACACGCGCCCCTCCCCTCCTTCGCACACGCGTCCCTCCCCTCCCCCGCACTCGCGCCCCTCCCTCGCACACGCGCCCCTCCCCTCCCTCGCACACGCGCCCCTCCCCTCCCTCGCACACGCGCCCCTCCCCTCCCCCTCACACACGCGCCCCTCCCCTCCCTCGCACACACACGTCCCTCCCCTCCCTCGCACCCCAACCCTCCCTCGCACACGCCCCTCCCCTCCCTCTCAACCACACGCCCCTCCCCCTCCCACACACGCCCCTCCCCTCGCCCTCCCAACACGCCCCTCCCCTCCCCCTCCCACACACGCCCCTCCCCTCCCCTCACACCCGCCCCTCCCCTCCCCCTCACACCCGCCCCTCCCCTCCCCCTCACACCCGCCCCTCCCCTCCCCCTCACACCCGCCCCTCCCCTCCCCCTCACACACACGCCCCTCCCCTCCCCCTCACACACCCGCACCTCACCTCCCCTCACACACCCGCCCCTCCCCTCCCCCTCACACACGTGCCCCTCCCCCTCACACACGCGCCCCTCCCCCTCACACACGCGCCCCTCCCTCTCTCTCAGACGCGCCCCTCCCTCTCTCTCACACACGCCCCTCCCCCTCACACACACGCCCCTCCCCCTCACACACACGCCCCTCCCCCTCACACACACGCCCCTCCCCCTCACACACACGCCCCTCCCCCTCACACACACGCCCCTCCCCCTCACACACACACCCCTCCCCTCCCCCTCACACACACGCCCCTCCCCTCCCTCTCACACACACGCCCCTCCCCTCCCCCTCACACACACGCCCCTCCCCTCCCCCTCACACACACGCCCCTCCCCTCCCCCTCACACACACGCCCCTCCCCTCCCCCTCACACACACGCCCCTCCCCCTCACACACACGCCCCTCCCCTCCCCCTCACACACACGCCCCTCCCCTCCCCCTCACACACACGCCCCTCCCCTCCCCCTCACACACACGCCCCTCCCCTCCCCCTCACACACAGGCCCCTCCCCTCCCCCTCACACACAGGCCCTTCCCCTCCCCCTCACACACACGCCCCTCCCCCTCACACACACGCCCCTCCCCCTCACACACACACCCCTCCCCTCCCCCTCACACACCGCCCCTCCCCTCCCCCTCACACACACGCCCCTCCCCTCCCCCTCACACACACGCCCCTCCCCTCCCCCTCACACACACGCCCCTCCCCTCCCCCTCACACACACGCCCCTCCCCTCCCCTCCCCCTCACACACACGCCCCTCCCCTCCCCCTCACACACACGCCCCTCCCCTCCCCCTCACACACACGCCCCTCCCCTCCCCCTCACACACACGCCCCTCCCCTCCCCCTCACACACACGCCCCTCCCCTCCCCCTCACACACAGGCCCTTCCCCTCCCCCTCACACACACGCCCCTCCCCTCCCCCTCACACACAGGCCCCTCCCCCTCACACACAGGCCCCTCCCCTCCCCCTCACACACACGCCCCTCCCCTCCCCCTCACACACACGCCCTTCCCCTCCCCCTCACACACACGCCCCTCCCCTCCCCCTCACACACTCGCCCCTCCCCTCCCCCTCACACACACGCCCCGCCCCTCCCCCTCACACACACGCCCCGCCCCTCCCCCTCACACACACGCCCCGCCCCTCCCCCTCACACACACGCCCCGCCCCTCCCCCTCACACACACGCCCCTCCCCTCCCCCTCACACACACGCCCCTCCCCTCCCCCTCACACACACGCCCCTCCCCTCCCCCTCACACACACGCCCCTCCCCTCCCCCTCACACACACGCCCCTCCCCTCCCCCTCACACACACGCCCCTCCCCCTCACACCCCTCCTCTCCCTCTCACACACACACGCCCCTCCCATCCCTCTCATTTACACTCCCCTCCCCTCCCCCTCACCCACCCCTCCCCTCACCCACCCCTCCCCCTCACACACCCCTCCCCCTCACACACCCCCCCACACACACACCTCTCCCCCACACACACACCTCTCCCCCACACACACACCTCTCCCCCACACACACACACACTCCCTCTCACACACACACACACACACACACACACACACACACTCCCTCTCACACACACACTCCCTCTCACACACACACTCCCTCTCACACACACACTCCCTCTCACACACACACTCCATCTCACACACACACACACACTCCCTCTCACACACACACACACACTCCCTCTCACACACACACTCCCTCTCACACACACACACACACACTCCCTCTCACACACACACACACACACTCCCTCTCACACACACACACACACACTCCCTCTCACACACACACACACACACTCCCTCTCACACACACACACACTCCCTCACACACACACACACTCCCTCTCACACACACACTCCCTCTCTCACACACACACACTCCCTCTCACACACACACACACACTCCCTCTCACACACACACACACTCCCTCTCACACACACACACACTCCCTCTCACACACACACACCCTCTCACACACACACACACCCTCTCACACACACACACACCCTCTCACACACACACAGTCCCCTCCCTCTCATACACACACCCAGAGAACCATAGAAAATTACAGCTCAGAAACAGGCCTTTTGGCCCTTCTTGTCTGTGCCGAACCATTTTTTGCCTAGTCCCACTGACCTGCACTTGGACCATATCCCTCCACACCCCTCTCATCCATGAACCCGTCCAAGTTTTCCTTAAATGTTAAAAGTGACCCCGTACTTACCACTTTATCCGGCAGCTCATTCCACACTCCGACCACTCTCTGCGTGAAGAAGCCCCCCCTAATATTCCCTTTAAACTTTTCTCCTTTCACCCTTAACCCATGCCCTCTGGTTTTTTTCTCCCCTAGCCTCAGCGGAAAAAGCCTGCTTGCATTCACTCTATCTATACCCATCAAAATCTTATACACCTCTATCAAATCTCCCCTCAATCTTCTACGCTTCAGGGAATAAAGTCCCAACCTATTCAATCTCTCTTTGTAACTCAGCTTCTCAAGTCCCGGCAACATCCTTGTGAACCTTCTCTGCACTCTTTCAACCTTATTTACATCCTTCTTGGAACTAGGTGACCAAAACTGTACACAATACTCCAAACTCGGCCTCACCAATGCCTTATATAACCTTACCATAACACTCCAACTTTTATACTCAATACTCCGATTTATAAAGGC